>NW_012101832.1:1730876-1754029 GCF_000951045.1 Mandrillus leucophaeus | reverse complement strand
CCATTCTCCTGCCTTAGCCTCCCGAGTAGCTGGGACTACAGGCGCCTGCCACCTTGCCAGGCTAGTTTTTTTGTATTTTTTTTTAGTAGAGACGGGGTATCACCATGTTAGCCAGGATGGTCTCGATCTCCTGACCTTATGATCCGCGCGTCTCGGCCTCCCAAAGTGCTGGGATTACAGGCTTGAGCCACCGCGCCCGGACTTTTTTTTTTTTTTTTTGAGATGGAGTTTCGCTCTGTCGCCCAGGCTGGAGTGTAGTGGCGCGATCTCAGCTCACTTCAAGGACCACCTCCCGGGTTCACACCATTCTCCTGCCTCAGCCTCCTGAGTAGCTGGGACTACAGGTGCCCACCACCACACCCGGCTAATTTTTTATATTTTTAGTAGAAACGGGGTTTCACCATGTTAGCCAGGATGATCTCGATCTCTTGACCTCGTAATCCACCTGCCTCAGCCTCCCAAAGTGCTGGCATTACAGGGGTGAGCCACCATACCTGGCTAAACCACTTTTGTTAAAACAACTTGGTCAGGGCATAACTAGCATAGGGCCTGGCATAAATTAGGTCTTCAGTAAAGGTTTGCTGAACTTAAGTGCATCATATGCTCCCAGGCCTCTTCAGATGCCATATCTTTTAGTCTGTTTTTAGTAATTCAAAGACAACATTATGACCTTTCATTATTCATCTGTGGGCTAATACAGTTCTGTGGTTGTTTTCTTGTCTGTTCTTTGTCAGGCTGTCTCCAATATCCAGACTTCCTCCTGCCTTTGTAATTTGCTGCTTTTATTTTATAGAATAAAACAAACCACAGGTACTTTGAAAAGAACATCTCTTAGCACCTCTATGGTCTCAGTGACAATCATGTATCCAAAGAAAAGCCAAGCTTAGTATGGATGTTATATTAAATAAGATTCCAAGTGAGATGTAAAGTCTATAGTTTTTTTGTTTTTTTGCAGGGGGAGGGGTGCTTTTTGTGTTGGCAAATTCAGCCAGCATGAGGTTTTCTGTTTCTTTTTTGTTTTTTTGCCTTAAATCTGGATTCTAAGTTATGTTCTGGGGCTTGAAATTACCAGAAGCCTGACTGGATTTTGGGAAGTTGGGGAGGGAGTTCTAGTTCATAGGTGATATACAGTCTTTACTCTTCAGATATCTTCACTCACAAATGAAGGTAGTAGTGACAGAGAGAATGAAAACAGACACCTTTTTGCCTCCTTTAAACTTTGTTTTGGTCACATGTTCAAGTGATATATATGCTACATTCTGTTTTGATTTGGGTCAATATGGTATAAGGAGAACATTAGAAGATTTGATTCTGCTGTTGCTACTCACCAGGTGATTGGACAAATCTTTCTTTAAGTCTTCTGAGTCAACTTTCTCTTTTATAATAGGGGGATAATTATTCTGTCCACCTTACAAGGTTATGACAGAATGAGAATAAGGTTAATGGTGTGAAATCCTTTAAAACATCGAAATGCTACGTAATGTGTGTTCTGTTTACTATTGGTATTTAAACTGTACCTGGAAAAAGACTGTTTTTTTACTGAGTATAGTACTATTACCAGTCTTAATGTGACTTTTTTCCTGAGCAGCTTGTTCTATATATTCGTGTAGGCAAAAACAGCTGGAAGACATCCTGGTTCTGGCCAAACAGTTCCATGAGACAGCTGAGCCTATTTCGGACTTCTTATCTGTCACAGAGAAAAAGCTTGCTAACTCAGAACCTGTTGGCACTCAGACTGCCAAAATACAGCAGCAGATCATTCGGCACAAGGTAGGGAATGGTTACAGTAAATGAAAACAGAAAACTGGATTTAGAAATCCTAGAAATGAGTAAACTGCCTGCAGCGTTCTATAGGATGTGTGTTTTGTGGGTTTAACTTAAAATATGATCAGATTATTAATTGGAAAAGTCACATTCTTGAAATACAAATAGAAATTGATAAGCTACCATTGGAATAAACAGCTTTTGTTCCCAATTTTTGTATTATTTTTGCCCTTCAGTCGGTGAATTTTTTAATTGTTTAATTTGTTGTATCATTTGTTAATTCATTTTGTGTTTACTTTTCATTTATTTTGTTTCTGTTATTCATTTTTTCCATCTGGATTTCCAGGCTCTGGAAGAAGACATAGAAAACCATGCAACAGATGTGCACCAGGCAGTCAAAATTGGGCAGTCCCTCTCCTCCCTGACATCTCCTGCAGAACAGGGTGTGCTGTCAGAAAAGATAGACTCATTGCAGGCCCGATACAGTGAAATTCAAGACCGCTGTTGTCGGAAGGCAGCCCTGCTTGAACAAGCTCTGTCTAATGCTAGGCTGTTTGGGGAGGATGAGGTGGAGGTGCTCAACTGGCTGGCTGAGGTTGAGGACAAGCTCAGTTCAGTATTCGTAAAGGATTTCAAACAGGATGTCCTGCACAAACAGCATGCGGACCACCTGGTATTCATGTTTCCATTTTTATTGGTTATGTTATTTTGTTATTTTGTTATTTTGATTCATGTTTCTCTTCATTTATTTATTTTTTTTCTTCATTACACACACTTCAACTTTATTTTATACACAAGTACCTAGTTTGTGGACTTGTTGACTGCCTATCTGTTTTTGAATGAGTCCATGGAAATACTTATATTTAACAAGTTGAATCAGTAATTCTAGAAGATAGTACAGGGTGTAGTCAGTCAGGGACCATCTGAACTCCAACTCATGATTTACGTTATTAGCTGATGGGTCACTAAGATTCTATTTGAGCAGTTTTATGAAAGATAATGTACTTTAACAAAACCAGATCTATATATGTAGTGCCCAGGATTTGATATTAGATCAAGTTAGAACTTTTAGGATATTTCTGGATTTGCTCAAATTCCAAGGATTCTGTGTCATCTTAATAGAAGAGTTTGCCTTTTTCATTTCATTTTTATGAAATCTGTTTGGAAGCAGTAAAAATAGGTAATTTTTCTTATAGTCTGATTCTTTTGCTTCATTAACTTTAAACATGAAGAGAGTTTTTAACCAGGATTCTGTTTTAAGTCAGTTTGTTCTTACTGAATTTCTTCTCTTGAACTTTCTGTTTATTCCTTACTTTGGACACAGTAGACAATTTTGCTGAATTTCACTTCTACCTTTCTTGGGTTCAGGTTTGGTACCAATAGATTGGTAAAGCTGATGTAATTCTAAGTTTTTCTCATCCAGTACTTAGGAAAGCTTGCCTATAGGTATCTGATTTAATTATTTTAAATAGTCAGTGGGCTCACCAAAGAGAAAATGAGGGGATCAAATATCTGATGTTTAAATTAAACTAGTATTCATCTCTTTACTTTAAATTTGGTCTCTTAAGGGTCTCACATTTTGTTTCCTTTGTAGTGCCACAGTTTTGGCATTAATGGTATTCTTTCCTTTCAGGCTTTAAATGAAGAAATTGTTAATAGAAAGAAGAATGTAGACCAAGCTATTAAAAATGGTCAGGCTCTTCTAAAACAAACCACAGGTACTTTGAAAAGTGCGTCTCTTAGCACCCCTATGGTCTCAAAGACGATCATGTACCCAAGGAAAGGAGTTCCCTGCCTTAGCCTCTTCTCTATGTATATATGAGAAGCTTAGTATTCACTGATTGTATTCCCTGCTGTGCTCCAGAAGGTTATTTCCTGCTAAATCTTTTGAAAACTAAAACGTCGTCTCACATCTGGTTATAGATGATGATTTCGCCTCTCCTTCAACAGAGGAGCCAGCATCCACTGAAAGGTGCTGGGAACATCTAGAAACATTTGAAGCTGAACTCAGATTTTAATAATTCAGAAATGGCTTCTTTTATCCAGTAGAAAGTTTATTTTATTTCCCATTTGCCCTTAGTATGGGATGGGTGAAATCATTACCACAGAGAGAGAGAGCGTCTATGAAATTAAAGCTCTGGCCAGGCGCGGAGGCTCAAGCCTGTAATCCCAGCACTTTGGGAGGCCAAGACGGGTGGATCACGAGGTCAGGAGATTGAGACCATCCTGGCTAACACGGTGAAACCCCGTCTCTACTAAAAAAAATACAAAAAACTAGCCGGGCGAGGTGGCGGGCGCCCGTAGTCCCAGCTACTTGGGAGGCTGAGGCAGGAGAATGGCATAAACCCGGGAGGCGGAGCTTGCAGTGAGCTGAGATCCGGCCACTGCACTCCAGCCTGGGCGACACAGCGAGACTCCGTCTCAAAAAAAAAAAAAAAAAAGAAATTAAAGCTCTGATTTGAAGAAAGGGGATCAGAGAATCCTCATTCCTAGATCTCTTAAATATGAATAATTGTGTGCTATCTTCCATAGGTGAGGAGGTGTTACTTATCCAGGAAAAACTAGATGGAATAAAGACTCGTTACACAGACATCACAGTTACTAGCTCCAAGGCCCTCAGAACTTTAGAGCAAGCCCGGCAACTGGCCACCAAGTTCCAGTCTACTTACGAGGAACTGACCGGGTGGCTGAAGGAGGTGGAGGAGGAGCTGGCAGCCAGTGGAGGACAGTCTCCCACAGGGGAGCAGATACCCCAGTTTCAGCAAAGACAGAAGGTGAGCTGTTATTTTACCGTAAAAGGAAAAAAAGCCTTCCTCTTTATCAGAATCCTTAAGTTTTATCAACCTTGACCTTAAATATAAACTAAAAATGTGTGCCCCCCTTTCTTGTTTACTCATGGACAGTAAGATTTGACATAAAGACATATATGTTACACATACATTATGAAGAAGAAAGTTGAATCAAGTTTGCTTTGTAACATTTTATAACTTACCTCTATTATTTATTCTCTAAAGAGTGCTTCATGGTTTTATTTGATTTCTCTGCAGGATCTAGTATAGTTCTAGATGCATAGAACTATTGTATAGGTACTCGTTAGGTTAAATACTGAGCCTTTGGTTAAAGCATTATTTGTCATTTCTGTTGAAGCAAGGAGATGAAAGAAGTATTACTTGTTTTACCCAGAGACAGTCTGGCTCAAAAAGTCTTACAGACAATTCTAAACAAGCAACAGTGAAGTCTAGTCAGGCTTCAGAATGATTGAAAAATCTGACATGAGAAAAAAATAACTGAAGGAAGGAGGTCAGAGTCCTGCTGGGATGTGTGGTGGTAGAGATAGCACTTTCCACCCAGCACAGCTGCTGATGTGCTTTATTTAGCAAGGTATGGCCTGAAAACTCTTTTCCCTCCTTAGGAATTAAAGAAGGAGGTCATGGAGCACAGGCTGGTGTTGGACACAGTGAATGAGGTGAGCCGTGCTCTCTTAGAGCTGGTGCCCTGGAGAGCCAGAGAAGGGCTGGATAAACTTGTGTCCGATGCTAACGAGCAGTACAAACTAGTCAGTGACACTATTGGACAAAGGGTGGATGAAATTGATGCTGCTATTCAGAGATCACAACAGGTAATGTTTATAATACCTCTGCATTAATATTTTAGACAGTATTGATGTGTGAGATACAGTACTATGACCCACATAAATACAGACTCAGAAATAAGAATGAGCTCAAGCTAAATCTGATGGAATAAATATGTTTCATTGATGGGAAATGATTGGGTAGAAGTTTATGAAGATGGATCCAGGATTTGACCAAAATACTTGACCCCTTTGAGTAGAGAAGTACTTGGAGAAGAGTCTACATGAGGCCTTTTCTTAGCTAATGCCCTGCTAAGAAGGCTGATGGTGATGGGAGTAGATAATATCTAGATTGAAAAGGTCCAAATGCATCACAGTCTTAGTTTGACATGATTAGCTCTCTTAGCATTAGATGGAAGAGGGGACGGAATCAAGAACTATAATTACTATCAAATATGCAAACCAAAATAGCAGAACTATCTAAAATAGAACCTTCTCAGTAAACACAGGTGTCATATTTCCCATGATCTTTTTTCCTTCCTGCTTTCTGGAAAAAAATCATTTGTTCTTTTGTGTAGCTGGATACATACCACTTAATGTGCCGCAGTACAAAAAATAAGTTAATATAACTCCTTAGGATCATAGTGATGAACGTATGCTTTTTGAACCACACAGAAATTTGCTCTGAGTCCAGGTGTATCCCCAGTGTGTCTTTAGAGTTATCCCTAATCTTGGCCAGGTATTTCAATATGAAATTTATTGTGCTTGGGAGAAGCATATTTTAAATATCAATGTATATTGGCCAAGTTGAAGAGGAAGAGATAAAAGACTGGGGAGGTCAGGCATAGGAGACGGGGCTCACACCTGTAGTCCCAGCACTTTGGGAGGCTAAGGCAGGAGAATCCCTTGAGGGCAAGAGTTCGAGACCAGCCTGGGCAACATAACAAGACACCATCTCTACAGAAATATTAAGAAATTAGCCAAGCATGGTGGCAATTGCCTATGTAGTCCTAGCTATTAGAGAGGCTGAGGTGGGAGGATCACTTGAGCCTAGGAGTTAGAGGCTACAGTGAGCTATGATCGTGCTACTGCACTCCAGCCTGAGCAACAGAATCAGACCCTGTCTCTTGAGGGGGCAAGGAAGGGGGGAAGATTGGGGAGCCTTCATGAAACAACAGTCACGTAGAACATGTTCTTTGTTTTCATTATTACATAACCATTTAAAAATGGGGTTGTTCTTCTGGGGTTTTGTGCTACTTCAGCTGAGCGGGCACTTCCAAGTTAGCTTGACTCAGCTGTCTACTGCCATATTAGGTTTATATTTAAACATCTGACTAAACCTACTGTTCCATGTCTGGGTAGGAAAGAGCAATGGCAGGAAGAGTATAGTCTCATAAAAACACTGATTAGAAGCATATTTCTTTTGAAGGGGATTGATATCTGTTACTTCTAGCTGTAGAAACTGAGTTCTGTAACTTATTTTAAAGAAATTGAAATATGGTCAGTTCTAACTTGTTTGCATCTTGAATTGTGATTTTATGAAATTCTTCCCAGTTTTGACTCTACTTTGTGAGATATAAACTATATTACTGAAAATCCAGGCCCTGCTGTGTTGAATAAATTACAGTTCTGAGGAGACTTGGCTGTATATAATTTGTTTATTTTTCTTTAATACGTCTATTAGTATGAGCAAGCTGCCGATGCAGAACTAGCTTGGGTTGCTGAAACAAAACGGAAACTGATGGCTCTGGGTCCAATTCGCCTGGAACAGGACCAGACCACAGCTCAGCTTCAGGTACAGAAGGTATGTGCCCACTCTTTCCTGAGCTAACAGAATCATCAGTAACTTAGAGTGACAAGGAGAGTTTCGGACTATCCCATGTCAAGTGGAATAATTTAATGGCAGGATGGTAAATAGAAATTAATTTTCTATGTACTTGGTTGAGACGAGGAAGAATTTTCTTTTTTTTTTTTTTGCTTTGTAAGAAAGGAAAAATAGGCCCATTAATCCATAATTAGCAATTTCCTTGGTGATTTTTAGGAGAGTAGAAATTTTTGTAAGCTAGTAAAAAGATAAGCTAAAGAAGATGTTGGATAGGCAAAGTGTCAAACTGTATAAGAACAATTTTTAATGTGGCTTTTTCATGGATTTTGTCTTAACCTTCAGTAACACAGGAAAAGGGTCTTTTTACTTCTTGACTTAACTACATTTTACTTTTCAAAGGCTTTCTCCATTGACATTATTCGACACAAAGATTCAATGGATGAACTCTTCAGTCACCGTAGTGAAATCTTTGGCACATGTGGGGAGGAGCAGAAAACTGTATTACAGGTGAATTACATTTATTTATTTGCCATATTGTTCCTGTCTTGATCATGGTGAATTAGAAGCACAATTGTGAAATGATGGTTTAAGGCTTTTTCCTTCCTGGACTTTTCTTACAATTGTTATTACAGTCCAGCTTTATCCTTCTAAAAGGTCATACCTAAGTTTTAAAAGGATTGGTCAAGATAGTTTGTTGGCAGGTTTTTTTGTTTTGTTTTGTTTTGTTTTATAAAGGATATATTTAACCACAGTTTCCTCAGAAATACTCATAAACTGACTGAGCTACTCATCCTAAACATTTGAAGCATAAATGGCAGGTTTCTGGAGACTTTTTTTTAATCAGAAGAAAAATGACAGGCAAAACTTGGATAGGCAAAGATTCCATCGTAGCCCCTTAGATGTTCAGTTTTAAACTGATCCTTTATAATAACACTATATTGGCCAGGCACGGTGGCTGATGCCTGTTATCCCAGCGTTTTGGGAGGCCAAGGTGGGTAGATTACCTGAGGTCAGCAGTTTGAGACCAGCCTGGCCAACATGGAGAAACCCTGTCTCTACTAAAAATACAAAAATTAGCTGGACCTGGCGGCAGGAACCTGTAATCCCAGCTACTCGGGAAGCTGAAGCAGGAGAATCCCTTGAACCCAGGAGGCGGAGGTTGCAGTGAGCCGAGATCACGCCACTGCACTCCAGCCTTGGTGACAAAGTGAGACGCTGTCTCAAAAACATATATAATAATAATAATGCTATATCTAAGGTTGTGTGTCATTACTGAAAGATTAAATTTGCTGTGTTTTTCTTACACTATTTTACTGCCTTTTAAACTTTTATCTTTTAAAAATTAGAAATAAAATATATGTATGATAGGAAAATTAGAAAATTTCAGGTAAGTATAAAGAAAATAAAAATCACTTCTAATCTTACTTTATTCATATTTTAAAATAATTTGTGTATTCTTTTAGACTTTTTAATGTATATGTACCTACTTTTTTTCTTAAGAGTTTATAATAGTAACACTTAAACTTTTTTTTTTTATTTACTCACATAGGAAAAGACAGAGTCTCTAATACAGCAATATGAAGCCATTAGCCTACTCAATTCAGAGCGTTATGCCCGCCTAGAGCGGGCCCAGGTCTTAGTAAACCAGTTTTGGGAAACTTACGAAGAGCTCAGCCCCTGGATTGAGGAAACTCGGGCACTAATAGCACAGTTACCCCCTCCAGCCATTGATCATGAGCAGCTCAGGCAGCAACAAGAGGAAATGAGGGTAAGGAGCATGCCAAATTTCATTTTATTGCTCTAAAATGGTCTCTATAATTTATTTAAAAACAACATTTCTTAGTGTCTATAGGTGCAAGTTCTGTGTTACGAAGTGAATTCTTAATCAGTTAGAATTCCTTTCATAATATATAATCTGAATTATTTCCTTTGTTGTTTAATATCAATTGATTAAACACTAAGATTATAGAGATATCGAGAACCTTGGAATGACAGAGCTAAAGAAACAACTCACTAAAAATCAATGGAATTTAAAATATTTCCGGGGATAGTAGCATGTTGTTACACTCAAGATGTGGTTGGATGGTACTTTCTACTTAGGCACCAACTGGAGTGAAAGCCATGAGGTAATGTCAGAAGGCATTTGCTCTGTATAGTTAATGACACTTTAAAATGTTTATTTCTGGTTTATGGCTTGTGCTTATTGCTATTCCTATAAGTGGAAGGATATAAACTGGACGTAGCCAACAGTAAAGTCAAGGAGTGGTTGGATTGCCAAAAATGTTGCTATTCATAGCTTATCCAGCTTGGTATCTCAGTCTGGGGAGGTAGACAATTATTAAACCATGTAGAGTAAAATAGAGTACATAGAAGTACTTATGATTACAGAAGAGTGTGGAGTAGACTTGTATGACACAGGTGGTAGGGGAAGAGAAGAGAGGATGTTTCCAGGAAGGCTGCTAGGGTGATGAGACATCAGAACTGACTTTTAAAAATTAAGAGAATTGGGTAGAGTCAGAACCTAAGATTTAGGTGTTTTTCTGTTCCTGCACAAATGGTGAGATGCTGGGCCTTGCTGGTTTTTAACAATTTTGTTTGTTCCTCTTAAAGTTGATATTAGCTCTGAACAAAGTAAGTGAACTGGTATAAAAGTATTCATTATGGTTTAATTATTTTTTTACCTAGCAATTAAGGGAATCTATTGCTGAACACAAACCTCATATTGACAAACTACTAAAGATAGGCCCACAACTAAAGGAATTAAACCCCAAGGAAGGGGAAATGGTGGAAGAAAAATACCAGAAAGCAGAAAACATGTATGCCCAAATAAAGGAGGAGGTGCGCCAGCGAGCCCTGGCTCTGGATGAGGCTGTGTCCCAGTCCGCACAGGTATGTGTGTGTCTGACACTCATAACCTTCAACTGTCTGCTGTTCTAAACAAGAGGTCTCTGTATCAGGTATGCCTCTGTGCTCAGCAGTGTCCAGACCAGCATGTTAATACTTGATTGGTATATAGAACAGAAAGCTTAGCCTATCTGCATTTTTATTCCAAGGAACATTGGCGTACTGACATTCTGAGGAGAGTGAAATGCATCTTGGCTGGTATATATTGTCTGTTGATGGTTTCTCTGAAAACTTTATGTTGTGATGATCCTTTAGCACATGATTTTGAATAAATCTACCTTGCAGATTCAAAAGCTGTGACTGCCTCAAAAAAGTGTTTGTTGAACCTGTTACTTTTTAGCTTTAGAGCAACAGCACATTAGTTTTCTTAAGCAACCAGCTAACTCATATTTAAGATGCTTGAGTAGGGAGTAGTAAGAGCCAAAGAGAAGCATAAACCAGCAGAGGGGTTTAAAGCATGTAACTACATACTTTCAACTAATATATTACTCTTAGTGGTACTGTTGTCATGTCTGGGTATTTTATTCCTATGTTTAGTCAATATTCTTGGTTAATATTTGTACTTACTCAAGTTTCTCCCCCCACCTTCCGTCCCATCTCTCACTCACATTGTGGAATGTGTTACTTTGTGTTGTTGCTGCCTGCTCCTGTCTTCCCCACATCGTCACATTTCATTGTTGTGTTGACCGCGCCCACCATTACAGATTACAGAGGTAAGGTACCCATCCCCATTGGGACTAGGGTGTTCTTATAATGCTGAAAATTGAGGTCATTACCTATAAGGGAATTTCCCTTAACTTTAGTGGAATAAATTTAATTAGTGCAGTTTATTATGTCAGTTTCATCTGGGGTGGAACCTAGACGTGAGAGAGTGATGGGAAGTGATTTTGTTAAAAGGAGTCCCACCATGTTTTTTCTATAGGACACTTGAAATTGATAAGCCTTTCTCTAACTAAAACCAGAGTTGGTTTGAGATAGATTTTTCTTAGGAGGCAAGCTTATCTGTTTTGCTCTCTTTTCTCCCCTCTCTGCATCAAATTTTAATGAGAACTTTTCAGTTGTAGTCATGTTCTTCAAAGTACCAGAAAACTGGGACAGTAATAATTCTTTAAGAACAAGGTTAGATTTGGTCTTCCTTAATTACCTTAAATTATTCCAACATTTTTTCCTCTTACTGTTCGATAAGGTGGGTCATTAAATTGCATGCCATGATACTTTTAAACTACAAGTCGTGTAGCATATTAAGTTCCCCATCCATTTACACAGCTGGTGGAGGGCATCTAACTTGTTGGTCTAGTCTGTTGCATGCAACTGTCATCCCGGATGTTGACATACTGACTCTCAGCAGTTTCATAGTCTTGTCCCTTTTTTGTTACATGAGTTGGAATAGGAGAAATATTGTGGCAGCACTAAAGATTTGAATTGGTTTCTATTATATTCATATATTTAGAGTCTTAAAATAAATATTGGCTTTTTTTTCTTTTTTTTTTTTTTCCTAATGGGCCAGTTCTGGTGTACTATGCCCAAAACAGTTTTGGAGTTTTTTTGTGTGTTTTTTTGTTTTGTTTTGTTTTGTTTTGTTTGAGACAGAGTCTTACTCTGTCACCCAGGCTGGAGTGCAGTGGCACAATCTCAGCTCACTGCAACCTCTGCCCCCCAGGTTCAAGTGATTCGTGCCTCAGCCTCCCTAGTAGCTGGGACTACAGGCGCACACCACCAAGGCCGGCTAATTTTTTGATTTTTAGTAGGGATAGAGTTTCACCATGTTGGCCAGGCTGGTCTCGAACTCCTGACCTCAGGTGATCCACACACCTCAGCCTCCCAAGGTGCTGGGAGTGAGCCACACAGGTGTGAGCCACTGCCCCTCACACACACAGGTGTGAGCCACTGCCCCTGGCCCAAAACAGTTTCTTAACCAAACTCAACACTTAACAGCCATTGGGCTAGACTGAGCACAGGTTATCCTAAACAGTACTAGGACAATATCTTGTCCTTATTCCTTAACATTTCCCCAAGAAGAGTGATGAGGTATGCTGTGATGGTAATGTTCCAACATTTGTTTAGTTTCATGATAAAATTGAGCCTATGTTGGAGACACTGGAGAATCTTTCCTCTCGCCTACGTATGCCACCACTGATCCCTGCTGAAGTAGACAAGATCAGAGAGTGCATCAGTGACAATAAGAGTGCCACCGTGGAGCTAGAAAAACTGCAGCCATCCTTTGAGGCCTTGAAGCGCCGTGGAGAGGAGCTCATTGGACGATCTCAGGGAGCAGACAAGGATCTGGCTGCAAAAGGTGCTTGATGACTGTCATTATTTTTAAAAATCAACAGAATAAATTCTAGGCTGTGGTTATTTTCAGCATCCCACCAGATTTATTTCTTTCTTTGAATGTAAAGGCAGTCCCCAGTAATGAGTATTCCAGAAAGTCATTGGAAAATCATTTGGAATTCAGAACACATTTCCCCATTGAAACAAGGTTACAATTGGTAGTTAGATTCCCAGGCCAGGAAACAAAAGCTCCTTTAACCCCTAACGTGAGTAAACTACGGTATCAGTAGTGGGTAGAACATAGCTACCTTTTGTAACACTTTCCATGGGAAACATACAAGTTTAACACAGAACACTGGAAACAGAGTTCTCATCTCAGCCCTTTTGTAAGTTAGGGGTTTTGTATCCTAGCACTACCTTTATAGTAGGTGATAGCTCATTTCTGGATTACTTCTATAATCCCTTTATGTGGGAGACCAATGTAAGAGGAAAACGCTAGTGTAGAAATAGGCCAGGGCCACCCGCAGTGGCTCATGCCTGTAACCCCAGCACTTTGGGAGGCTGAGGTGTGCAAATCACTCAAGGCCAGGAGTTCGACACCAGCCTGGCCAACATAGCAAAATTTTGTAAAAATACAAAAATTGGCTGGGTGTGGTGGTGTGCGCCTGTAATCTCAACCATTCAGGAGGCTGAGGCGGAAGAATCACTTGAACCTGGGAGGCAGGTGAGCCAAGATCACGCCGCTGCACTCCAGCCTGGGTGACAGAGTGAAATTCCCTCTCTTTAAAAAAAAAAAAAGAAAGAAAGAAATAATAGGCCAGGTGCGGTGGCTCATGCTGATAATCCAAGCACTTTGGGAGGGCAAAGCGGGTGGATCACCTGAGGTCAGGAATTTGAGACCAGCCTGGCCAACATGGTGAAACCCCGACTCTACTAAAAATATAAAAATTAGCCGGGCATGGTGGCGCATGCCTGTAATCCTGGCTACTTGGGAGGCTGAGGCAGGAGAATCTCTGGAACCCGGAGGCAGAGGTTGCAGTGAGCCGAGATTGCACCACTGCACTCCAGTCTGGGTGACAAGAGCGAGACTCCGTCTCAAAAAAGAAAAGAAGAAAAGAAAGAAAGAATAGTAAAACTAAAATAGAAAATTATCCTTTAGTTATAAATGCTTAGCATTTTTTTTTTAAAGATAGTTTCGTTGAAAAGGTCAGAGTTAGATGGAATTTCTGAAGAGACCAATTTCAGGCTCTTAGGGAAGTTCTATTCATATCTCTTTTTTTAACCTGCTCAGAAATCCAGGATAAATTGGATCAAATGGTATTCTTCTGGGAGGACATCAAAGCTCGGGCTGAAGAGCGAGAAATCAAATTTCTTGATGTCCTTGAATTAGCGGAGAAGTTCTGGTATGACATGGCAGCTCTCCTGACCACCATCAAAGACACCCAGGATATTGTCCATGACTTGGAAAGCCCAGGCATTGATCCTTCCATCATCAAACAACAGGTTGAAGCTGCTGAGGTAAGAAGGAAACAAAACCTTTTCTCTTAAGTGTCTGTCCTCTAGAAAAAGCGCTTCATCAAATCAAAGTGAGGTATGTTAATAGCTTAGCCAGGCTGAGTACCTTAAAGGTTTCTGTTTTTGTTTTTGTTTTTTGCTCTTGTCACCCAGGCTGGAATGCAATTGCATGATCTTGGCTCACTGCAACCTCCGCCTCCCGGGTTCAAGCGGTTCTCCTGTCTCAGCCTCTTGAGTAGCTGGGATTACAGGCATGCACCACTATGCCTGGCTAATTTTTGTATTTTTAGTAGAGATGGGCAGGGGGGGTTCCCCATATTGACCAGCTGGTTCCAAACTCTTGACCTCAGATGATCCACCCACCTCGGCCTCCCAAAGTGCTGGGATTACAGGTGTGAGCCAGTGCTCCAGGCCTAAAGTTTCTTTTTAAGTTGAGACATTCTCCAATTGAAAAAAACCTGCTCATTATATTACATTTCTTAAGTGTAGAAAAATAGGTGGTAGACAATAAAAATCGATTTTTGGACTCATTATCTAGAGATAACAGTTGTTACTTTGACATACTTTTTTCTAGTCTTTTGGTGCTTTTTTCTTTTTTTTCTTTTTTTTTATTTTTATTTTTTATTTTTATTTTTTTGAGACAGCCTCTCACTGCAACCCAGGCTGGATTGCAGTAGCACGATCTTGGCTCACTGCAACCTCCACCTCCCAGGCTCAAGCAATCCAACCATCTCAGCCTACCTAGTAGCTGGGACTACAGTCATATGCCACCACACCCGGCTATTTTTTTGGAGGCAGGAAGGGATGAACCTTTGGTAAATGATTGAAGCTCACTGTGCCTTTTCTATACTATTTTATATATACATATATCTATATGTAATACATATTTTGTGTATATGAAAAATAACCACTTAGAGTCTGAAGCTTTAGCATCCAGATAAGTGAAATTGACAGTTACATTGCACATCTGCTATTGATGGGGTATAAATCACATTTGCAAAGTTTGGTAAGTTCTGTTCTGTTTTCTGTTTTGGCTTATATTCTGTTCATTTACATGTAGACTATTAAGGAAGAGACAGATGGTCTGCATGAGGAGCTGGAGTTTATTCGGATCCTTGGAGCAGATTTGATTTTTGCCTGTGGAGAAACTGAGAAGCCTGAAGTGAGGAAGAGCATTGATGAGGTGTGGAGAAATGGATGAGGCATTCAGTTAGAACATTAGTGGGCTCAGACTGAAGAGTGATACTGATTGAAGAATGTGATTGAATGTTTTTCCCCTAGATGAATAATGCTTGGGAGAACTTAAACAAAACATGGAAAGAGAGGCTAGAAAAACTTGAGGATGCTATGCAAGCTGCTGTGCAGTATCAGGACACTCTTCAGGTGAGAGGCCAGTAGGTGACCACCAAGGAAATACAGGTTCTGTTTTTTGTCATTTTTATCATTTTCAGAATTCAGCACAAGAGTGGATCACCTTCACAGGACTGCAGACCTAAGATAGTGCTATTTCCACAAATCTAGCCAAAGTTCCCCACTTGTAGTGAAAAAAGTAGTGACATCTGTCTGAATTCTTACTCTTCCTGCCATTTTTATCATTCCCTGCTCATCATAGATTCATTCAACTATGTTGTGAAGCTGGTCTTACTGTGAAAGTCATTGCTTGCCAGAGGTTCCAAACCCAGGTTATCTTCAAGCACAGTTTGGCACAGTTACTTCAGAACACCATGAGCTTGCTAGCTGGGATTGAGAAATCTTAACTTTTATTCAAATTTAGTATTTCCAAATTGTACTTTATTTTGAACATTATTTTGATAATGTTGGCTCCATTATTAAATCACTGTATTATTAATAAAGATCATTATTCCTTATCTGTGCCCCTTACCTAAAATCACAAACAGCACAAGGTGCTTTGATTGATTTATGTCTTCTTATGTTAGCAGGGATAATGTTCATTCTCTCCCAAATACTTCTGGTTGTTTTTGACTGTTTACTTGTCTTTTGTTCTAGTCTATGTTTGACTGGCTAGATAACACTGTGATTAAACTCTGCACCATGCCCCCTGTTGGCACGGACCTCAATACTGTTAAAGATCAGTTAAATGAAATGAAGGTTTGTATCTGGGTATGGCTTTTGAAGAAGAGTTGTTTTATTTTAGTTTTTAAAGACTTGATTTGATGTTAACATTGAGTGTGTCTTTGGCAGGAGTTCAAAGTCGAAGTTTACCAGCAGCAAATTGAGATGGAGAAGCTTAATCACCAGGGTGAACTGATGTTAAAGAAAGCTACTGATGAGACAGACAGAGACATTATACGAGAACCACTGACAGAACTCAAACACCTCTGGGAGAACCTGGGTGAGAAAATTGCCCACCGACAGGTAAGGCAGGTGGTAGATGACATCAGTGAACTACTCTCTGCTCTTTTCTAATTTCCTAATGAATGTTCCCTTTCTGTCTTTTCCTGAGTAGCACAAACTAGAAGGTGCTCTGTTGGCCCTTGGTCAGTTCCAACATGCCTTAGAGGAACTAATGAGTTGGCTGACTCATACTGAAGAGTTGTTAGATGCTCAGAGACCAATAAGTGGAGACCCAAAAGTCATTGAAGTTGAGCTCGCAAAACACCATGTAAGTATTTTCATTTCTTCATCTCTAACCCCATTGAGACCAGATATTGCCACCAGAAGCATTCGAATGTTGTGTATACCTTAGAGAACCAAGTTAGATGATATCCATGGAGATAAATTATGTTGTTCAACATTTTTTAGGTCCTAAAAAATGATGTTTTGGCTCATCAAGCCACAGTGGAAACAGTCAACAAAGCTGGCAATGAGCTTCTTGAATCCAGTGCTGGAGATGATGCCAGCAGCTTAAGGAGCCGTTTGGAAACCATGAACCAATGCTGGGAGTCAGTGTTACAGAAAACAGAGGAGAGGGAGCAGCAGCTTCAGTCAACTCTGCAGCAGGTACATGTGACATCCAAGTGAGGTAGGAAGAGCTATACAGATAACAGAAAGCCTGTCTAAGAGAGAGGAGATCAATTTGAAAAGCAAAGAACCCCTTATGTCTTGAGGGGAAGGTTCATACTGTGCTGTAATTTATCTGGAAAGAGCAGCTTTTGATTGGGTAGTTCTTTTTTGAATTCGTTTGTAGCTCAGTCTTTTTATTCACTATTCAAAGTTAGTAGATCTTCACTTGTATGATTCCCTTTTTGTGTTGGATCAAGTCAGGTCTCTCCCTGTTCAAGAGTACCTTAATCATATAGTCAATTCACCTGATTGTGTCAGGCATTTATAATATGTTATAGTGAGGTCTAAAGGGTTCTGCTAGATTCTAACAATAATATTGGCCCCATGCTAATCTGGCAACAGAACAGCTTTGCCAGAGAGCAGCCCAGAATTCCTCCCTCAAGATAAATTCCTCATATCATTTGGAAAGTTTACTTTTGAAGCTGAGAATTGATTACTGATGTGGTTGACATATTTTTTTCTGTATCTTTTTCTCAAAAGGCCCAGGGCTTCCACAGTGAAATTGAAGATTTCCTCTTGGAACTTACTAGAATGGAGAGCCAGCTTTCTGCATCTAAGCCCACAGGAGGACTTCCTGAAACTGCTAGGGAACAGCTTGATACACATATGGTAATAGCAGTTTTTTTAAATTGAGTATAAGCATCCCATATTCAATAGCTCCCTTCCAAGTTCATAGTGATGTATTAATATGTATCTGGAAATCTACAAAGTAGTGCATTTTTACCAAAAATACAGTATAACCTTTGGGGATTGCTGCCTGTTACAGGCTTCTAATACCTTACAGTAGGCAGCAGTAGTGACAGGCAAGGGTCAGCTGGAAATTTTGAGTTAATCGGCTTTATTGGCACACATATATTGACTTGAAGATGACAGCATCAAGAAGAAAAATATATAACACAGATGTGTTTGTACTTAAGAAGGAAACTACTTAATGGAAGTTTATGGAAATCAAATAGTTACTAACAGCATTTCAAGAATGCATGCTAGAACCAAAAGCAACATAATTTCTAGGCAAATTTTTCATGAAAAGTGGAAATAGATTATTGGAGTCTTTTGAGGGATCTCTAATCCTTAAAAAATGTTTTTCTTCTATGGGTGATAAAATTATTTTAATATTTTAATTTGTCACTTGTTATTTTATTTAGTAAAATATGTTAATATTTACATTTTAATACAAATGAATTCTAAGTAATTAGTATTTCCTTATTACAGCTACTTTTATTATTAAGTATGGTGGGTCTCATTCCCTTATAGCTCAGCACTTGCACTGATTCCAAAAGAATGGCTTTTAATCAAGATGATCTCTTCCTGGACTTTCCCAGACTCTGCTACAGAATCTATATGTAGGTGTCTTCCAGAGAATGGGTGTAATTGATATCTTTCCTGCCTTTTCTTGTAGGAACTCTATTCCCAGCTGAAAGCCAGGGAAGAGACTTATAATCAACTACTTGACAAGGGCAGACTCATGCTTCTAAGCCGTGACGACTCTGGGTCTGGCTCCAAGACAGAACAGAGTGTAGCACTTTTGGAGCAGAAGTGGCATGCGGTCAGCAGTAAGATGGAAGAAAGAAAGGTACAGTGTATGATCCCCATGTTTGAGTAATTTACTGACTGATTGCATGTATAATAATTGCCATCTTATTTATATGAAGATTTTTTGAAGACCAGGGTATTGTAACAGAAGTTGCAGAACTGATTCTGTCCGTGTTGAGTCGCACTGATGTTATAAGTTTCTGTTGTTGTTTGCTTATATAATTATTCATTCCTTACCTGTTAAGACATTACTGCCATTGTTGCTCCATGGTGGGTTTTATGTCCTATATTAATCATCAATTTGTGTTCTACTTAAAAACAAGATTTTGCTGGAGTTGGTGTCTTGGAGTTGAGAGATTGGGGACAGGGCATGTAGGGACGATGACTAATAATTCTCCACAAGGAATTTGGTTCCTAATGTAAATGCAGTATGCAAGGAAATTTACTAGAAATCAGGAGAGAAGTAAATTATATGACCTCTTCCTACTCATCCTCAAAGATCAAATTCTCTTCTCTACAAAATAATGAAAGATGATTAGGGATGAAGGTGTTTGCCCAAAAAGATTATTTTTTATGAGTACAGAGTTTCACTGTATTTTTTGCTGGTCAGATCAAGTATGCAATATATACATAAACCTGTTGACCACATTCACTCAATGAATAGTTATTGAGCAAGTGTGTGCCAAGCCCCGTGCCTGATTTATGGTGGAAACACTAAAGATGACCCTATCATTGGGAAATTAATGAACAGAAGGACATAAAACACATGAATATCTTGAGAGAAGCATTAATTTCCTAAAAGCCTTCTAGCATGGGATTGGGTAATTTGGTTATATAAAGAATGGCTAAAGGACCTAAGTGTATGCTAATTCTTGGACAGGGCCAGACCTGGGGGCTCGCACCTGTAATTCCAGCACTTGGGAGGCTGATGCAGGAGGATTGCTTAACACCAGGAGTTTGAGACCAGTCTGGGCAATATAGCAAGACCCCATCTCTACAAAAATACCTAAAAATTAGCCAGGTGTGATGGCACACGCCTGTAGTCCTAGCTACTTGGGAGGCTGAAGTAGGAGGCTCACCTGATCCTGGAGGGTTGAGGCTGCAGTGAGAGGTGATGGTGCCACTGCATTCTAGCTTGGGTGACATCAAGAACCTGTCTCCAAAAAAAAAAAAACACAACTAATCCTTGGACAGGCTGTCATCCATAGATCCTGCAGAAGGCAAAGCTAAGATTAAATAAACTGAGACAGATTCTAGCTCATAAACAAGAAATTTTCAGAGAGTTTTCTTAATAGTTGAGCAAAATACCTTAAGACATAGTTGCCCATCATCAGAAATGGTCAGGCAAAAACTGAGTGTCAAGGATAGTTTATTATCTTGCAGGAACATTACCTTCAGGATCAGTAAAATCATTTATTAAATGTGTGTGGTGCTGTATTAAGAAAATACAAAGAATATGTAGATATAAAGAATATAAAGATATAAATTAGATATAAAAGTATATCTTTTATATCTATAAAGTAGATATAAAAAATATAAAGAATATGTAGATAAAATGATGTGGAAAGAATTCCTATCTAGGAAGTTGTAATATATTAATTTCTAAACATTCCTCTGTATATTTGAAGTGGATTTCATTTTTCCACCTGATTTGTTTAGATTGGGTTTGTACATTTTTATAACATTTATTGTAATAGCTTCTTTTTTGGGTGGCAGTGGGGGAGTTACAAAAATAACCTGAAAACGCAAAAAGGAAAATAGAAATTATAACCCAGTCAGGTAGAATTAACAAGTTAACATTTTTAGTGTACATCTTGGAGTTTTTTCTGTGAATATTTTGGAAATACTCATTTTTGCCAGCCCATCATTTTTACTTTGCCTGCCTAGTAGGTCGGCCAGAGGCAGAAGTCATTACCAAAAGGTTAGTGTAGGTCTCTGAGGATGGAGTTTATGAACTCTGTGGGATTGAAGTGTACTTGTGAGGAGCAGCCTTTTCCCTGAATGAGCTGTTGTTGTTGCCGTTCTTAGGTAAATGAAAGTGTCTGAAAATCTACATCTAGTGTTGTCAGATTTTTGCCTAGAATGTCTTGACTTCTTTCATTACCTCTTCTTCTTATAGCATAAGCATAATTTTTAGACTCATATTTTCATATGCCATATTTTCTGAAAACATGTATTTAAACAAAGAGTACTACATTGAACATCATCTTTGTAGTAAATTGCTTTTCATTTAGCCATTTTTATACCACAAAAAGTATATTAAAGGAAACTGAAACATTACCCAAAGCAGGTTGCAGATCCTACAGCTGTCACCACTGAAGGGTCTGTTCACTTACGGTTATTGAATAGTCTTAATCCCGTTCAAGGAAATGGAGAGTAGCAGAGAAAGGAACTTAGCTGCTTATTGTGCTCTATTTCCTTTTCCATGTACACAGTTCTTGCCCACTTGTTTCAGACAATAACATTAAAATGTCCCCTTCTTTACAAATAAAGCATGTTTGAAGGTCGATTAAATGAGGCTTCCTTTTTAGAGGTCATTTCATTTGGTGTACAATTCATGCCTTTGTTGCTGAAGCTATAATTCCTGAAATTGGCACTTTTTCTTTGTGTGTGTGTGTTTTACTTGAAATTCAGTCAAAGCTGGAAGAGGCCCTCAACTTGGCAACAGAATTCCAGAATTCCCTACAAGAATTTATCAACTGGCTCACTCTAGCAGAGCAGAGTTTAAACATCGCTTCTCCACCAAGCCTGATTCTAAATACTGTCCTTTCCCAGATAGAAGAGCACAAGGTAACTATGATATTACGATGCTGCCTTCTTTTTGAAAGCACTAATTGAAAGAAATGCCCCTTTATCTTATCTTAAGCTTAAAAAGAGCACTGTTGTTCCTTCAGGTTTTTGCTAATGAAGTAAATGCTCATCGAGACCAGATCATTGAGCTGGATCAAACTGGGAATCAATTAAAGTTCCTTAGCCAAAAACAGGATGTTGTTCTGATCAAGAATTTGTTGGTTAGCGTGCAGTCTCGATGGGAGAAGGTTGTCCAGCGATCTATTGAAAGAGGGCGATCGCTAGATGATGCCAGGAAGCGGGCAAAACAAGTAAGTTGGGGAGGAGAGATACTAATTCACTGAAGAATCTTGGGCTGCATGTATTGAGTCTCTGGGATGATTCTCAAATGTGCTGTATAGTGTGTATATTCATTCCTGTTAACTTACTTCTTATGTAATTTTAGTTCCATGAAGCTTGGAAAAAACTGATTGACTGGCTAGAAGATGCCGAGAGTCACCTGGACTCAGAACTAGAGATATCCAATGACCCAGACAAAATTAAACTTCAGCTTTCTAAGCATAAGGTAAAGCAGTTAATTGGTCTTAGGTCCCAAGAATACTATTCACTAAAGCTTGTAGCTTGCCAAAAATACAAATCAGAGCTAGTAGAAAGAAAACCAATCGGTTATGTTTAAAAGTCAAAATGATGAAGCCAGGATTCCATTTTATATCTAGATAATCTAATCATGATATTTGCTCATTTAAATAACAGTTTAAGCAAAGTAGATATGGGAGTAACTAGTTAAAACTGTAGGCTTTCACAAATTGTCAGGCACTTCTGTGTATGGTATAAACAAAAAATTATGAATTTCTTAAGGATAAGCTATGGTTAATTTTAGTCCAAAAAAACTGGTGACTTTCATACTTTATTTGGTTTCTAGCCTGAAAACTCAAATTATTTTGTTCCAAATCAAGATGTCATCTGACTTTTAACACTTTTTTGTTTTCTTTCTGGAAACATAGGAGTTTCAGAAAACTCTTGGTGGCAAGCAGCCTGTGTATGATACCACAATTAGAACTGGCAGAGCACTGAAAGAAAAGACTTTGCTTCCCGAAGATACTCAGAAACTTGACAATTTCCTAGGAGAAGTCAGAGACAAATGGGATACTGTTTGTGGCAAGTCTGTGGAGCGGTGAGCATGAATGTCCCCTTCAGGGGTCTAACCGGGATCCCAAAAGCAAGAGGCTCTTACCAGATTCTATAAAATGGTGATAAAGCTAATGCATCAGTAAGAGGTTTTGTACCATCTTAACACCACCAGTTAGTTCAAAGACTGTTATAATTTAAATAAAATGTATAAAAATTCTCATTTTAAACTTGAACTTTACTGTATTAGAAAGAGACCTATAAAATCAAAGCAACAATAATAGAAGATCAGTAACTCAAAAGTATTTGTAAATCGTCAATTTGTAATACCAACAGCTGTCTTATTGACTGCTCTGGGACACTCCAAAGCCTCTACATGCATTACCTCATTTTACCATAATGATACCTGACCTTTGCTGGGCAATTACTACTGAATATATACCAAACAGTGGCTAATAATAATTTAATCCTCATAACCACTGAGGTGGGTACCACTTTTATTGCCATTTTACAGATGAGAAAATGACCATAAAGAGGTTCTTAACTCCCCTAAGGTCACTCAGCTACCATATTGGCAAAGCTGAGGTTTAAACCGTGGCAGTTTGGTTCTAAAAGTTGTACTTTTATCTATTCGTACCCACTATGCCATGCTAAATATTACAATATCGCTACCCTATTTGTACTTTTTTTTCTTTTTTTTTTTTGAGAAGGAGTCTTGCTGTGTCTCCCAGGCTAGAGTGCAGTGGCGCGATCTCGGCTCACTGCAAGCTCCGCCTCCTGGGTTCACACCATTCTCCTGCCTCAGCCTCCTGAGTAGCTGGGACTACA
>NW_012101832.1:1703985-1730826 GCF_000951045.1 Mandrillus leucophaeus | reverse complement strand
ATCTCGGCTCACTGCAAGCTCCGCCTCCTGGGTTCACACCATTCTCCTGCCTCAGCCTCCTGAGTAGCTGGGACTACAGGCACCTGCCACCACGCTTGGCTAATTTTTTGTATTTTTAGTAGAGATGAGGTTTCACTATGTTAGCCAGGATGGTCTCGATCACCTGACCTCATGATCCACCCGCCTCAGCCTCCCAGAGTGCTGGGATTACAGGCATGAGCCACCGTGCCCAGCATTTTTCTTTTTTTTTTGGTCTTGTTGAGACAGGGTCTAGCTCTCTCACCCAGGCTGGAGTGCAGAGCTTACTGCAGCCTTCAACTCCTGGGCTCAAGTGATCCTCCCACCTCAGCCTCTCGAGTAGCTCAGACTATAGGCATGTGCCACCACACCTGGCTAATGTTTTTTGTTTTTGTTTTTGAGACGGAATCTTCCTCTGTCGCCCAGGCTGGAGTGCAGTGGCACAATCTCGGCTCGGCTCACTGCAACCTCCGTCTCCCGGGTTCAAGCAATTCTTCCTCAGCCTCCTGAGTAACTGGGACTATAGGTGCACGCCACCACGCCCAGCTAATTTTTAAAAATATTTTTAGTAGAGATGGGGTTTCACCATATTGACCAGGCTGGTCTGGAACTCCTGACCTCTTGATCCACCTGCCTCAGCATCCCAAAGTGCTGGGATTACAGGCGTCAGCCACCACACCCAGCCATTGGTTTTTATTTGAGTAGAGGCAAGGTCTTGCTATTGTCCAGGCTGTTCTCTAACTCCTGACCTCAAGTGATCCTCCCACCTTGGCCTGCCAGAGTGCTGGGATTACAAGTGTGAGCCAACACACTTGGCCTGTACTCCAATTTTTTTTGATGAGGTGGCTGAGGTTCAGGGAGATGAAGAAACAGCCTAAGGTCACACAACTGATACAGAGCTAGGAGTTGAACTCCTGATTCCTGATGATTACCAAAACCATCATCTTTTACTTGGAATGGTATAAGGTGATTAACACAGACCTTGGGTTGTTAGAGTGTGCCTGTGTGTCACTGGGCTATAAGATACCTGAAGGGTATCTCTCCCTGTCCCCTGTGCTACCCTTAATCCATTCTAGAGGGTGGTTTGATTTAAAATGTCTCACCATCTCTCAGTTACTTTTTACTCTATTTCTAACTGTTCTAATGTAGATGTCACTCTCTATATAGGGTTCAAACAATATTCCCTTTCAGCGAGGCAGAATTGTGGGCCATTTGTAAAAGGAATCCCTAAAAATGGTAGCATTTGTGTGCATTTCTCAGGCAGCACAAGTTGGAGGAAGCCCTGCTCTTTTCGGGTCAGTTCATGGATGCTTTGCAGGCCTTGGTTGACTGGTTATACAAGGTGGAGCCACAGCTGGCTGAGGACCAACCCGTGCACGGGGACCTCGACCTCGTCATGAACCTCATGGATGCACACAAGGTAAGGGCGAGGTCTGGGCTATGTTGGAGTGCAGTGCCCTAGGATCTTCTACATGTGATTGCCTCTGCCCTTCTTTCTAGGGGAGAAAGAGAGCCTGACAGTTGCTTTGTGTGTTCAAACAAACTGTTGCTGAGATTCTGCATTAGTCACAGAATTTACCAAAATTGGTTTGATTCAGATTTGGCAATGTGTAAACTTCACTTCAAGGTTGCCCCTCTTCCTGTTTGTTTCAGTTGAGTCACAAAATGGATTTAAATTCCAACGGAAACCCGTAAGATATCCATTTCCACTGACTCCTAAAATGGAAATGAGTGATTTTTTTTAAACCACTTCTGAACCTAACAGTCTTAACACCATGCACGCCAATATTTAACATCATCTCTACCTGTCATGTTGGATTATGTAATATCCTCCTGTTTCAGCACAAGCATTTAACTTTACCTTGAAATTACAACAGATTCTTGTTATGTGCAGAGCAGTTATGTTTTTATTTCCCATAATTCTGGAAACATTAGTATAGTGATTACCATTTTATGGATGAAGAAACTGGGCCTTAAGCAACTTTTCAAAATTATGTGTCTCCCAAATGCCTGAGCTAGCATTTAGAGCCACATTTTCTGGTTGTTTTTTTTCTTTTTTTTTTTCATGAGATTTGGTCTCGCCATGTTGCCCAGACTGGTCTTGAACTCCTGGGCTCAAGCAATCCTCTCATCTTGGCATCCCAAAATGCTGGGATTGCAGGCATGAGCCACTGCGCCTGGCCTGGTTGTTTTTTCTTATACATTGCTCTGCCTCCCTCTATGCATAAAAGACACATGATTAGAACCTACCAAGAAAATTATTATTTCCCAGTGGTTTCTTGGACTCAAAACATTCCTCAAACAAACTAATTCTCCTATTTTCTTTTCTAGGTTTTCCAGAAGGAACTGGGAAAGCGAACAGGAACCGTTCAGGTCCTGAAGCGGTCAGGCCGTGAGCTGATTGAGAATAGTCGAGATGACACCACTTGGGTAAAAGGGCAGCTCCAGGAACTGAGCACTCGCTGGGACACTGTCTGTAAACTCTCTGTTTCCAAACAAAGCCGGCTTGAGCAGGCCTTGAAACAGGTAAGAGACATTTGCTGTCCCAACCCAAGGGACAGATCTGAGTGGGTTTATTTTGTTTTTCTTTTACTAGAATCTGTTCCAGTCAGTCTTGAATTAAGTGTAACAGAGTTGAAAATTGATACTCTGAATGTTCTATAAAACTTTTAACATTCATTTTGAGAAATAATGAATTCAGCTGATTTTCAAAGATCTACAAATGAAAGATAACCTTTGTGGAGTTTTGATGAGGCCATGAAATGTCTGAATGAACACTGGACCCTTTCCCTGGCATGTCCCAGTGTCTAGGTCCTTGGCTGCTGAGAGAGGTTGAATCTTTTGTGCTTGGTTATTTCAGGCGGAAGTGTTTCGGGACACAGTTCACATGCTGTTGGAGTGGCTTTCTGAAGCAGAGCAAACGCTTCGCTTTCGGGGAGCACTTCCTGATGACACAGAGGCCCTGCAGTCTCTCATTGACACCCATAAGGTAATTCAGCCTTGCGGTTTGGTGACCTCATGCTACCTACCACCTTGAGGGCTGCCTACCACTAAATGAAAGCAACTTTTTCTTGGAATTATCAGAACTCACATGAGAAGGAACAAAACCAGAGTGGCCCTAGCTTATAGCAGGAATGAAAGGGAAATAGCTGGTGGGTTTTTTGACATCTTAAACATTAACATTCATTCTTAGAAAAGTAATATATGTTGATTGTAACAAGTTTTTAAAACATGGTATTATATAAAGAAAAACGTGGACTATTTCATCTTCTTTCCTCCTCACCTGCATATTCCTTTGTTTGCCTTTCCTTATGTTACCAGCTTTAGGCCCTGATATGATCCCCCAGAACCACTTACCAAGCTGTAGAGTATGGTGCAGTGTCTGGGGTCTCAGTCTATCCTAAAGAGGTGGGAAATGTTGTTTCCCTTTTTAAGTTTTTATTTTATCCACTCAGAGATTTTAATCATGGTTTTATCATTACATTCTGTTATGGGTATTTTTTAAATATTATGATTTTTATAACTATAATTATATTTTTCCAATACAAATATGTTTACCAACATGAAATGAATAAATGAAAAATGGGATTAAAAAAGAAAGAAACTAACTCGAATAGGAAAAAGGGGGCATACCTCTGTGTGTCCTATTCTTGTTGTCATCTCTACCAGAGAAAGTCATTCTTGTGTAAACCCCTCACCTTCCCACATCTTTTAGAATTAAAATGCCATAAATAACTAAGTACAGGCTTTTAGAGGTCTGTGTCAACACATGGAGGAAAAAGAAAACATTGAAATTTATCCCCCCTCAATGTAAACTAACAGTGCTGCTAATGTAGACTTTTTAAGTATTTGTTTTAAAATCTTTTTTGTTTAGGAATTCATGAAGAAAGTAGAAGAAAAGCGAGTGGACGTTAACTCAGCAGTAGCCATGGGAGAAGTCATCCTGGCTGTCTGCCACCCCGATTGCATCACAACCATCAAACACTGGATCACCATCATCCGAGCTCGCTTTGAGGAGGTGAGTCCCTGGTTCAGAGGAGGACCACACACGCCCAGTAAACTATTACTATAGTATAGTATTTTTCTCCTAGGTAAGGAATCTTTCACTCACTGTGAATATCTCAGCAAAAATTAAGTTAACATTTTAGTAAAGACTGTTTTCTTGGTAATGTGTGGCAACGGGGAGTAGTAGTGTTGGCATAGTGCTATGTTAATAGTGACTTTCAGTGGACATGTTGTGTGTAGTGTCCCTTCCTGGGAAGTCCTGTGTTAATAGGATGTAGAGCTGACCCTGGAACAATGTGTGTTTCAACTGCACAGGTCCACTTATATGCGGTTATTGTTCAGTAAATACAGTCAGCCCTCCATATTGGTTGGGGTCCACATTCACAGCCAGACGTGGATAGAAAATACAGTATTCACGGGAAGCGAAGCCCATGTGTACAGAGGGCAGACTTTTGCAGGTTCCACAAAACCAATTACAGACTTTGAGTATGCATGGATTTTAGTATCGGCAGGTGGTACTGGGACCAGTTCCCTGTGGATACCAAGGAACAACTATACTAGATTTGCTTTCAAGAGAGCTGATATTTTATTCCAGCTCTTATCCCAGTTGTCACTGGGGTAACAGTGAAGTCTCTTGACTGTTTGGGTGCTCTCTCCTCTAAAAAGTCATTGGGTTCGCCGGGAGCAGTGGATCACGCCTGTAATCCTAGAACTTTGGGAGGCTGAGGCAGGTGGATTACCTGAACTCAGGAGTTCAAGACAAGCCTGGGCAACATGGTGAAACCCGTCTCTACAAAAATACAAAAAATTAGCCGGGCATGGTGGCGCAAGTCTGTAATCCCAGTTACTTGGGAGGCTGAAGCAGGAGAATCACTTGAACCCAGGAGGCAGAGGTTGCAGTGAGCCGAGTTTGTGCCACTGCGCTCCAGTCTGGGTGACAGAGCAAGAGTCTGTCTCCAAAAAAATAAACAAAAATAAAAAGTCATTGTGAAAATCAGATGAAAAAGGGCTTTGGAAACAAAGAGGTATGCTTGACTGAAAGAGACCATGGTTTCCTTCTTTTTCCACAGGTCCTGACATGGGCTAAGCAGCACCAGCAGCGTCTTGAAACGGCCTTGTCAGAACTGGTGGCTAATGCTGAGCTCCTGGAAGAACTTCTGGCGTGGATCCAGTGGGCTGAGACCACCCTCATTCAGCGGGATCAGGAGCCAATCCCGCAGAACATTGACCGAGTTAAAGCCCTTATCGCTGAGCATCAGGTGTCTTAACCTCACTGTGTGATCACTGGTGTTTTCCATGTTGGGCATGGATACCATCTCTGTTGCCCTGTATATTTGTTTTTAAATTGCTGCTTAACACATTACCACAGACTTAGCATCTTAAAACAACACATACTTACTTACCTCATAGTTTCTGTGCTTCAGTCACCTGGGCATGAGTTGACTAGGTCCTCTTCCTGTAGTCTCCCCAGGCAGAAATCAGGGTGTCAGCTAGTACTATAGTCTGATCTGGAGTTCAGGGTCCTCTTTTAGGCTCACTCAGGTTGTTGGCAGAATCCAGGTCCTGGTGGATGTAGGACTGAGGTCTCTAACTTTCTTGCTGGCTCTCAGCTAGGAGTTGCTCTTACCTCCTAGAGGCCCCCTCAGGTCTTAGCCACACAGCCAGCTGGAGAAACTGTCCAAGGTCCTATATGGAGTCTTGAAATGTAATGGAGAATGAAATGTAATTATGAGAGTGACTGTTCTATCATTTGCCCACACTCAAGGGAGGGGGATTACATAGAGTGTGCATACAGGAGTGGGAATCTTGGGGGCCTTCTTAGAAGTCTGCCTGCCACAGCCTGTTTTTATTGACCATCATCTGAGCCAAGGGCCCACTGGTCCCCATTATACCTAGTTCAGAAAGCTCTCTCACATGAACCCAGTGATCAGTGAAGGTGCACATCAGACTAAACTGAATGGAGGAAAGCTCAGGTGAGCCATCTTCATAATATATCCTTAAGAGGCAAATACTGTTTTTAACCATAATCATTTATACTGAATTCAAGTGTGAATCTTGATTAGTTATACTGTAGACTGTATGGTCTTTTTAGTTTATATAAACAATTACCCCTGCAAGTGAGAACTCACTATACAGATGGTCCCTGACTTGCAGTCTTTCAACTTTATGATGGTTCAAAGGTTATACGTATTCAGTAGAAACCATACAATTCGAGGCCAGGTGCAGTGGCACACACCTGTAATCCCAGCACTTTCGGAGGCTGAGGGGGGCAGATCACTTGAGGTCAGGAGTTTGAGACCAGCCTAGCCAACATGGTGAAACTCTATCTCTACTAAAAATATAAAAATTAGTTGGGTGTGGTTGTGGTTGTGATTGCCTGTAATCCCAGCTACTCTAGCGGCTGAGGCAGGAGAATCACTTGAACCAGGGACGTAGAGGTTGCAGTGAGCTGAGATCGCACCACTGCACTCCAGCCTGGGTGACAGAGCAAGACTCCGTCTCAAAAACAAAACAAAATAAAAAATACACTTTGAGTACCCATACAACCATTCTTTCACTTTGATTACATGAGATAGTCAACACTTTATTATAAAATAGGGTCTGTGTTAGATGATTTTGCCTAACTGTAGACTAACGTGTTTTGAGCATGTTTAAGGTTGACCAGGCTAAGCTACGATGTTCCATATTTTAGGTGTGTTATATTTTCAGCTTAACGATGGGTTTGCCAGAATGTAACTTCGTCATAAATCGAGGAGCACCTATCCTTCCTGTGGGATGTACCTTCTCTCTGAGAGATTATCTTCTTCCTATCCAGTTCCTCTCTTTTCTGTTTTCCCCTCTCTCCTCTATGTCTTCAGTCTCTCCCTGTTTATTCTTTTCTCTAAAGCTTCCAGACATGTCCTTCCAACCCAGTGTTCCCCTCAAGCTACCACTGTGTTGCCTCCCTCCTTTTTCGGCTACGCTTCTTGTTCCCTGTCTCATCTCCATTTTTCCCATCACTCCCCAGGTCCCTGTGGTCTGGCTGACACTGTTCTGGTCACATTCTACTGGCTAAATTCAACAGAGGTTTTTCAGTCTTTATTTTGTTTGACATGTGACATAGCTGGCTCTTCATCCCTTCCCAAAACTTTCCTTTTGACTTCTGTGTCCTTTAATCTTTGTGTTTTCCTCTGATCTCTCTGACTGTTCCTTTTTAGTCTTTTTAGCTGGTTCCTCTTCCCTGCCTATGCATTAATGTTGTTCCCTGACGTCTCATTTGTGATGCTCTCACACTGCTGAGATTTATCTGGTCTAACAGCTTTAGCTATTACCTATAAAGCTTCTGCATCTTTTTCTTTTTTTTTTTTCTTTTTATTTTTGGTGGGTACATAGTAGGTGTATATAGGGTATATGGGATATTTTGATACAAGCACAAAATGTGTAATAGTCACATCAGAGTAAATGGGGTATCTATCATCTCAACCATTTATCCTTTATGCTACAAACCAATTACACTCTTTTAGTTATTTTAAAATGTACAATTAAATTATTGTTGACTATAGTCATTCTATTGTGCTATCAAATACTAGATCTTATTAATTCTTTCTATTTTTTTGTACCCATTAACCATCCCCATGTCTCCCACCAAACTCACACTACCCTTCCCAGCCTGTGGTAGCCATCATTCTACTATCTATCTCCATCAGTTCAATTGTTTTAATTTTTTTTTTATTATGATAAGTTCTAGGGTACATGTGCACAACGTGCAGGTTTGTTACATATGTATACATGTGCCATGTTGGTGAGCTGCACCCATCAACTCATCATTTATGCCAGGTATATCTCCTAATGCTATCCCTCCCTCCACCCCCTCCCCACAATAGGACCCAGTGTGTGATGCTCCCCTTCCTGTGTCCAAGTGATGTCATTGTTCAGTTCCCACCTGTGAGTGAGAACATGCAGTGTTTGTTTTTCTGTTTTTGCAATAGTTTGCTGAGAATGATGGTTTCCAGCTGCATCCATGTCCCTACAAAGGACATGAACTCATCCTTTTTTATGGCTGCATAGTATTCCGTGGTGTATATGTGCCACATTTTCTTAATCCAGTCTGTCACTGATGGACATTTGGGTTGATTCCAAGTCTTTGCTATTGTGAATAGTGCTGCAATAAACATATGTGTGTATGTGTCTTTATAGTAGCATGATTTATAATCCTTTGGGTATATCCCCAGTAATGAGATGGCTGGGTCAAATGGTATTTCTAGTTCTAGATCCTTGAGGAATCGCCACACTGTTTTCCACAGTGGTTGAACTAGTTTACAGTCCCACCAACAGTGTAAAAGTGTTCCTATTTTTCCACATCCTCTCCAGCACCTGTTGTTTCCTGATTTTTTAATGATCGCCATTCTAACTGGTGTGAGATGGTATCTCATTGTGGTTTTGATTTGCATTTCTCTGATGGCCAGTGATGATGAGCGTTTTTTCATGTGTCTGTTGGCTGTCTTTGCATCTTTTTCATCTCCAGCACCATCATCTCCTAAAGTCCAGACATACAGTAAACTAGAAGCCATTCTAAAATTCCACTTCATCTTTGCCTCCTTGCCTGACACTATTTGTCCATTCCAAATCTGCCTCCCCTTTCCTCATTCAGAAGGCTGTGATGTCTGGAGTTCCTTCTTTTCCTCTTCCCCCTACATCTAGCCACTCACCAGGGCTTGTCAGTCCCAGTTTCAAAATATCTCTTGGCTCCATCTTCCCAGCCCTGGCTCCAACCCTCACCGTGTTTTGCCTCAGTTACTGCAATGGTTTCTTAACCTGTCTTCTCACTGCTAGGCACTCCCTATCCCACACTTCCCCCCACCCCCATATCACTCCACCTTTTACACTGAAGCCAGAGTGATAGCTGTAAAGCATAGGTCGGATCATCCCTCTTACCTGGATCGAAATCTTTCAGCTGCCCCCCATTGCTCTCAGAATAAATGGCCAACCCTTAGCCTGACACAGAAGCCTTTTGTGATCTGTCTCCTGCCTGCCTCTCCAACCCTGCCTCTTGCCATTCCTCTGATTGCATCCCCTGCCCAGCCAGTGAGTGGAGGGGTCCTGGTCACAGCACTGTCAGGCATCCCTGTCTCTGTTTAGGTTGCACCCTCTTCCAGGACTGCCTTCCTACCATTTGTTGACTATTTCTTCATTGCTCAGTGTGTCAGTCCATTTGCATTGCTCTAAAGGAATTCCTGAGACTGGGTAATTTATAAAGAAAACAGGTTTATTTTGGCTTACGGTTCTGCAGGCTGTACAGGAAGCATGGTGCCAATATCTGCTTCTGGTGAAGGCCTCAGGAAGCTTAGAATCATGGTGGAAGGCAAAGGGGAGCCAGCATGTTACATGGCAAGAGAGGGAAAGAGAGAAAGAGGAGGAGATAGCAGGCTCCTTTTAAACAGCCACCTCTCATGTGAACTAACAGCAAGACCTCACTCATTACCATGGGGAGGGCACCAAGGCCATTCATGAGGAATTTGCCCCCATAACTCAGTCACGTCCCATTAGACCCCACCTCCAACATTGGAAATCACATTTCAACACGAGATTTGGAGGGGACAACTATCCAAACTACATAACATACCTCAGTAACTCAACTCAGGCACTGGCCTCCAGGCAGACTTTCCTACCACCACAAGCCATAAAGTACCCATCCTAGCTCTTCTTTTGCCCCCATAGGAGTAAAAATACAATTTTTAACTCTTTTTCATATTTTTTGTGTTTAACAGACGTTTATGGAGGAGATGACTCGCAAACAGCCTGATGTGGACCGGGTCACCAAGACATACAAAAGGAAAAATATAGAGCCTACTCACGCGCCTTTCATAGAGAAATCCCGCAGCGGAGGCAGTATGTTTCCAGCCCCCTCTGTTAGGATGCTTCATTCCTGCTAATTGAAGATGAGCACTTTCCAAATGCCTGTCAAAAAAAAATTGTATTCCATTTTCAAAAACCGTATTGGTTTTGAACCAAAATCTTTTGTTTTTGAAACTCACTTTTCTTACATTGACAGACAGTAGCTATACTCCATATTCTTGGATTGGTATGAAATTATGAGGTGGTTAAGCTTATTCTTTAACAGTGGCCTTTCCATTGTTTTGGTTATCAGCGCTAGCTGTTTACATTTGACTTGCACTAATTCAATCAGCAAAACAGCTCCTACAGAATATGTTGCTTTTTTAGTTGAGTTAATGTGTCATCAGCTCACTAAGGTGGGACAGAATTGCTTGGAGATATGTAGGCGGCAGGTAAGTATGTGCTGGGAGGATCAATACTTTTGGAATTAGTATACCTCCGTATCTAAATATTGCCAAGTCCCGTATTTCTTTTCTCAGTTACTGACTGGATATTATTCTAAAGATCTCCTAAGTTTATACATACAGCTATTTCTCCTTGTGTGCTAACCAGCTGTTCTAATCTTGTGTTTATTTTTCCTTTTAGGGAAATCCTTAAGTCAGCCGACCCCTCCTCCCATGCCAATCCTTTCACAATCTGAAGCAAAAAACCCACGGATCAACCAGCTTTCTGCCCGCTGGCAGCAGGTGTGGCTCTTAGCACTGGAGCGGCAAAGGAAGCTGAACGACGCCTTGGATCGGCTGGAGGAGGTAATGCCCTGCTGAGTGGCCTTCCCTGAAACAAAGTGATTTTTTCAATCAAAACACAGCCCTTCTGTGGCTCTCTAAATGTGAACCGTGTGTCCTAACTGACTTCTTCACAAATAGAAACAGACCTATACCAAGCCAGTACCCATTCTTTGAGGCCCCTGAATGAGAAAAGACACATAAGAAAACCATTCATGACAAAGTAGGCCAAAGCTTCTAGGTGTGGAAAGCAAGAAAACAGCCAGTCCATAGTGAGGGCCAGGACGTGATCTGCCTCAGCATCTTGCTGTGGTTGGGAATCAGGAACAGAACTTTGGAAATTTGTCTCCAGATATGTAGCAGAGCACAAAAATGACCCTTGTTGAGCCTTTCATGTAAAAACAGATGCTACACAATTATGAAATAGGAGTAATTTTTAATGATTTTGTTATTTTATTAGTTTTCACTTGATCATGAAAAGCAACTCTATTTTGAAGTGTCATTACCCAGTAAAAAAAAAAATATATAGTATTGTACTTCCTAGTTTCTAAAACAAGCCTCTAATATATTTTGTGTTTTTTTATTTGTGCATATCAAAGCAGCTATGCCTGGAAGTGAGTGTTCTGTGTTTTATTTATTTTTTCCTTAGGTCAGTTGACTTTTAAGCTTATTGGGTTCTTGGTGCTTTTTTTCCCCCCATTCCTTCTAACTTTGGAGTTTGAAAGACCAAGGGGAAACTGCTGCACTGTTTAAGTCATTTTGAGTGTATATCATTAACATAGACTTAAGTAGCTGAAAATTGTCTTGCCCACTGCATAGGCCTGCTGTTTTCCATCAAGGCCAAATATTTAACATGGAGGTCAGATGGGAAATTTGCTCTCTGGTGCCATTCCAAAGAAACATGCTTGGATACAACACTGGGTTCCCAATGCTTCCATCCAGAACTCGGATTTTCTCATTGAAATCTCAGAAGATAGTGGTACACGAGCCTCCTGATGTGAGCCCTATGTGTGATTATAATGCCTTTCAAAACAACATAACTGAGGAGTGCTAAGGATCTCCCTTCTGGGTTAGAATCCATTCCCTTGCACCTAAGAGAGTGATCCTTCGAAAAGCCCAAAGGGAAAGCAAGGCTGGCTTCACCCATTCTCATTCTATGTGCTCCATATTTTCCATGGTGGTTCAGTTATTGTTTCTCTTGCTATTCCATTATACCACAGCTCGTGTAAATAGTCATGGCTTTAAGTGAAGGAGCCAGATTGTGCCTTCACAAAAGAAGCAGACACATAGATTTCATTGTTGGTGCCCCCTGGAAGCATGGCTTTACTGAATGTCTGAAAGTTTGGTATGCTCTGGGCAACTTTTGAGGGCCCAAAAAATAAATCTTATTGACACTTCTGATTTCTGTGTAGTTGAAGGAATTTGCCAACTTTGACTTTGATGTCTGGAGGAAAAAGTATATGCGTTGGATGAATCACAAAAAGTCTCGAGTGATGGATTTCTTCCGGCGCATTGATAAGGACCAGGATGGGAAGATAACACGTCAGGAGTTTATCGATGGCATTTTAGCATCCAGTGAGTCTAGTCATCATCCCAAACATGGGTCACGCCTGGATTCCTTGCACTTTGTAGAAGCTGTGATATTCTAGCTAAACAATCTTTCTGAAGCTGGCCAGGAGCTATGGCTCACACCTGTAATTTCAGCACTTTGGGAGGCAGGTGGCACAGGCATGGTGGCACACCTGTGGTCCTAGCTACTTGGGAGGCTGAGGTGAATCACCTGAGCCTGGGGAGGTCAAGGCTGCAGTAAACTGTAATCGTGCCATTGAAGTCCAGCCTGGGCAACAGAGTGAGACTCTGTCTCCAAAAAAAAAAGACAGTGGTTAACCAGAGGTTTTCAGCTGGGAAACAATATGATTCACACTTCCCTTTGTGTAGCAGTTTGTCAAGAATCTAAGACAGTAATCTAAGCATAGGAAAACTTCATACTATTAATTCCAAATTGTCACTATTCTGAAATAATCTAAATATTCAATAATTGTGGGGTGGGTAAGTATATTCTTGAGTGGTAGGTGTGTGGGTGGTTGTAATATTATGTTTATGCTTTTTGGTATATCTGAAATGTGGAATATTACTTTTTTTTCATTGCATTTGGTGTAGGGGGGCCTATAAGTGGATATGTATTACTTTTCAGGAAAAATCAAGACATAAATTTTTTTGCTCTTAAGTATTTATGGCCAGGAGTGGTGGCTCACACCTGTAATCCCAGCACTTTGGGAGGCCAAGACGGGTGGATCACTTGAGGCTGGGAGTTCAAGACCAGCCTGGCCAACATGGCAAAACCTCATCCTGCTAAAAACACACAAAAAATTAGCTGGGCCTGGTGGCAGGAACCTGTATTCCCAGCTCCTTGGGAAGCTGAGGCAGGAGAATCGCTTGAATCTGGGAGACGGAAGTTGCAGTGAGCTGAGATTGCACCACTGCACTCTGCCTGGGTGACAGAGCGAGACCTTGTCTCAAAAAAAAAAAAAAAGGTATTTCTCTAACTGCTAACCAAACAAGTAAGCCCTCTTTTAAGTTTCAAAATATGATTCCTTTCCTCCAGAGTTCCCCACCACCAAGTTAGAAATGACTGCTGTGGCTGACATTTTTGACCGAGATGGGGATGGTTACATTGATTATTATGAATTTGTGGCTGCTCTTCATCCCAACAAGGATGCGTATCGACCAACAACCGATGCAGATAAAATTGAAGATGAGGTAAGGGAAATAATTATATTTTGAGTATACTTCTGGCTATAGGTTTATAATATCCTGAATTTGGTTGGGTTCAATGATCATATTAGCCTTTGACTTGTCTGTTGGGAGATAATTATTTGGAGTTCTATTTTGAGATCTCTTTTTAGATAGCATTTCAAAGAGTCCCAGAGGATCTCTGACATCTGAGCTCTAGCTCAGGCTAGATAGATTACTCAAGTGAGTCATGTCTGTGTGGTGCTCTGAAGTTTACAGAGAACCTTTGCAGGGTACCATACTCATCCTCGTTCACTTGTCCTGTGTTTTGGGATAGACTCATCTTACTCCTGAGCATGCTACCTGGAATCTAGGGAAATGGTGTACCAGTGTAGCATTTAAGGGTTATTTAAGGGTTGAAATGAACTGAGCATGGTGGCTTACATCTGTAGCCCCAGCACATTGGGAGGTCAACATGGGAGGATCACTGGAGCCCAGGAGTTCGAGACCAGCCTGGGCAACATAGTATGATTCTGTCTGTCCCCCGCAAAAAAAAAAAATTAGGCAGGTATAGTGGCAAGTGCTTATAGCCCCAGCTACTCAGGAGACAGGTGGAAGAATGACTTGAGCATGGGAGGTCAAAGATGCAGTGAGCTGTGATCATGCCACTACACTCCAGCCTGGGCAACAGAGCAAGACTTGTCTCAAAAAAATAAATGTTTAAAAGGGGGGTAAAATGTAATGTTTAAAATGGTGTATGCCCATCATGCTTTCTGCCTTGTTAAAAACTACCACACTGGGCCAGGCGCAGTGGCTCACGCCTGTAATCCCAGCACTTTGGGAGGCCGAGGCGGGCGGATCACAAGGTCAGCAGATCGAGACCATCCTGACGAACATGGTGAAACCCTGCCTCTACTAAAAAATACAAAAAAAATAGCCGGGCGTGGTGGCAGGTGCCTGTAGTCCCAGCTTCTAGGGAGGCTGAGGCAGGAGAATGGCATTAACTCGGGAGGCGGCGGAGCTTGCAGTGAGCGGAGATCGTGCCACTGCACTCCAGCCTGGGCGACAGAGCGAGACTCTGTCTCAAAAAAAAAAAAAAAAAAAAAAAAACTACCACACTGAAACTACCAAATTGATTAGTGCCATCTGGAAATCCTAGCATCTGTTGATAACAGATCTTGGGAAGGGAGAGGTGCTGGAATAGGTCTTAGGAGTGGCCCTGGAACACACCAGGACTTCCAGGGAATCTCAGTCTCCTCGGGTGAAATTTAAAGCAGTTCATAATTTGCTTTATTAATAATTTGATTTTGATGTCAGCATATTAGCAATTTTCTCTGAAGGAATTTTGAAGCAGGAATAAAGAATGTGTTATATAGTCACTTGGGAATTTCTTTCATGCCTTTTCTTTCTCAGTGTCTCAATTAGTTCACTTAGTAAGAACATATACTAATTTGGAACAGATGATAAATGCATATGTCAGAAACCTGAAATACCTAAAAAGTAAATAATGAGCTGGGCGCGGTGGCTTATGCCTGTAATCCCAGCACTTTGGGAGGCTGAGGCAGGCAGATCACCTGAGGTTCAAGGCCAGCCTGACCAACATGGAGAAAGCATCTCTCTACTAAAAAAATACAAAAAATTAGCTGGGCCTACCTATAATCCCAGCCACTCGGGAGGCTGAGGTAGGAGAATTGTTTGAACCCAGGAGGCGGAGGTTGCAGTGAAGCTGAGATCGCGCCATTGCCCTCCAGCCTGGGCAACAAGAGCGAAACTCCATCTCAAAAAGAAAAAAAAAAAGTAAATATTGAATAGCCTCCCTGCTTATATGTAAAAATCTTTGTTTCTCTAAATAGGAAGTCTTACTGTACCCTTTACACTTTTCTTTTTGTTCACAACCAATAGGTTACAAGACAAGTGGCTCAGTGCAAATGTGCAAAAAGGTTTCAGGTGGAGCAGATCGGAGAGAATAAATACCGGGTAAGGAAGAGAAAAACCAATACTTTGTGGTGGTGGTTTCTCATATGTGGCTGATCCCACCTTTTCCTCCTGTTGCTTAGAGTCCCAGAGCCCATCAGACTTGAGATGTGGTCACTCTCTGACCTCATCTCTACAGATGCCAAGTGTCAGGTACCCTGTTCCATCTGAAAACTAGTCCATATCTACTTAGATAGTAGTAGTTTGTATTTGAGTTTTAAGATAGGAGATATTTCAGAGCTGTCACTTCACATCTGATAAAGTCTTTAGGGGGATGAAGGTACCTTTGGAAACAATTATATCTAATGACTGACCACTTACCCCCAAAGAGATGGTCATTGTGAGCCTGAGTGGCTCCCAGGCTAGAGAGGCCTGGGGAAACTGTGTTGAAGCCCCAACAGATACTGTGCCTGCTCTGGGCTGGGCTACAAATGGGTCCCAGGAGCCCTGAGGAGACATCAGGCTCAGTGGTCTTCTCTGGAAAGCCATGCTAGGTGTGGCGATAACTGACAGTGAACTATACTTGTGTTTTAGCTTCTTTTGGGACCAGGGTCAGGGACGTAGAAGAATCTGAAACAGGTCTCCTAAAATATATCAACAGCTCATCAGGATTCTCTAAAGTCCTAAGAAAAATCTCTGATTGGCAAAGAGGATTTAGATTGCACTAAGAAACACAGGAAGATCCATGTTTCATTAGTATATCCAAAATGTCCTCAAAGTACATCACATCCACCCCATGCTACCGTTTCCTGAGGAGCACTGGGTGAATCTGCCTTAAATATAACCTAGGGCATTTAGTTAATAAAGCTCCAGGTGATCTTATGCCTGCTTGTTGGGTTTTGTTTTCTTGTTTTTTGTTTTTAATTATTAGAGAAATAAATTAACAAGAACAACATAGAGTGGAGAGTTAGTTCATAGTTTATAAAACCACATCCCTGGCCAGGCATGGTGGCTCACACTTGTAATCCCAGAACTTTGGGAGGTAGGGGCGAGTGAGCAGATTACTTGAGGTCAGGAATTCAAGACCAGCCTGGCCAACATGGTGAAACACCGTCTCTACTAATAACACAAAAATTAGCTCGGCTTGGTAGTGCACGCCTGTAATCCCAACTACTAAGGAGGCTGAGGCAGGAGAATTGCTTGAACACCAGGGTTGGAGGTTACAGTGAGCCGCGATCACGCCACTGCACTCCAGCCTGGGCAACAGAGCGAGACTCTCAAAAAAAAAAAAAATTAAAATTAAAACCACATCCCTATGGCAGGAGCTTGATAAGAATATGTTCGGTGTGTGTCACTTTGACAGAAGAACATAATGATATGATTTTCATTCCTTAGTGTTAATTTGACAAAATGTTCTCTTTTTTTTTCCCCTCCTTTTCCTCCATCCTTTACTCTTACTGTCTATAGTTCTTCCTCGGCAATCAGGTACAGTGTGCCTTGCAATGTTCTCCTTCTCAATGGATATGGTCTGTGTAGCTAATGCTGCCTGTTCTTCGCTATGGGGAGAGGATGTACTCTGAAGCATGCCTGGGTCACACCTGGTTGTCTTACCAAGTGGAGAAACTGCTGATGAGGCCAGCATTGCAAAGCTGTCTCAGCAGCAAAAGAATATAAGTATAATTTTTTTATAAAGGAGATGAAGTGGAGGAAACTGAAGCTATGGTATCAATCCATTCCACTTCTAAAAAGAGAATGGTTTTGTACTTCTGTGTTAGAAGTCAGGTTACCAAACAGCACAGTTCTTATTTATGTTAGAATCTTTTGACAGTTAATAAATTTTGTAATGTATGGTAAGTCAATTCCCGAAGAACTTCAGTACTGTTTAAATATGTTTTTAATATTTCTAGTTACTTATATTGCATTTTATAATTACAAGGTACCTGAGAAGTGTAGTGTGGAGATCATAACTGGCCGTGGCCTGAAGTATGCTGATGATGGCCAGCCATCCAAGATTTAATGGGACCAAATTAGACTTGCAAAAAAGATTGGATGCTTTGACTCCACTTGGTAACTCTAACCTTTCAGATCTTTTTGAGTGCTGTGGGGTCCTGTGTCCTCCAATGTGGAAGGAAGTTGCATGAGTAAAACCTGTCTCTCTGATATGAAATTATAAACCCTAAGAGTTGATTTGAGGCCCTCAAACATCCCAGGCCTTGCAAGTCACTATAGAAATGTTCTAGGCAAGTGAGAAGAATAGGGGATAAGAGAAAAAAACTAAAGATGAGAACAAACTGACTTTAAAAAAAAAATCATTGCTTGAGAGTGTCCAATATGCCTATATGCTGGTGACTGTGTGTGAATGCTAGGGTGCCTTTGAAGAGGGTGCCGACACCCTCTTCTAGTGCTCCATTGACCTGGGGAGGGTCAGGTGAGTTCTAATGTTGGGAACGGAATTATGAAGTTCATTTTATACACAGGCACCTGAGGCCTCAAAGATCACATGCCTACTCTCACACAGCTAATGTCAGCCACTGCAAGAACTCAAGTCCCTGTAAGGGGTTTTCCTTTTGAAAGGTGGAAACAAAGTTACTGACCCTTAGGACTCTTATTCTGAGTTCTTTGCCTCACTGACAACCCTGTCCTACCAGGTGTGCACAGGTCTCCATTTTTAGAGCTGCCATGATCCCTCCCACCACTCGTGACTCTGGCCTCAACCTCCCCAGCTACAGTGGCTGCTGGCTTGGTTAAACCTCCTTTCCCCCATAACTTAGCAGAAACAAGTTAGAATCTTTCAAAGAGAGCTTTAGTGAGAAATTAAGTTGGGGGGGACATGAAATAAATGGAGTGATAAATTATAGTACACAGTATTCCAAGAATAAAGTACTCCCGGGCTTCCTTCCTGATTCACCCTGGGGCACAGGCGCATACTCCCTGCCTCTCACCCATCCAGAGAAAACCCTTTGCAGTGATTCAGGCCAGCACTGCTCTTGGGTGGAATCCTCCATGTCTCAGAACCTCCCACAGGGCTTCCCATTTTCACTTGTGGGGCCCAACTTCTGGGAGGGGGGCTCTCACAGAGTCTGGGGGGGCAACTTCCTTCCCAAGACAGGAGGTGTATTCTCTTTCAAGTCTGGGTTCAGTGCTGCTGCTACCACACAGTGGTTTTGCTGTAGTCACTTTGTATAAACATGTTTAAATTGTATCAGATGAGAGGTGTGGGACTACTTTTATTTTCAAAGTAAAGGGCTGGGAGGGAGGATACGGTATTTTTCAATCGCCTTGCCCATGCAAATAGTGCATTTGAGTCAGAGCAGCTAAGGAATATAGAGAACTACCACAAATATATTAATTTTGAGGGAGGAAGGCTATATGACCTCAGATATCCTTTCTTGCATTTTCAATTTTTCTGCCTTGTTTTAAAGTTAGAGTTGTCCTTTATAACATTGAAAATCCTACCACCTCCATACCTGAGGAACCCCTGAATTAAATAATTTTAGGAATTCCATTTCTCCAACCAAATGTTTGTTTGTTTTGGAAACTCTGCATACTTCTCTTTTGTTGCTCCTTACTTCATTTTGGAAAGAGGATAATTTATGCCATGAGAAACTCCAAATGTTTAGAGCTGGGAAGTAGGAATGTTTGGGCAAGAAAAAAGGGAAAACATAAATAATCAGAAATGCTTGTTTTAGCATCTAAAATGATTATTGGATACTGTTTATAATCATCGTGGGAGCTGCAATTTTTCATTGCTTCAACTCAATTTTAGTATAAATATGACCTAATCATTTGTTCAGCTGAAGAAACTTTTCTTCTGGTGACATTGCAATTAGCAAATACTTCGGGTTTATTTCTGAAAACCTGATGCAGAAAATCAAATTTTCTTCTAAGCTTGTAATAATGATGCTTTGCAAAGGTTTCCTTAAGGCTTGAAATAGTATTTGCTATTTTCCATTTAGCTTTAAAGCATACTGTATTCAGAAGTTGACATCCACCATCTTTCTTTTAGGAAAACAAATTAGCATACCAAGAATATGAATTTTTAATTGGGCAGAATCTCTTTTAAAAAAATCAAATGACCTAACACTTTGTCCGCCTTCCTACCTCTCCTTTTGGTGCAGAGGCAGTGGTGTGACCATTAAAAGTTAATTTTATCCCAATAGAAAGTATATTGGCTGGGTGCAGTGTCTCATGCCTATAATCCCAGCCCTTTGGGAGGCTGAGGCTGGCAAATCACAAGGTTAGGAGTTCGAGACCAGCCTGACAAACATGGTGAAACTCTGTCTCTACTAATAACATAAAAATTAGCTGGGCGTGGTGGCACACGCCTAATAAACCCAGCTACTTGGGAGGCTGAGGCAGGAGAATCGCTTGAACCTGGGAGGCAGAGGTTGCAGTAAGCCGAGATCACGCCATTGTACTCCAGCCTGGGCAACAAGAATGAAACTCTGTCTCACAAAGAAAAAAGTATATCAAGACACCAGTCTTCAGGTTGATATTTCTGCTTTTCTATTTTTAAAATCCTTTTGTGAAATATATAAAAATGCAAAATTGTGAGAGTTAAAAATTGTCCCGTAGCTATCAAATTGTCATTCCTGTCTGAATACAGTCTGCTTTGGGAGAAAAATACAGATCTACTTTAAGACATATATATTAATTAAATTTCCTTTTGATTCTACAGTTTGGGGATTCTCAGCAGTTGCGGCTGGTCCGTATTCTGCGCAGCACCGTGATGGTCCGCGTTGGTGGAGGATGGATGGCCTTGGATGAATTTTTAGTGAAAAATGATCCCTGCCGAGGTAAGGAACCATTCTGAGCATGAATTACGTGTTAGCTATGCCCCCAGCAGTGATCTTTTATTACAGGAAGCACTGATGGTGGGGTCTGTCTGTTTTTATTTTGTTAAGCTGCCCGGGTGTCATCCCACTAGCACAGATTAGAACTCAGGGGTGCCAGCATAGGCCAGGGAGAAAAAGCTGAAGAGGTTGATGCCGTTTGGGGAGGTAGGTCTAGAGGAATGCAGTAATGAGAATTAAGAATGTATTGGTGTTACTTGAATGTTTCAGTTTGGGGTATTAAATTAACACTATCCTAGAAAGGAGCCTGGTGAAGCCCTTTAGGTTCCCTCTTAGTGCCTCAGATCCCTTTGCCTGTAATTCCTGTGACTGACACTCAGGGAGGGTGTTAGGCCCTTCTCATCCAGGGAAGAACTGGTGAGCCCCCTAGACCAGGAGGGAGGATGAAGACACCTACGTGTAAGCCCATTCACTTGTAAGGCAGGTGGCCACCTAAGCAACACCATAGGTTGTCTTTCTATTAAATGTGAAAAGGCTGGCCCACCAGCCCAGAAGCATAAGGAAACTGTCAATTTAATGAGTGGTGGCACCTGCAGCTAGCGGGTGTGTGGGAACTGCAACAGGGAAGAGATGACCAATTCCAATTGCTAAATCCTCTTCAGCTGTGTCCTTTTTCCTGTTAGCAGAGCTGCATGTGGGTGCACAAGAGGCTCCCCCACTGTCTGCCAATTTGTCTTTCTTGACTAGTTTCTGCGTTTCCTGCCCTGTCTCTGTTTCTTTGTGTTTACATATTTTTTATTCTAGTTCACCATCCTGGGAGTAAAATAAAGCGCTCTGATTCCAGCTCTTCGATTTCCAGTCAGTCTCCCATAGGTTGGCTTTTAAGCTTTGTCCCTCTTCCTCACACCCTAGCCCATTGAGAATGGCTTTGCTTCTTAAACTGTAACATCTCTTGGTTCTGTGTATCTGCTGCATTCATGAATGCTTGAAATGGCCAAACCATAGCTTTTCTAACTACTCAAGTTGATGGTGCATAAAATACTGTTGAGACTGTTCATGGAATTTGTTTTGAGTTTCTATTTAACAAATACTTGCATAGTTTTATGTGCCACAGACTGTTACAAGTACTTTACAAGTAACACATTTATGCCTCATATGAGGTGTAGATGCTTTTATCTGTGTTTTACAGAATAGGAAATTGAGGCATAGAAAACATAAATATTTTGCCCAAAGACAACAACTAGTAAATGGCAGAGATGAGATTCAAATTCAGGGCAATCAGAGTCTAGAGTATGTGCCCCTAGCCAGCATGTTACATGTTTCAGAGACTGACACACCTTTGTGTGTGTTTATTATTGGATCAGCCTGCATAATTATTAAGGTTTATTTATAAACCTAGCAGAAATGTTTACTGTACAGTACATAACTTCTTTGGAAATGATTTATAGTCATATTCTGAAGCATTGAGTGAGGACAGAGCTAAACACAGCAGTTTTCACATGAATTCAGTTATGCCCATAAGTAGTTCCTCTTATTTTAATTCATTTGTGTTTACTACAGTAAACCAGAGTAAAAGTTCAGCAGTAATAATTTTCATTAGATGTTCCTTTTTTAAAAAAAATGGGGGCCAGGTACAGTGGAATCCCAGTAGGTTGGGAGCCTGAGGCAGGAGGATTGCTGGAGCTCAGGAGTTCAAGACCAACCTGGGCAACATAGTAAAACCCCGTCTCCAAAAAAAAATTTTTTTTAATTAGCTAAGCATGGTGGTATACACCTGTGTAGTCCTAGCTACTCTGGAGGCTGAGGTGGGAGTATTGCTTGAGCCTAGGAATTCAAAGCTACAGTGAGCCATGATCGTGCCACTGCACTCCAGCCTGGGCAACAGGGCAAGACTCTGTCTACAAAAAATTAACTTTGAAAACACTTTCTGATAAAAACTTGAAAGTATTTAGTTTTAGAATTTAAAAGTCGTCTTTTATTGCTTTAATGAGAAACAATATATGCCATTTTTAACTCAGTAAAACAACTTTATTCCTTTTCAAATCTATGAATAAGGTCCATTTTTCCTGTCATGTATGATGGGACTAAATAAAAGATATATTGCATGTGGCATTTTGGAATCCTTGATTGCCGTTTCTTTGCTGCCTGCTCTGTTTGTGATAACATCATGCTGCTGGCCCAGGAGAACACTGCTTGCTTTGTCCTTATCTTAGTATCTGAAATTTGGAATCCCAAGGAAATTGGGGAGGGCCATCTAGAAGCTATTTTCTATGAAAGCTAGTCACCTTTTTTAGCATCCCTTGGAGCAAACAAGGTAAGACTTTCCTGTGTCTCTCCAGGAGTGCTCTCCTGGAACTCAGTAATCATCTCAATCCATTGGCTGTGGAGAGAACTCTCCAGAAGTTTTAAATTTCATAACTTTATTAGCGATGGGCAGGATGTGCTATCTTCAATCAAATAAAAAATGGTTCTAGGCAATGAACACCTAAGGACTAGGATGGATTATAATAAGGTAGAAGGGTGTGAAGGTTGAGAAGAGAACAAAGTTATTTGAAAAACTGTATTGGAAGTTCTATAAGGATTAATATGACTTCTGGAAACACTGCTTACAGTAGGTTTTGTACTCATTGATGTTGCATATTTCCTTGGGTCTCTGGACCACAGAGAATGCTATACTGAGGACAGTACAAAGTGCGTGACAAGGTTCTTAACACCAGTGTGCACTATCATTTCTTACCTCCCTTTACACAGCTATTTTAAAAGGTAGAACGTATCTCAAACTGCATATTGCTTTAGTCATGTGTAAAAAAATGAAAATATTTTGCTAGCTAGATTTGCCAATCTCCTGGTACTGTGAAAATCAGATATTTCAGTTTCTGAATTTATCCATGGCGCAGGAAATCATGATGTTTTGGATGGAGAGAAAACCAGTGCTCCTGCCTAGATAATAGGTATACCTGTACCTAAGGTACTGTGTATGTTTTTGATCATTAGACATATTAGCTCCCCCAGATAAGTGAAGATCTAAGAAATTTCATTTATGAAGATTTAAAAGACACATTTTGGCATAGAACTGATTTTTTTCAGATTGTTATACAAATAACATAAAATTTACCACCCTAACCATTTTTAAGTACAAGACTGAGTACATTTGTGTCGTACTACCGTCACCACCATCCACCCACAGAAGTCTCTTTGTCTTATAAAACTGAAACCCTATAGCCGTTAAACAATAGGTTAGAACTGAATTTTAACATGCCCGCACCAGCCAATATCAGGTGGCCAGCATAACTCCCTTAGCAAAGACAGCCTCTTTGATGGTTGATGAACTGAGCTTGAGATGGCTGCCATCATGGTCTGGTTCTGCAGGTTCAATGGTAGATCTTTTCTCCAGTGAAAAGAATGGTGAGGGGGAAAATCCTATCACAGTAGTCAACCAAGTACTAGGTATCTTCTCTTTTTTTTAACTTTATAATACCCAATGTTAGGAAAATATTTGAATCAATGTAAACATTAAAAGTACCTTTACTACTAAATTCAAGTGCTGGGACATAAATTTTGCTTAATTAGAATTTGGTGTTTCCTTCTAGTTTGAGAAAAATGTTTACTTTCTACTTTTGGGATTGCCCCAGAAATCAGTTTTCACAGCTTCCGTTTATTGTTTGTTGTCGCCTCCTCCCATCCCAGCCTTTCTAGCTTATCAAAGTATTGCCCTCTTAACACCTTTTTTAATTCTTAAAATTGGCCGCTTTTAAGTTTATTTCTGAAGAAATAGCTTTCATTTCTTCCAAGTGGTGTATATAAAATGTTCCTTACCAAGAATCGTTTCATTGCCTTGCATCTTCAAATATTTTCTTTTAAAATGCAAATATCTTGGCCAGGCGCGGTGACTCACGCCTGTAATCCCAGCACTTTGGGAGGCCAAGACGGGCGGATCACAAGGTCAGGAGATCGAGACCATCTGGCTAACACGGTGAAACCCCGTCTCTACTAAAATACAAAAAATATTAGCCGGGCGTGGTGGCGGGCACCTGTAGTCCCAGCTACTCCGGAGGCTGAGGCAGGAGAATGGCGTGAACCCGGGAGGTGGAGCTTGCAGTGAGCCGAGATAGTGCCACTGCACTCCAGCCTGGGCGACAGAGCAAGACTCCGTCTCAAAACAAAAACAAAAATAAAATGCAAATATCCATGTGAGTTATAGCATATTAAGCTAATATTAGCTAGGCATGGCTTAGCATAAATTAATTATTCATTGGTCTCTTGACCGAGATGAGAACACCAGAAATATGGGAATTTTACTGTTGTGAGCTTAAGAGCATAAAGACCAAGAAGATGGAAATTACAGAGAGAGGAAGGAAAATAAAAGGGAGAAGACAAGACTCTAAAACCCCAATTTAAGTAAGCCATTATTTTTATTTTTCACTTGAATTTAGAACTTACTTTTTTTTTTTTTTTTGGAGACAGAGTCTTGCTGTGTCACCCAGGCTGGAGTGCAGTGGCACAGTCTCGGCTCACTGCAAGCTCCGCCTCCCAGGTTCACACCATTCTGCTGCCTCAGCCTCCCCAGCACTGGGACTATAGGCGCCCACCGCCACACCCGGCTAGTTTTTTTGTATTTTTAGTAGAGACGGGGTTTCACCGTGATAGCCAGGATGATCTGGATCTGACCTCGTGATCCGCTGGCCTCGGCCTCCCAAAGTGCTGGGATTACAGGCGTGAGCCGCTGCACCTGGCAAGTTTAGACCTTCTAAATGAGGCATCATGGAAACGTGCAGGAGCTAGCTAACCACTGTTTACAGTCTCAGATTACCTTAATGCCTATATTGCGTGCCTTTGGCATGGCTGTAGTAACCTGGAAGGATGACGATAGGGAATTATTCACACATCTTTGCATCTCTAGCCAGTGAAATACTATACCAAGAGGTGACCATTGACTAGAGATTTCCCTGTGAAAACAGGGACTGTCTCGTTATGTTTATTTGTTTCGTTATGATGTGTAAGCGTACCCTAAGAAGAATGACAAACTGTATTTTCCCAGCATCCTGCATGCACCCAGCTAGGAAAGCAAGTGAGACACCCTTTGGGCCCTCAGCAGTCATTTAATGAGGCGTTACAATGTACCTACCTCATGATAGCCTCTGGGACTAACAGGGTCATGACATAGGAGATCAGCATAGGATCCTGTGATAGAATTAAACAGATTCTCAGATCACAAAATGCACAGGTTAAATGTGTTGCCGTTAACATGGGATAATCTTCCTTCTTGTACTATCTTTCTTATGGAAAGCTATTCTATCTGCTCTTTTAAATTGCTTTAACAGTCTATATGTAGTAGATGTTGGCAGTCACAAATTTAACCTTGTGGTTTCAGTCATGAAAATTCATGGATTTGCATTTGTGGCTGGTGTGCAAGAGAGCCGGTCACATAGCGAGAGAGTGAGCCTCACTGGCCACTGACTCCTCACTTTAACACAGCTTGGTGCTTCTGTTCTTCATCCCCATGAAATAATGAGCACTTCTTAATGGAAGCACTTCTTAGTGAGTTCATGAAGGTTGCGAAATCTGTTCCTTGAAACTGTTGAGAGACTATTGTTTTCAGAGGCTATTTCAGAGAAACAGAGGCTACTCTGTGTCACGGATACTTACTGAAACCCTAAATGCAAGCCTGGCACTGGGATCCAAAGGTAAATTAAGATGATGGTCCCTGCCTGCAGAAGCTCTCAGCCTAGTGCAGGGAACAAACATGTGAATACATGCCCTTCTATTTGGTAAAATGAATAGTTGAGAGAGCAAGAGAGGAAGAGATGACTGCCCATTAAGATGGAGAAGGTATCAGGAAAAGGACGTATTGGGCCGGGCATAGTGGCTCACACATATAATCCCAACACTTTGGGAGGCCTAGTGGGGAGGATCACTTCAGGCCAAAAATTTAAGACCAGCCTGGGCAACATAGCAAGACCCCATCTCTGTTTTAAAAATAAATATAGGCCGGGTGCAGCAGCTCATTCCTGTAATCCCAGCACTTTGGGAGGCCGAGGTGGGCAGATCATGAGGTCAGGAGTTCGAGACCAGCCAGGCCAATATGGTGAAACCCAGTCTCTACTAAAAATACAAAAAAACTCGCCGGGCATGGTATCATGAGCCTGTTGTCCCAGCTACTTGGGAGGCTGAGGCAGGAGAATTGCTTGAATCCAGTAGCTAGAGGTTGCAGTGAGCCGAGACTATGCCACTGCACTCTATCCTAGGCAATAGAGGGAGACGCTGTCTCAAAAAATAATAATAATAAATATATGGCCAGGCACGATAGCTCACACTTGTAATCCTAGCATTCTGGGAGGCTGAGCCGGGCAGATCACCCGAGGTCAGGAGTTCAAGACCAGCCTGGCCCACATGGTGAAACCCTGTCTGTACTAAAAATACAAAAATTAATTGGGCCTGGTGGTGTACATATGTAACCCCAGCTACTCGAGAGTCTGAGGCAGGAGAATCGCTTGAACCGAGGAGGCGGAGGTTGTGGTGAGCTGAGATTGTGCCACTGCACTCTAGCCTGGGCGACAGAACAAGACTCCATCTCAAAAAATAACTAAATAAAAGGCCGGGCGCGGTGGCTCAAGCCTGTAATCCCAGCACTTTGGGAGGCCGAGACCATCCTGGCTAACACGGTCATCCTGGCTAACACGGTGAAACCCCATCTCTACTAAAAAATAAAAAAAACTAGCCGGGCGAGGTGGCGGGCGCCTGTAGTCCCAGCTACTCGGGAGGCTGAGGCAGGAGAATGG
>NW_012101832.1:1687837-1702570 GCF_000951045.1 Mandrillus leucophaeus | reverse complement strand
GCGTGTAGTAACCCTCCACGTGCAAGTTACAACAGCGGAGGGATGCTTTTACCTAACAAATTGTCAGATTTTTTTCCTGTATGCACTCATGCTCATAGCACAATAATTGGCCAGAATGAAGTAAATTTAACATACTCATATTATTTTGGAGAATGTACACTAGTATAACATTTTGGAATCAGCTGGCATCTGTCAACCTTGACACATGGTTGACATTTATCAGTTGATGTTTTTACCTAAGGTAAAACATCATGTAATTTCTCCCCAGAAAATCTACATGTAGAAATTTATCCTAGGCTGGGCGCGGTGGCTCACGCCTGTAATCCCATCACTTTGGGAGGCCAAGGTAGGCAGATCACGAGGTCAGGAGATCGAGACCATCCTGGCTAACACGGTGAAACCCCGTCTCTACTAAAAATACAAAAAATTAGCCAAGCGTGGTGGTGGGCGCCTGTAGTCCCAGCTACCCAGGAGGCTGAGGCAGGAGAATTGCTTGAACCCAGAAGGCAGAGGTTACAGTGAGCCAAGATTGGGCCACTGCACTCCAGCCTAGGCAACAGACCAAGACTGTCTCAAAAAAGAAAAAAGAAATTTATTCTAAGGAAATATAGTGGATACATGCAAAATGTTTTACAAATTGTCATAGCATTGGCTACAATGTTTAAAATATTTAAACAAAAATGCAATATTGGACTGGTTAAATAAATTCACATCCATATGATGAAATAATACATAGCAGCTAGTTAAAATTTTGCATGAGACATGTAGGGCATGGAGGAAAGTTTCTGGGGTGGCTCAACGCCTGTAATCCTAGCACTTTGGGAGGCTGAGGCGGGTGGATCACCTGAGGTCAGGTCAGTGTTTTTGAAACCCTGTCCTCCCCTGGCTTCAAGGACGCCTGCTCCCTTGCTGACAGCTCCTCCCTGTGCACTTCCAAAACATGGGTGTCCACTGGGCCTGTCCACAGTCCCGTTCTCCCTCTTAGAGATATATATACACACACATATATACACATATACATACACGTATACACTTAGTATACATATATACATACACTTAGTATGTGTGTATACACACACACACACACAGATGTGCAAAGGAGTAAGACACACCAACATTGTAATAGTGATGTCCCTTGGGTTGTGAGATTAAGTGACTTTTGTTGTCATTTTGGTTTTTGAGACAGCGTCTTTCTCACCCAGGTTAGAGTGCAGTGGCGTGATCACAGCTCACTGCAGCCTTGACTTCCCAGGCCCAAGCAATCCTCCCACCTCAGCCTCCAGAGTAGCTGGGTCTACAGGCACATGCCACCATGCCTAGCTAATTTGTTAATTTTTTGCAGAGTTGAAGTTTCACCATGTTGCCCAGGCTGGTCTCCAACCTGGGCTCGAGCACTCTGCCTGAGCCTCCCAAAAGTGCTGGGATTACAGGCATGAGCCATTAAGCAATTTTCATTGCCCTCCTGAGATAGAGGTTGTCAGTGACCTTTGCCAGAGCTATTTCTGTGAGTGGTGGGGATGAAAGCGTGAGTGGTCTGAGGGGAGGAGTGGAGACAGCAAGTGTAGGTGGTGATGCAGAGAGCTAGGCTGGGAATGGCTTGGGGGTCGGAGGACAAAGAGGCCAAGTCAAGTGGAAGACATGAGTTGTAGGTCCACCTCTACTGCCACTTTGCTTGACCTCAGCCTCTGTGAATACTTCAGTTTCTCTGTAACATAGGGATGCTAATTACGGTCAGGTGCATTATTGCACATTCTGTGAACTGTGCAGTGCATAGGGAACATATCACTGTTATGGTATTGGAGAATGCCCTTCCTAAAACATTTAAAATGTCACTTCCTTCAACTGCAATGCAATTTCAAAGTTTTCCTCTTATATCTTTTTTTTTTTTTTTCCTGGCAGCGTTTGCTCAGAAGTGAACTTTTTTTTTTTTTTTTTTTTTTTTTGAGATGGTGTCTCACTCTGTCACCCAGACTGGAGTGCAGTGGCGTGATCTCGGCTCATTGTAACCTCTGCCTCCTGGGTTCAAGTGATTCTTCTGCCTCAGCCTCCTGAGTATCTTGGACTACAGGCATGCACCACCATGCCCAGCTAATTTTTGTATTTTTAGTAAAGACAGGGTTTTGCCATGTTGGCCAAGCTGGTCTCGAACTCCTGGCCTCAAGTGATCTACCCATCTTGGCCTCCCAAAGTGCTGGGATTACAGACGTGAGCCACTTTGCCCGGCCAAGGGTCACGTATAGTTGAGACTTGAGGAGGAAGGACACACTGGATCATGGAAGGAAACAGTTCAGCATTTCAGGGACCATTAAGTCATAGATCATCCAGACAACAGGGCTCTTAGAGACCGGTTGACCTGATTGTCTCTGGTGAGCCTGAGGAAACTGAGGCCAGAGCAGGAAAAAATCACAGTTGGCAACAGAGCTTAGACTATAACTCAGAGGTTTTGATATCCAAGTGAGTGCTTTTAAGCTGATAGTTTGATATGTTCTGTCAGCATATAATATATTGAGAAGAATTTGGATTTGATTTAGGAATTTGGAACCATGCTGCTTGGACACTTACGTAACCTGATTTAAAACCTGATTCTACCAAAATTCCTCAAATTCCTTGAGGGCCATATGGGGTAGGACAGAAGAGAAAGTGGACAAAATTTCCTGCCACCTTCTAGATTTATGGTTTCTGACCAGTTAAACATCTGTTATAGAAAAGAATGACAAATATTTTGCTCATAATGATTGCCTTTTCTCCAGCAGTCCCATTTGTTTAGCTGTGTCTAGTACTTTGTAAAGAGTGCACAGTTTAGAGTGGATGAGGAGGTAGAGGGTTTCTGCAGGATTACATCTTACAGTGAGAAATAATCTAAGAACATATTCTAGAGGGATTATGTCTTTTAAATTAGTAGCATCTTTCGCATTTAACATTTGTGTTGGCTGTGCGTAAGATCTTCCAATGGAATCCACGTTTTAAGTTCTGGTTGTGCAGCCCCAGAAAGCCACAAGACAGCGCTAACTGGCTTCCCGTGCTGTCTCCATGTTCTTTGCATCTTGATGTTCCTTTCCTACTTGCAGTTGCTCCTTTAGCCTTTTACTGCTTTCAGTTTTTCACTTAACAGTTTCTCACTAGCAAGTTTTGTGCATGGTCTTGATGTCTCTCTCTCTCCCCACCTACATGTTTACTTCTTAATGATTCTCTCCTGATCTTTTTACTGTCCTGAGTTCCTGGACTCCTTTCTTTAGGATTGTTACTGACTGAATTCAAATAGAAGAGTCTAAACAATGTCGATTTCAGTAGTATTTTTCTCTACTCTATGCTGCAAAAATTGAGCAAAAAGTACACATGTACTATGAGAGAGAAAAGAGGGCTTTTGATTTAATTTCAGAGGTTTGTGAACTGTTGCATTTGCTTTACCTCTAGTAGTCACAGTGTGCTTACTCCAGGGACAGTGGCAAAGCAAGACACTAACAGCAGAGTGGGCTGGTCCTTCTTTATACACAGAGACTTGCTTATTATACAGTTAACATATCTGCTATGGGTAGGAACCTTGACAAGGCTGATGTGTCATGAGTTTATCTCTATTTTTGAAGAACCCACAGATAATACTAAACCTATATAACTTACATAACTGTTATCATGGGGTCAAGCCACTGTATAACCATCAAAGATACATTTTTGAGAATAACTGATATTGTGTGTGTGTTTATTTCCTTTTTAGCACGAGGTAGAACTAACATTGAACTTAGAGAGAAATTCATCCTACCAGAGGGGGCATCCCAGGGAATGACCCCCTTCCGCTCACGGGGTCGAAGGTCCAAACCATCTTCCCGGGCAGCTTCCCCTACTCGTTCCAGCTCCAGTGCTAGTCAGAGTAACCACAGCTGTACATCCATGCCATCTTCTCCAGCCACCCCAGCCAGTGGAACCAAGGTACGTACTGATCTCCATTATGCCCTTCTTCCCGACTCCCACCCTCACAGATGTTCATTGTTCACGGTAGCCTCTGAAAGACTCCAGTGAGGAGAAGAAATAAAAATAAAAATGTTTTGTTTTATAAATAAAACATGAAAATATACAGACCAAGCCTGCCCTATTCCTAGCAGTACACAGATATATGGCCTTTAAGATGACTCCAAAGGACATTTATTAAAATATGCACTCAGCCTGGTTATGTCAGAAATGTTTATTTCCTCATGTTCTCACTTTAAGTTTGAGCCCATCCAGTGTTACTACTTTTGAAAATCCAGGCTGAACACAGTGGCTCATGCCTGTAATCCCAGCCTTTGGGAAGCTGTGGTGGGAGGATCCCTTGAGGCCAGAAGTTCAAGACCAGCGTGGGCAACATAGCAAGACCATCTCTACAAATTTCTAAATTTATCATCTCTAATTTTTAAATTTAGCCTAGCATGGTGGTGAGCACCTATAGTCCCAGCTACTCAGGAGGCTCAGGCAAGAGGATTGCTTGAGCCCAGAAATGCAAGACTGCAGTGAGCTATGAATGCACCACTGCACTCCAGCCTGGGCAACAGAGTAAGACTCCGTCTCTAAAAAATAAAAATAAAAAAATAAAAAATTTAAGGGAAAAGGAAAGAAAATCCAGGCACTGGCTGTGCAGTGGAGCTAACAGCTAAGTTTGATGTTACGATGGGTTATGTATGGAGGATGTTAGTGCCTGCCTGGTCCTTCTCATCCTGATGGACCAACATGCATTTTATTTTGTTTTCTGTTTCTTTAAAATTTAGTATCTTCTATTTTTTTCTGTTCCCAATGTGCACCCTTTTTGTTCCTTTTTCAATTGTTCCCGTCCTTCCCTTTGGATTTCCGTTTCACAGACTTCACTTCAGTTCTCTCGCTGTTATGACAAACCCTGGTTGGTAAACAGTAAAGCTGGCACCCCTATCAGGGACAGCCATTCTCCTGACCTCCAGCTGCCCAGCCCCGAGGTAGAGTATGGCTTTGCTGACTGAGGACACAGTCAAGACAAGGCCCTCGCTAATAGACTTGACCAGCTCTTCTTCCTGACACGAATCCCTGCATTCTTCCATCTCTGTGGTGCTTGCTGTCACAGCTGATTCATCTAGTCCAGTGTTTTCAGGGGTTTCTAACTCGGATTCACCAAAATTGGAGAGAAATAAGAGATACCTGAAACTAGATTAATAACTTAATAACTTTATAACAATCTTGAGAATGATACTTGTTCAGAATGGTAAATGATGGTCATTCCTGGAGATTTGTTTATTGATATCATTTATAATCAGGCCTCTTGGAATCTCCAAATGTCAGATACTCAGACGAGTTATGAACACTTGAAATTCAACTATGGTGCATGTTCTACAATGTTCTATCTTTGCTTAGAACAGAAGAGTGGTTGGCGCCACCCACCCTGAGACACATGTCCAGGGTGGCTGGTATTGCCACACCACACTGGTCCGAGGCATGGGTGCTGTCTCCTTCAGCCAAGCACAGCACCAGTGAACACTGCTCTGAGGCTCACATTCTAGCTTCTGAATTTCTTGGCCTAGGCACTTGAGTTTCTGTAGCCTTGATTTGAATACACATGCCAGCAATTAAGCATGTTCAAGTGCAGCCATTAAAATGCCTGAACGCTTTTGGAAGAGCAGTGTTTTAGAAATAAAACATGGACTAGTGGCTTGTCTGATAGCAGTGCAGTTTGCATTCTAGCTCCTACCGGGAAACATTGGATTCTTGTGCCTCAAAAGACAGTGTTGCCTTCAGTCTTGGAAAGCCTTAGCCAGGGAAACAAGGGATGTACAAGAAGGCAATGGCTGTGAATGAGCCGCTGTTTAGAGGTTCATTTTACTGCAAGCTAAAACTCCAGTTCAGAAACGTATCTGGTTTAGAGTATAATCTGGGGACCTACTGCCACTAAACTCCTAGACTTACCCTGCTCATCTTGCTTTTCTTCTTTCCTTAATGGCTCCAGTTTCATAAAAATCTCAGAAGTTCTATTTTAAATTTTAGATGTTTAATGATGAGGTACAAATTCTCATACAGTTCTGATAAATCAGGGCTTTTGTTCTGTCTTAAGGTTTTATTTTCTGTTTCATTTCATTTTGAGGCTTCATCTTTCCTTACTTATTGTGTTCTGTAGCCAGGCCATCTTCTGACTTGGAATTCTAGCCCGGGGTCTAGCTGTTGTGTTCCAGCAGCAGTGCTCAGGAACCTTAGCTTCTGAAACTGGTGCTCTTCCTCCTATGTGGCCAGGAAAGTTTGTGCTTGAGTGTTAATCACTTTCTGTCGCTTATGCTTTTTCTTGATAAATTTAAGAAGTACAGCAAACACAATGAGATGGGTTGCTTTTCTCTTCTATTTGCATAAACGTCTTAAAGGTCCTGGAAAACAATTTACATAATTGATTTCAAAGAAAAATTAGAATGGCATGCTGTAGCATGTGGCGTAAGTGGTTGTGTTTTCTTTTTTTTTTTTTTTTTTTTTTTTTTTCGTTTTTTAAAAAGCGAAGTAGAGACAAGGTCAAATAATGGATGTTTAAAACGTTTAAGGATCAGCCTGGCCAACATGGCAAAACTCCGTATCTACTAAAAATACAAAAATTAGCTGGATGTGGTGGAGGCACTGGTTGTCCCAGCTACACGGGAGGCTGAGGCAGGAGATCACTGGAATCTGGGAGACAGAGGTCGCAGTGAGCCAAGATTGTGCCACTGCACTCTAGCCTGGGCAACAGAGTGAGACTGTCTCAAAAAAAAAAAAAAAGAAAAAAACCCACACAGATTTAAGTCTGGACAAGGTGGCTCACCCCTGTAATCCCAACACTTTGTGAGGCTGAGGTGAGCAGATCACTTGAGCCCAGGAGTTCAGGACCACCCTGGGCAACATGGAGAAACCCTGTCTCTACAAAAAATACAAAAATAAGCCAGCCAGTAGGGAGGCTGAGGTGGGAGGATTGCTTGAGCCTGGGCAGTCAAGGCTGCAATGAGCTGTGAAGTATGCCACTGCGCTCCAGTCTGGGTGATGGAGCAAGACTCTGTCTCAAAACAAAAAAACAAACAAACAAAAAACCCCACACATTTAAAATATTCTTTTTCCTGCAGTTAAGACTACTATCTAAAAAACCAAAAAACATCACTTAAATAGGAAACATAGCACCTGTTGGCAGCAGTGATAATAATATATAGCTCTTTTCCAGTTTGGGAAGTGCTTCTATATATCATTTATTTGTTCAACAAGTTGTTATTGAGTTCCTCTTCTGTGCCAGACAATTTTACATGCTGAGGGTGTGAGAGTGAACAAAACAAAGTCCCTGCTTTTATGAAGTTGATGCTTTAATGCAGGAGAGACAGGCAACGAACAAGTAATATCATACGTAAGACAGTGATGAGTACTGTGCAGAACACAGGAAGCAGGGGAGAGAATAGAAGTGTACAAGCAGTGTTCTGAGTAGTGAGGCAAGACCTCTCTGCTAAGGTCATCCTTTCAATAGAGCCTCCGCAGGGAATGAGGGGGTCAGCCACACGTATCTGGGGTAGGCTTGGGGGGTAGTGATTATGCAACAACAGTCCAGGCAAAATGAACAGCAAGGGGACAAGACTGGGGGACCCTCACTGGGCCATTGGTGAAACAGCAAGGAAGCCAGTGTGGCTGGGATGGACTGATGAGGAGTGTGGTAGAAATGAAGTCAGAGAGGCAGGATTTAATCCCTGATTTCCCAAGAGAGAAGCAAAGACAGATGTTAATTTCAACCAGTCTGGGAACCCAGACTCAAACCCAGGTCTCCAGGCTCTTCACACACAGACTTGTTCCTGATGTCTCAGTCCCACAGTCATGTGCTTCTCATAGTTTATTTGATCCACGAGTTAAGTAATTTTATCTGCATTTTACCAATAAGGATAATGACTAAAGATCTTACTAAAGTTACTGCACCTACTTAGTGTTAAGAGATTGGAGTAATACTTGAATCTCCATATCAAATAGGTGGGGCTAAAACTCATTTCAAATTTTTAACCCCAAAATCTTGATACCTAGGATTATTCGAATTTCTTTTTCCTTTACTCATTCACCATAATCGTTTGTTGTAACTATTGTAATCTTACTAAGGATTTTTTTTTTCCATTTATAGTGGAAATTAGTAAAACAAAAGGTATTTGAAGGCATTTTGAAACTTTTAATTGGAACATAAAACTTTTATTTTGGGAATTATCAAAATATATGACCTAGGATACTTTAAGAGAAATCTTTGTTTTCCTGGACTTTTAATTTGCTTTTCAACTGAGCAAATATAAGGAGGTGTTTGGAGACCTTTGAAAGTTGAATTTCTAGCAAAGATTTTACCAAGTAAAATGTGACCTTTTTATTATTTTTCTTTAAGGTTATCTCATCATCAGGTAGCAAGTTGAAACGACCAACACCAACTTTTCATTCTAGTCGGACATCCCTTGCTGGTGATACCAGCAATAGTTCTTCCCCGGCCTCCACAGGTGCCAAAACTAACCGGGCAGGTAAGTACCTGCCCCGTGGCCTACAAGCCAGGCTGAGAATTTGGAAACAACAGCCTGTGTGGAATGTTTCACTGCTCCCAAGGAGCCGGTAATGAGAGTGGCACTTAGTGTAATGCCCAGAAAGACAGACGTGCAGATGCTCAAGTGACCTTTACTTTTTCTGTCATTACAACTAGCTTTAAGCTTTCCTTCTGAGATGAGATGCTTCCACAGCCAAAAGCTGAGCCATGCGTTCTCATCAGAAATGGTCTCATTTGAGAGAATGTAAAAGGAAATGTGGGTCTTCCTCAGACACCAGTCCAGTGTTGGGATGAGCAGCTTGCTAGTAATGTTTGCAACACGTCATACTTATGATGGCTGCTGTTGAACTGAGAAAGGCAGGGGAAGATCACATCTGTTCCCCTGCTACTGTTCCTCATGGGAACCTAGGAATCTGCCTTCATTTCCTGCTGGCTGCTTCCCCTCATTTGGCCTCTATCCATCCTGCCCATGGATTAGCCCAGCTGGCAGGCTCGCCCAGCTGGCAGGCTCACCCACCTGTGCTGAGGTGGTTGAGCAACCCTGCTTGCCTCCACTTTGGGGGCATGGAAGATGACAGTGCTGCTGATAGAAGTGGCTTTCTAATCCCTAGGAGACAGCTTCTCAAGTAGAATCACAAAGCTAGAAAAGGCCTCAGCAACTTCTGTATAGATGAGGAAACGGGGGTGCGGAAAGGCTGTGAGATTTGCTTAAGATCACACAGGATCAGAACCCTAGCCTCTGCTCACTTGTTCTTCCACCCCATGCCGTCTCTATAAGTCTGCTGTTTGATTCTTGAATTCCAGACCCTAAAAAGTCAGCCAGTCGCCCTGGGAGTCGGGCTGGGAGTCGAGCTGGGAGTCGAGCCAGCAGCCGGCGAGGAAGCGATGCCTCTGACTTTGACCTCTTAGAGACACAGTCTGCTTGTTCCGACACTTCAGAAAGCAGCGCTGCAGGGGGCCAAGGCAACTCCAGGAGAGGGCTAAACAAACCTTCCAAAATCCCAACTATGTCTAAGAAGACCACCACTGCCTCCCCCAGGACTCCAGGTCCCAAGCGATAACACTGTCCAAGCACCCCCAAGCCACTCTCCACTTTGAATCCTGCTCCGTACATTGGGTGTATATTTATTCTGAACGGGAGAAGTTATATTGTTAAAAGTGTAAAAGAATACTTGTGTTATGAAGCTGCCTTATTTTTTTTTCTTTTTGTAAGTTACTATTTTCATGTGAATATTTATGTAGATAAAATTTGCCTCCTGGTAACCCTGTAATGGATGGGGCCCAGAAATGAAATATTTGAGAAAAACAAGTGAAAAGGTCAAGATACAAATGTGTATTTAAAAAAAAAAAAAAAAAAAAAAGCCTATTAATAGGGTTTCTGCGCGGTGCAGGGTTGTAAACCTGCTTTATCTTTTAGGATTATTCCTAAATGCATCTTCTTTATAAACTTGACTTGCTATCTCAGCAAGATAAATTATATTAAAAAAAAATAAGAATCCTGCAGTGTTTAAGGAACTCTTTTTTTGTAAATCATAGACACCTCAATTAGCAAGAACTGAGGGGAGGGCACTTATTACTGCTTTTTCCATTGTTTAATGTTTTGTGATTTTTAGCTAAAGAGAGGGAACCTCATCTAAGTAACATTTGCACATGATACAGCAAAAGGAGTTCATTGCAATACTGTCTTTGGATATTGTTTCAGTACTGGGTGTTTAAAGGACAAATGGCTGCTAGAATTCAGGGGTAAATGTACATGTTCAGAAAACGTCAGAACATTTGGGGTTTTAAACTTGATTTGTTGCTCCCTACCAGCCTAGACACCGATAACTCTTGTGTTCACCAGGACCCAGACCCTTGGCAAGGGATAGGCTTGTTGGTGACATTGTGAATTTCAAATTTGTTTTATCCACTCTTTTTGCTATTTATTTAAATGGTCGATCAACTTCCCACAAACTGAGGAATGAATTCCACGAGCCTGTTCTGAAAATGTGGACGTAAGACAAACACGTGCTCGTCCTTTAATGGAGTTCACCAGCACACTTGTTAACCAGTCCCGTTTGCTTTCGTCTTTTTTTGTGCGTAATAAAGTCAACTGACCAAGTGACCACGAAGAGGGGCTGTCTGGGGCTCCTGTTTTTTAGCTGCTGTTCTTCAGCTCCGACCATGTTGCTGTGTGATTATCTCAATTGGTTTTAATTGAGGCAGAAACTGAAGCTCTACCAATGAACTGTTTAAAAACAAGACACACTTTTGTATTAAAATTGCTTGCAGTAACAAATATTTTGTATTTCCTGATTTTCTTTTCAAGCACTACCTTATCTATAAATGTTACCCTGGAGTATAATCATGTTATAGGTACTTAAATGCATTATACGAATCAAAATATCTTGACGGATAAATTGTAGAGCTTAATAGATTTTGTTTTCTTTCATCCTTGTTAATTTTGTTTAATATGGCTGGGCATGGTGGCTCACGCCCATAATCCCAGCACTATGGGGCGCCAAGGCAGGAGGATCACTTGAGTTCAGAATTTGAGACCAGGCTGGGAAACATAGTAAGACCTTGTATCTACTAAAACTAAAAAAGCAATTAGGCATGGTGGCACATGCCTGTAGCCCCAACTACTAGGGAGGTTAAGGTGGGAGGATCACGTGAGCCATGATTGCACCAGTGCTTTCCAGCCTGGGTGACACAGCAAGACCCTGTCTCAAAAAAAAAAAAAAACCCGGATATTAACATGAACATGTAGGATATCTGTCCTACTTACATGATTAAACAAATAGTATTATGTAAAAAGATACTAGAAATCTTGGAGATACTGGGTTCTGAGAGAATGGCACCAATTTTTCATACTATGTCACAGTATGCTGAAATTTCTGGTTAAGTGGTAGAATTTCAGAGGTGGAAGCAAAATCGGTCATCATATCTAGCTCCTTTGTTTTACAGATGGAGAAACTGAGATGGGAAAGTAGAAGAGAAAGTGATTTCCCTGAGCTCACGAAATGAATAAATGACAGAAGTGAACCTTGAAGTTCTCCACTCCCTATTCAAGTCTGGCACTTCTGTTTCCTCCAGCCTCTAGACAGTCGGCTTTATAATAGAGCAGCCAAATGCTAACTTAGTAACAAGAAGAAAAGGGCTAGAGGCTTCGGAGGTAAAGGGGCTGAAACTCATGCCACCTGTGTTCTTGGTCATCAGGCCACATTCCTTATGACATAGCCATTTGGTGAGGTCGATGCATGTTTGCCAAAGCTGTGAAGGCCAAATATCCTGATTAAAAGGAATTTGGAGCCTAATGGATTCTGAAGGAAGTGCTTACTCTGTTCTCCATAGAATTGAGGAACTTCAAGCTGCCGGGACTTTGTATAGGATAGTGTTTTCACCCTAATTTGCTTCCCCTTCTAGGCCTCTTGGCAGGAGAAGCATGCAAGACCAGCTTGACCTCCATCTTCCTAGATTCTGGACTATGGTACAGAATCTTAACAAGTAATTAAGGTTTTCTGGCAAAGTTCACCTGGCAGTGGCACCAACAAAAAGTGCATTTTTTTTCTTTTTTTTCTTTTTTTTTGAGATAGGGACTTATTCTGTTGCCCACTGGAGTGCAGTGGCACAGTCTCAGTCGACCGCAACCTCCACCTCCCAAGCTCAAACGATTCTCCTGCCTCAGCCTCCTGAGTAGCTGGAGTTACAAGCGTGCACCACCATGCCTGGCTAAAGGTGCGTTTCCATTCAACAAATGCCTGCACACAAGAACATGTAGGAAATAACTAGATGCTAGGAAAAGGGTTAAAGTATAATCACAGTTCTGGGCCAGGTGTGGTGGCTCACACCTGTAATCCCAGCACTTTGGGAGACTGAGGCGGGTGGATCACCTGAGGTCAGGTGACCAGCCTGGTCAAGGTGGTGAAACCCCATCTCTACTAAAAATACAAAAATTAGCCAGGTGTGGTGGTGGGCACCTGTAATCCCAGCTACTCGGGGGGCTGAGGCAGGACAATTGCTTGAATCTGGGAGGCAGAGGTTGCAGTGAGCCAAGATTGTGCCACTACACTCCAGCCTGGGTGACGAGTGAAACTCCGTCTCAAAATATATATATATATGTGTGTGTGTGTGTATATATATATATGTAAAATCACAGTCCTGTGATAGAAATGGTAAATGAGGAAGGCAAATTTGGTGTCTGCTGGGGACTTGAATGATGCAATAACTAGCTCATGTTTTTTGAGTGCTTACTGTAAGCCAGTGGTTATGCTAAGTGCTCTATATACATTCTCACTGAATACCCTTAACAGTTCTATGATCATTAGCCCCCTTTTCTTGATGAGACACTGAGTCTGAGAGGTTAAGATCACAGAGTTGCCAGGTGGCTAGGGAAAGCCCTTGTTTTGACACTACTTTCTCCAAGAAAGCTACCCCACCTCAGTTCCCTTCCAGTCCTAGTATTCTGGGATTCCACTCCCACATGGTCTGCTCCCACTTCCCTGCTCCTCTGCCCTTCCAGCCACTTTGTTGGCTCCTCTGTGGGAGCACAGCTTTCATTCTGCCTTGGAAATTGCCGTGTTCACCAGCTGTCACCCCTGTTGCTGTGGGGGCTGCTCAGGGGCAGAGGCTTGTCCGCTCCATCTCTGGCTCAGGGCACAGCACAGAGCAGCTCACGGTGGTTGTTGCTGAACTGAATTGTGGGCAGAGGCCCTTGGAATGGCTAAAATCTGCTGTTTAGGTTTATGGGAATGTGAAGCCCATTGTTTAGAAAACACAGCTCTATCTCCACATCGTAAATTGAGAAATGATTTCTGTTATAAGAGTCAGCCCAGCACTGGGCAGCTTGCAGTCTAGCTGGGAGCCCATAATTGCACAAAACAAACCTGAGAATTGCACAGGCTGGATCTAGGGCCTCAAGTGATGCGCAGTGGATTCAAAAGGGGCATGCAGAGAGGACAGTGAAGGGGGCGTGAGCAGGAGATTCCAAGACTCTGACCAAGATGACATGGGGACAAAGCCCTGTGGATTCAGCCTCCTAAACAGCTTTCTCTGCCCCTCCACCCCATCACCATTAGAAGCTCATTGTCATTGTACCCACTCCCACATCTGATTACTGTACCCGCCTCCAACTGCAGGGCCCTGACTCCTGTCTCCCTCTGATCCATATTCCGCTCTGCTTCCATGCTCTGGTCTTGGGTACTTTCAACGGTTATTCTGCATTATCCTTAGCTCAGTATCCTTATGGGACAGTCCCAGTCTGCAGAGAAGCCCCAGCCTCTAGGCAGTGGCATCCACGTCTGCTCCCGGTGCAGGTGCCTCATGGGGGGCGCTCTGGGGACCGCGCAGAAAATTTACGGGCAGTGTGGAAATATACCTGTTGGGTAAAAGACAAACTAGGCATGTGTTTAAGCCACCAGCAAATGACTATTTAGATTACTAATTTGATGTAGAAAATTTTATTGAGGTGATGACTTCAAAACGTGATTTTGAGGGCATTATACACTTGCTTCAAGGTTTAATCTTCAATCCACATGGGGGGGCACCATAATCTCTGGTGCCCAGGGCCCTCGTCTAGCTCCTGTGAGGCCCTTTGCGGTCCCTCCCTTGCCAGCCCCTCCAGCCTTGGCCATTTGCCCCCTGGGCTCTCCAGGTTCCACTGCCCCCCTGCCCAAGCCCAGCTCCACTGCCGTGTGACATGGCGTAAGTCCCTTAACCGCTGTGTGCCTCAGTTTCCTCATTTGTTAAAAGAGGAGGTTCCAGTGGTATGTACCCCCTAACGATGTGCGAGCATCACAGAAATGACACAGGACACACACTCAGAACATGCCTCGCGCGTGGAAAGTGCTGACTGTTACCATTATTAGGCTCCCCCCCGGGGTCTCTGGGCCTTGGCACAAGCTATTTCGTCTGCCTGAAGCACTTTCCTCCACTGACCTTTCCCAGCGCAGTCTAGGTGCCTTCTTCCGCAGCGCCTGAACCACACAGGAATAATTATGTAAGGCTAGAACGCGCCCAGGGAAGAGCAGGGTGTGCAGAAAGAGACTGAGTCAGTCGAGACGTTTCCGCGGGGATCCGTCTCCTACCAGGCCTGCACCGGGGCTGTGGCGACTAAGAAGACGTGCACAGGTGGCTCCCGAGTGTTCTGGAAGGGCCCCAGAGCCTCTGGCCCGGATGGAGGCAGGAAGCGGAGTCTCCTCTGCAAAGCTGTATCAGTACCGGGGACGCAGGGCACGCAGCGAGGGCTGGCGGGGGCGGCCCGCCTG
>NW_012101832.1:1672534-1686417 GCF_000951045.1 Mandrillus leucophaeus | reverse complement strand
GGGAACTGTGGACTCCCAGGCGCTGCCTTCACCCTGCCCCAAACACACCCAGGAGTAAGAATCAGGTGATGTCCTTGCCCACCTGGGCTGCCCCAGGCAGACAGCCTGGTCCTGGGGAGACAGGTGAGTAAACAGAGGCCGGGATGCTGTCACTGTGATAAGGGCAGTACTGAGGAGAGGGACAAAGTTCAGCGTGGAAACCTGTGGTCACATCATCAGAGTGACCAGAGCTAACTCGCGTGCCCTGAGTCCCCAGCAGGCTCTTCCCTGTGCGGAGCCTGGGTGAGGTGTGGCTGTCAGGGGAGCGGCTGGGGAAGGCACAGGCTCAGTTCAGTGGGGCAGGGACTGTGGCCTTGTCACCCTGGGCCCAACACCTCGGATGTGATCTGGTATAGGGTGAGTGTCCGGGCCTGTGGAATGGCCCAGTGGGTAGCTGGACCCACTTTGTTCTCCGAGGCAAAGCCTGGCTTTTCCTGTCTGCAAATATCTTGTATCACAGCCTGGAGCGATTTATTTCTTAAGATCTCAGAGATTTTTTTTTCCAGTACTAAACTCTTTGGTCTATGGTCGTGTAGTTACTGTTGGTCAGGTCCCCCATCTGCTTTGCCTCCTGTCTGTGGCTAGTGACAGGCCAGGGTCTGGGGGCCAAGGACCACAGCTCAGCCCAAAGTAGGGGAGCTGTGGGGCTGAGAGGAGGGAGAGGGTACCTGCCCCGGCCACCAGCCTCCCTCCACAGACAACATCATTAATTCTTCATCCTCACGACAACCCTGGTAACAGCCACCGTCTTCATCCCCATCTCCCAGATGAGGACAGTGAGGCTCAGAGAGGCAGCGCCATGCCTAGGACAGTGCAGCCTCAAAGCCTCTGAGCCAGGACAGCCAGAAAGCCTGACTGTCCGTCCATCCGGTGCCCAGTGAGATGACATTTCTGTTGTCAGGTCAGGCTTTCAGGGTGCAGAGAGTTTTCTGAGGAGTCTGGGCTGAAGAACACAGGGGACTGAGCCGCAGCAGGTTTTGTGGGGCCATCAGCCATTTGCTTCCTACACTAGGGCAGAAGAGGGCATGGCCAAGCCTCTGCTCCCTGCAACCCAAGAGCTGGTGGTGGAGGTGAGCAGCAGGAGACAGCCGTTCACCATCGGTGAGCACCCAGTGCCAGGCACAGGACTCCAGCCGGTGGGATCTGGATGCTGCCTTTGTAGTTAGAGGACAGGGTGGGGGATGTGGGACAGAGGAGACCATCGTGAAGCTGGGACTGGGCCTCTGTCATCAGGACAGGCTGACACTGGGCTCAGGACCAAGAAGAGCTGTGGATGGAGTCGTCCAAGAATGTCCCCGGGGGAGTCGACCATCAGAATGAGTCACCACCCAGCCCATGTCCTACCTCCCCTGGCATCCCCTGGGTCAGGACATGCCCAGCCTGGTGGGGCTGTTGCTGGGAATTGGGCAGGGCCTACCCCTCTGTGTGACCTTAGGGAAGTTCGTCACCCTCTCAGCCTTGGTTGCTCCTTGTAAAATGAGGTGCCTGGTGATCTGTCCTCAGGGTTGTTGTGTGATTGGTAGAGGGGCAGGAATGGAAAGCCTGTGCTGCTCCCCTAAGGGTGAACCTGGACCTGGCCATTTTTAGCCTTCCAGCTGTAGCCCAGCCTTAGTGTGGAGGTGACAGGAACATCTCCACATGTCTTGTACACCTGAAACCCAGAAATGAACTCTAAAAGCCCATCAAAGGTGTTTGTACTTATTTTTAAAATGAAAAGTAGCATGTGAAATTTTTCTCTTTTTTTCTTTCTTTCTTTTTTTTTTTTTTTATTTCTTTTTTTAGACGGAGTCTCGTTGTGTCACCCAGGCTGGAGTGCAGTGGCCGGATCTCAGCTCATTGCAAGCTCCGCCTCCCGGGTTTTTACGCCATTCTCCTGCCTCAGCCTCCCGAGTAGCTGGGACTACAGGCGCCCACCACCTCGCCCGGCTAGTTTTTTGTATTTTTTAGTAGAGACGGGGTTTCACCGTGTTAGCCAGGATGGTCTCAAACTCCTGACCTCGTGATCCGCCCGTCTCGGCCTCCCACAGTGCTGGGATTACAGGCTTGAGCCACCGCGCCCGGCCTTTTTTTTTTTTTTTTTTTTTCAAGAGGCAGGGTCTCGCTCCATTCCCCAGGCTGGAGTGTAGTGGTGCGATTATAGCTCACTGTGGCCTCTAATTCCTGGGCTCAAGCAGTCCTCCTCCTTCAGCCTCCCCAGTAGCTAGGGCACAGTTGCACACCACCACACCCAGATAATTTTAAAATATTTCTTGTAGAGATGGGGAGTCTCACTATATTGCCCAGGCTGGTCTTGAACTCCTGAACTCAAGCAATCCTCCCAACTCAGCCTCCCAAAGTGCTGGGATTACAGGTGAACTTTCACAGCCTTACAATGCCTCATTTAATTCATGTGAGACTCTTTTGCCAGCCCTGTTTCATGGGCTCAGAGAGGTTAAATGGCCAGCCCAGGGCCACACAGCACATCCGGTATGACATCCATGGCTGTGGATTCCAAATCCCAGCTTCCTTCCGCCCCAGCTCTGGGCATTTCGTGCAGACCCGGGGCCTCCAGCGCTGCGGGATTAACAAGCAGGTGGTTGTTAGCAGAAGCCCCGGCTGCGGGTGGGCGTGGCCAGCTGTCAGAAGGGCTTCTTTATTCTGCTCTGCTAACTGCACTAGTAGAACTCTCTCAGTTAGAGTAGCTTTAACTGGTAATTACTGAGGCCGTGGGGCGGAGTGGGGGTGGGGCGCCGATCAGACACATACCAGGATGCTGTCAGTGTTTGGAGGCCCCTGAAGGTTGGCGGCCCCAGAGCCACCACAGGATCTAATAGCAGGGTCGCTGTGGTGTCACCGCCCACACCCAGGCTCCCACACCTGCTCCCGCCAGCTCCACCTCTCCTATCAGCCTCATCTGGCTCCTGAATAGCCAGGCCTGGTGCCCCTAGGGCCCAGCTGTTGATGGCAGCCTGTAGGACCCAGAGGGTGGGACTCTCACAGGCCTCCCGCCATGGTTCAGGTCTCTGTGCAGAGCAGGTGCTTTAGGAAGGCAAGCCTGCGTCCTGATGTTCAGAGCATTGGGAGGCCAGGGCTGGGGTCAGAGCTGGGGCCCCGCCTGGCCTGTCATCCATATCAGCCTGTAGACCTGGGCTCTCTTGGGCAGGACAGTGATGGAACAGTTGGATTCTGTCCCTGGTCTCTCTGCTCAGGGAGGGGAGAGCCCTGAACTGGGAGGCAGGACCCAGGTTCTTGTGCTGCCTGGGCCCGCCATTAACTCCTGCATGTCCTGGGCCACGGCCTTTCCCTTCCCTGAGCCTCTGCTTTCTCGTCCATTCTACGGTGATGGCATCAGAAAAGCAAGGTGCCTCCCATCCCTGACCCTGTGGCTCTGTGGCAGAAGCGCCTTCTCACAACACCGCCATGCCTCAGCCCCAGTGCCTCAGGCCAGCCCGGCCCCTCCTGAGGGAGGAAGGATGGCAGGAAGGACTACCTCTGCACACTCCTTCTCAATCCTTCTCCGCCCATGTCAGCGGAGAGGCAGGTGCCGATGTTCCAGATTGAGAAACTGAGGCATACGCAGGACTAGCAGGCAGAAGTCCAGCCAGGATCAGAATGCAGGCGGCTTCACTTTCGTCCTGACCCCTTCCTGAACCAGACAGATTTGCTCCTGTGGTCTCCAGTGGCCATGGACCGGGGTGTTGATGAACAGAGCCGTCTGGATTTGGGAGAAGCAGGACTGAGTGGGAATTCAGGACCTGGCCTGGGTCCTGCTCTGCCCTTGCCATGTGACCTGGAAGGGTGGCACCATCTCCATGGGCCCCGGGGCCACTTCCTTTGTTTCTTTACTAGGGACCTCTTTCATTTTCCCATTCATTCATTCAGCAAATCATTCTGTAGCACCTACCAAGGACCAGGCACAGTTCTAGTCACTGGGGATATAACAGTGAAAAAAGTGTCACGCCTGTAATCCCAGCACTTTGGGAGGCCGAAACGGGCGGATCACGAGGTCAGGAGATCAAGACCATCCTGGCTAACATGGTGAAACCCCGTCTCTACCAAAAATACAAAAAAAATTAGCCAGGCATGGTGGTGGGCATCTGTAGTCCCAGCTACTCGGGAAGCTGAGGCAGGAGAATGGCGTGAACCCGGGAGGCGGATCTTGCAGTGAGCCAAGATCGCGCCACTGCACTCCAGCCTGGGCGACAGAGAGAGATTCCGTCTCAAAAAAAACAAAACCCAATGAAAAAAGTAAAGTTCCTGTCCTCAGGGAGATGACTTTCTAGTGCGAGAGACACATAATACATACATGAGCCCTAAAGGTAATTAGGGCTCCTGGAAGCAGGAGGGGCTGAACAATGGCGAGACAGACAGGGCTAGATTGGGGGTTTCTGACCTGAGACCCACACACACGGAATTTGCATCCTGACACCGACACCTGATCTCAGTGTGATCTGGGCTTTCCAGTCAACCTCCCCAAGCCTCAGTTTCCTCCTCTGTAAAATGGAGATACTCATCTTATGGGGCTGTTCCGGGCTTGTGTGAGATGATATCCAGCAATGCCCATGTGCCCAGAACCTCCGCATCTGTTCCGTCATTGGTATCTCACAATTGTTGTCACATCTGTGTTTGAAAGAGAAGAGAATGAGGCTCAGAGCAGTTAGGTGGTTTTCCCAAGGCCACACAGCGGGTCGTCTCCCTGCCTCCATGTCAGACATAGCAGCTGCGTCCACCAGGTCCCAGCCTATCATTAGATGCAGTAAGTGCTGTCGAATTGAACTAAACGTGAATGTGTGTTGTAAGCTAAGAAGCCTGTTGTTAAAGTATTTTTATTTTGGGGGGATTTATAGAAATAATGCATGCTCATTCTACAAAATTCAGATTCTGCAGAAGCATGTAACTTGGGTGCCCCTGGGGAGCCCCATTCCTACCAGACGGTCCCTCCAGCATCTACTTTCTGATCTTCATTGCCATGGCCTGTTCTTTGAACTTCACATAAATGGAATCTTACAGTGCATACTCTCGAGTCTAGTCTTTGACTCAGCATACTTCTGTTTCCATTTTCCTCCATGTTGTTGTATCTGTAGTTCATTCTTTCCTAACTGAGTTGTATTCCATTGCATGAATATACATGCCACTGTCCATCCATTGTTAGGGACATTCAGGTTGTTCTGAACACTTTTACCCACGTCCCTCTGTGGATATATTAAAGCGGGAATTTTAATCTTGCGTGTGCCATTTGGGAGCTGTGTGATGCTGAGCAGCTTGCTTCAAGTCCCTGAAACTCAGTTTCCACACCTTTGAGACAAGGTAAGTGAGCCAGCCTCGCGGGGTTGCATGCAGTGTAGCCAGCTGGAGGCTGACACACAGAAGGAACTTCACAAATGGGTGCTGACCGCGCCCCACTTCTGTACCATTGCTCATTGGGTAGCTCCTTCATAGAATACACTTACCTCCATTTTTGCTTGTGAAAACTCCACCCACTTTTAAATGAAGGTGGGTCAGGGTTTCCATAAATCTCTCTGCTCCTACCCCACGATCCCACAGGGACAGGCTCTTTCCAGGCAGAAGCCCCACCTGCCTTGCATGCACTTCTCTTAGGATTCTAGTCTCTTTCTGCCTGTGTGACCCAGGGGCACACCTAACCCCTCTTTCTCGTACTTCTCAGCAGCCCCTGAACAACCTGAGAACACAACCAAGTCTGACTCTTCCCTGCCCCCGCCCCTGCCCCCCCCACCCCTGTGGCAGGAAGTTGAGTGAAAGAGGAACCCAGCAGGAGGCAGGGAGAGCCAGGAGGAGCCTGGGCCTGGTCAGGTGGGACAGAGTGGGGCCGGCCCTCCCTGTCTGTGTGGGGGCTAACAATGGGTGTCACGGCTCCCTGGGCCCTCCCCTGGGACCCCGAGTCCCCGCAGGGCCCCACCTGGAGGAAGGTGGCTTCACGGGCATTCTCGGGTGTCTGTTGACAGGAGGGCCTTGTTGACGGGTGACCCCCATCCCAATATGTCCCATTGAACTCCAGGGCCACTCGTTTCACACTGGCCCCAAGTGTGAACATCCACATCACGGGCCTCTAATCTGACACGGGCCTCTAATCTAACCCTGGAAACCCTCTGCCCCCCTTGGCCTCAGTTTCCCCATCTCTGCAGGGTTGCCTGAAGGCCTTTCCAGCTCTGACCGAAGAATGTGCCCACCCCCTGCCTGCTGATGGGGGCTCCTCTGGGGTGAGGCACAGGGTGGGGAGGTGCACCCAGCCCCCCTCCTCCCGGAACCTCTTTCCCACAGGCAAGAGAGGATGTGTCACTGTGACCACTTCTTTCTGGAAAATTCCCACAGTTCAGTTCTTTCCTGGGATTTCACTGGAGGAATTGCATCTTTCTTGCTCACATCTCCTGGGATCTATTCTTGGCCTTGGCGGGCTTGATGTGGTGGTATGTGTGGGTGTTCCCTTTTAATTTGGGGTCCAGAGCTGTCTGAGGCCTGGACCGGTAATTATGAGAGCAGCACCATTTATGGAAACAGCCCTTGAAGCAAGCCAGTGATGAGACCCGGCTGGAAATACCTCAGCATGGAGGCCTGGGCCTGCCTGGAGGTGGTGCTGAGATTTCTGGGTGGGAGAAGCCCCCTCAGGACGCAGAACCAACGGGTCATGAGTCCCGCCCTCCCTTGGCCTGCAGAGGCTGTGAGGCCCAAGCCTTGTTTTGGGTCTGAAATGGGGCACCCCCCAGCCTTTGCTGCCTGTGGGACAAGCCAGACCAGCCCGGCTCAGGCACCCCAGGCTCTGGGGGAGCCGCTGTCCACCCTCAGGGGCCAGGCCGGGAGAGGAGGCAGGTCCACAGCAGTCAGGAATGTCGGTGGCTTCTGATAGAGTCACACGGGGACATGGTAGCCACACCCGGACTGGCAGTGATACCCAGCCCAAAGGGCTCTGAGCCGCTGTCCTGGGGACAAGAGGCCCTTGGGAAGAAGGCGCTGGGGCACCCCCGCTCTGGGGCCCTGGAACACTACGGCCGATGAGCCGACATGTGAGTCTCCCATATCCACCCACGTGGCTCCGTCCTGGCCCTCCAAGGGCTCGCTGTCCAGAGGAACAGCTGAACCAGAGACAGCAAGCCCTGGCATGGGGGCCAGGAGAGGCTGAAAGCCTGACCTGCCTGGGGTCTGAGCACTGGGAGGCTTCTCAGCCGGACTGAGAGGGACGGGGCCGCCTGGGGAGAGCAGCTTCCAGGAGGGACTCTGCGGGAGGCGTCTGCAGGCAGAAGGCACCAGAGGCCCGAGGGACAGATGGCAGGGCCAGCGCAGGGAGGGCCCTGGGACACTCTTCCTGTGGGCCCTTCCGGGCTGGGGAGGGTCTGAGGGGAGGTGGGACTGCTCACAGGCCACAAGATTCTGTTCTGAGCTGGAGGATGAGGGTGTCTTTTGAAGTCTCACTTTTTGGTCAGAAATAAGACAGATTTAGGTTGTCTGGGTGAGACTAAATTACCCAGAGCACAAAAATAGCCAGAGCCCTTGTTGATGTTGGGCTGAGGGTCGCAGAGTTTGGCGTCTGGAGGCCTAGCCTGGAGTGGCTGGTGACCATGCCCCGTGAAGGCCACCTCCTGCCCCCAGTGGCCTTTCCTGGAAGAGCAGGATGCGGAGGTTGCTTTATCCGAGGCTGGAGGCGGAGGCCGAGGGCTCTCTGATTGCTTATTTTCCCAGAGCCATGGTGAGGTGGTGCAGAAAGTAACCTTTTCTGCCTCCCATGTGCCTCTCCGTGGGGTGGCATTGTCTGTCCTGGATTCTGAGCCAAGCCCCCCAGCCGGTGTGTCTCAATGGAACTGGCTGTCACCAGTCCCTGTTGGCTGCAGAAAGCTCTACAGGCACACTGTGGCCCAAGTGACTTCTCACCTCCCAGGGTCATGGACTGTCACAACATTGGTTGGCAGCAACTGAAGTTTTGAAGTTCTTCCCAGGTCACAGGGCCTCTTTGAATCACTGTGCTGAGTTCTTGGAGGCTAGAAACAGGATTTCTTGGAGATGGACTGGCCTTGCCTGTCACTGCAACCTCCTCTCACACACTTCAGCCCCCTGACCACTAGATTCCAGCCACACCAGCCTCCTTGATGTTTCTCGAACATGCAGGGCCTTTGTATCCACTGTTCCCTCTGCCTAGAAGGCCGTCCTCCTCTTCACACAACTGGTTCCTCCTCCCACAGTCGAGGGTATTTTCCCCTTACTTCCCAGGTTTTAGACTAATGAATGGATCCCTAGCACTTTTGAAAGGCAGTGTTTCTCCACTACTGACAATCTTGCCTCCCAGGAAACATTTGACAATATCTGGAGACATTTTGAGTTGTGTAAATGGAGAGGGGAAGGGGCGGAGGCCAGGGATGCTGCTAACATCCTGCAGCACACCGCACAGCCCCTACAACAAAGAATTATCTGGCCCAAATTGTCAGTGGTGCCACAACTGAGAAACCTGTTCAAGGTGACCCGTGTTTGATGGTGGTGATGATGATGGGCTCACCCTTTATTAGATACAAGGTTGTCTTATTCTGTCTTGTGTTGCTGTAACAGACTCCCTAAGACTGAGTAATTTCCCAAAAAAAAAAAAAAAAAAAAAAAAAGAGAGGTTTATTTTATTTTATTTTATTTTTGAGACAGAGTCTTGCTCTGTCACCCTGGCTGGAGTGCAATGGTACAATTTCAGCTTACTGCAACCTCTACCTCCTGGGTTCAAGGAGGTCTCCTGCCTCAGCCTCCCAAGTAGCTAGGACTACAGGTGCCCGCCACCACACCTGGCTAATTTTTTGTGTTTTTAGTAGAGATGGGATTTTACCACATTGGCCAGGCTGATCTTGACCTCCTGACCTCAGGTGATCCACCCACCTCAGCCTTCCAAAGTGCTGGGATTACAGGTATAAGTCACCGTGCCCAGCCGAAATGCGGCTACTGGCTGAAAGGCTCAAGGCTAGGCAGCTGCATCTGGTGAGAGCCTCAGGCTACTTCAACTCATGGCAGAAAGTGGCAGGACAGTGGGTGTGTGCAAAGAGAGCAAGTGGTGAGAGGAAGCAAGAGAGCAAGCCAGACTTTTTAACAGCCTCCCCCGTCTAGGGAACTAATCCATTCCCCTGAGAGGGAGAACTCACCCACTGGCCCCCTCCACCATGGCATTAGTCTATGAGGGATTCACCCCCATGACCCAGACACCTCCCACTAGGTACCACCTCCCATCACAGCCACACTGGGGATTAAATTTCAATGTGAGTTTTGTCGGGGATAGACCACATCCAAACTGTAGCAAGGGGTATATTATCCGTAGTGTTCACCTTGCTTTTTTCTTTTTCTTTTTTTGAGACAGAGTCTCACCCTGGAGTGCCATGGTGCAATCACAGCTCACTGCAGTCTCAACCTCCCAGGCTCAAGCCGTCCTCCTACCTCAGCCTCCTGAATAGACTATAGGCAAAGTGCCATCGTGCCTGGCTAATTTTGTTGGTTTGTTTTGTTTTGAGACAGGGTCTCTTCTCACTCTGCCTCAAAACAAAGAGCTAAAGTGCAGTGACGTGATCTCAGCTCACTGCAACCTCTGATGCCTGGCTAATTTAAAAAAATTTTCTAGAGACAGGGTCTCCCTGTGTTGCCCCAGACTGATCTTGAACTCCTGCCCTCAAGTGGTCCTCCTGCCTTGGCCTCCCAAAGTGATGGGGTTACAGGCATAAGCCATCACAGCCAGCTGGGACATTTTCTTAGAAGTACAGTTTCTGAGTCACAGCATGTATCATTTTGCTAGATTATTGCCAGATTTCCCACCCTAGGGATTGTGCCACTTTGCATTCCTGCCAGCAATGCCCAGAAGTGTTCAGGTCTGATCTTAGAGTATCTTACTCATGAGGCCTTCTCAAACATCACATCAAAAGAAAACCCACACTGGGCCGGGTGTAGTGGCTCACATCTGTAATCCCAGCACTTTGGGAGGCCAAAGCGGGTGGATCACAAGGTCAGGAGTTCAAGACCAGCCTGGCCAAGATGGTGAAACCCTGTTTCTACTAAAAATACAAAAGTTAGCCGGGCTCAGTGACAGGCACTTGTAATCCCAGCTACTCAGGAGGCTGAGACAGGAGAATCGCTTGAACGCAGGCAGCAGAGGTTGCAGTGAACTGAGATCGCACCACTGCACTCCAGTCTGGCCAACAAAGTGAGACTCTGTCTCAAAAAAAAAGAAAAAGGAAAGAAAAGGAAACCCTACACTGGACTGGAATTGGAGATGTCAGTATGACCTCAGATATTTACAAAATATATTTATAAAAACAGATACAAACAGATGTGTGTTTTTGCACACATTAATGTACACACATATATATCCTAGCTTTGTCCACTAAAAGGGCCTAAAAGTATTGACACTCCAGGACAGTGAGCAGCCCAGGGCCCAAATCTTGGTTTCTAAATATCTCTCCTAAAAGCAAAACAAAACAAAACAGAACTCCTTGCAGAAATGGCTGATTCCAGGGGTGGGGATGGGAACTCCCAGGATGCACCTAGAGCATCTTGTGGTGCCAGTTAGAAGTGCTCAGAAAAGGATGGTGGGGGTGGTCAGAAGGACACAGGAGCCAACCTGAAGGAGCTGCCAGTGGCCAAAAGTGGAACAATTTGAGCAATGAAATAAATAACAACAGTATGGGATATAGCCCATAGAATAAAATAAACACCTTTGAATCCATAATGATATAAATAAATAATTAGGCTGGGCACAGTGGCTCACACCTGTAATCCCAGCACTTTGGGAGGCCAAGGTGGGCAGATCACCTGAGGTCAGGAATTCGAGACCAGCCTGACCAATATGGTTAAATCTTGTCTCTACTGAAAAAAATACAAAATTAGCCAGGCATAGTGGTGCACACCTGTAGTCCCAACTACTCAGGAGGCTGAGGCAGGAGAATAACTTGAACCTGGGAAGCAGAGGTTGCAGTGAGTCGAGATCATGCCATTGCACTCCAGCCTGGGCAACAGAGCAAGACTCTGTCTTAAAATAAATATTTAAATAAATAAATAAATGTAGAAGAAAGAAAAATCTTCCTTTAAAAAGAATTCCAATTAATACATGTACAAGGAAAGAAGGAAATAGAAAATCACTATTCCAGCCTGGACAAAACAGCAAGACCCCATCTCTACAAAAAATACAAAAAATTAGCTAGGTGTGGTAGTGCATGACTGTAGTCCCAGCTACTCGACAGGCTGAGGTGGGAGGATCCCTTAAGCCCTGGGAGGTTGAGGTTGCATCACTGCACTGCAGCCTAGGTGACCAAGTGAGACCCTGTCTCAAAAAATGAAAAAGAAAGAAAATCACTATTGGCTCATGTCTATGATCCCAGCAAGGTGAGCCAGGAGTTCAAGACCAGCCTGGGCAACATAGTGAGAGTTCATCTCTACAAAAAAATAAATTAGGCAGGCCAGGCATGGTGGTACTACGCTTACAGTCTTTTTTTTTTTTTTTTTTTTTAAACAGAGTCTCTTTCTGTATCCCAGGCTGGAATGCAGTGGTGCAATCTTGGGTCACTGCAACCTCCATCTCCCAGGTTCAAGCGATTCCCCTGCCTCAGCCTCCTGAGTAGCTGGGACTACAGTCATGTGCCACCACACCTGGCTAATTTCTTGTTTTTTAGGAGAGATGAGGTTTCACCATGTTGGCCAGTATGGTCTCAATCTCCTGACCTCGTGATCCAACTGCCTCAGCCTCCCAAAGTGCTGGGATTATAGGCAGGGACCACTGCGCCTGGCCTGCTTATAGTCTTAACTGCTCAGGAGGCTGAGATGGGAGGATCACTTGAGTCTGGGAGGTTGTGGCTGCAGTAAGCCACAATCCCACCACTGGACTCCAGCCTGGGCGGCAGAGTGAGACTCTGTCTCAAAAAACAAAACAAAACAAAAGAAGTATTTTCCTCATGATATTTATTATTTACAAAATGAAAAATCGTGACATTACAGTGGAGAAACCTGGCAGACACCACAGTAACCAGGGAATCAAAGTTCATGCCACTAGTAATAAGACAGATTGGTATCATATTGTCCCATTTGATGCTCTGAGAAGGGCATATCACTTTGAAGGGGGCCTGTGCCTCCACACCTGTGGGTATTTCTCGAAAGGTAGAGACGAGAGACTGAGAAAAGAAATAAGACACAGAGAGACAAAGTATAAAGGAAGAAAAGTGGGCTGAGGGGACCGGTACTCAGCATACACAGGACCCGCACCGGCACTGGTCTCTGAATTCCCTCAGTATTTATTGATCACTATCTCTACCATCTCGGTGAGGGGGATGTGGCAGGACTATAGGGTAATGGTGGGGAGAGGATCAGCAGGAAAACATGTGAGCAAAGGACTCTGTGTCATAAATAAGTTTAAGGAAAGGTGCTGTGCCTCGATGTGCACGTAGGCCAGATTTATGTTTGACTTTACACAAACATCTCAATGCAGTAAAGAGCATTATTGCCGCCAGCATGTTCAGTCGGTATAGCATGAGACTCTTAATCTCAGGGTCGTGGGTTCAAGCCCCATGTTGGGCGCCAGATGAAGGGGGCCTGCCCCTCCACACCTGTGGGTATTTCTCAAAAGGTGGAGATGAGAGACTGAGAAGAGAAATAAGACACAGAGACAAAGTACAGAGGAAGAAAAGTGGGCCCGGAGACCAGAGCTGAGCATACGGTGGACCCGCACCGGCACTGGTTCCGTCAGTATTTATTGATCACTATCTCTACCATCTTGGTGAGGGAAATGTGGCAGGACTATGGTGTAATAGTGGGGAGAGGGTCAGCAGGAAAACATGTGAGCAAAGGACTCTGTGTCATAAAGAAGTTTAAGGAAAGGTGCTATGCCTTGATGTGCACATAGGCCAGATTTATGTTTGACTTTACATAAACGCCCCAATGCAGTAAAGAGCGGTATTGCCGCCAGCATGTCTCACCTCCAGCCATAAGGCGATTTTCTCCTATCTCAGTAAATAGAATGTACAATCGGGTTTTACACTGAGACATTCCAATCCCAGGGACAAGCAGGAGACAGATGCCTTCCTCATATCTCAACTTCAAAAAGGCCTTCCTCTTTCACTAATCCTCCTCAGCACAGACCCTTTGTGGGTGTCAGCCTGGGGGATGGTCAGGTCTTTCCCTTCCCACGAGGCCATATTTCAGGCTGTCTCAGTAGGGGTAACCTTGGACGATACCCAGGCTTTCTTGGGCAGAGGTCCCTGGGGCCTTCCGCAGTGCGTTGTGTCCCTGGGTACTCAGGACTGGAGAATGGGGATCACTTTTACCAAGTGTACTGCCTACAAACACATTTTTAACAAAGCACATCCTGCACAGCCCTAAATCCATTAAATCTTGAGTCAATACAGCACATGTTTCTGCAAGCATAGGGTTGGGGCTAGCGTTACAGATCAACAGCATCTCAAAGCAGAAGGATTTTTCCTAGTATGGATCAAAATGGAGTTTCTTATATCTTCCTTTTTCTATATAGACACAGGAACAGTCTGATCTCTCTTTCCCCCACACACTTCTGTGGTATTCTCCAAAATCCATAACTTAATTCAAACTTGAGAAAACATGGGACAAACCCAAATTGAGGGGCGTGCCACAAATAACTGACCAGCACTCTTCAAAAGTATCAAGGCTGGGTATGGTGGCTTATGCCTGTAATCCCAGCACTCTGGGAGGCCAAGGCAAGAGGACTGCTTGAGCCCAGGAGTTCAAGACCAGCCTGGGCAACATAGTGAGCCCTTGTCTCAATAAACAATTTTTTAAAAACTTAGCTGGGCATGATGGGGTATACCTGTGGTCCCTGCTACCCTAGAGGCTGAACTGTGAGGATCACCTGAGCCCAGGTGGTTGAGGCTGCAGCGAGC
>NW_012101832.1:1667839-1671935 GCF_000951045.1 Mandrillus leucophaeus | reverse complement strand
GCCTGTAATCCCAGCACTTTGGGAGGCCGAGATGATTTCCTGATTTTCTTATACTACAGGTTGGTTATGTATGAAGCTATCATTAGGGGAAGCTATCAGGGAAAGAATGGAAAGTCTGCACTGTTCATGCCATTTCTCTTTAGATGTAAATAATCCTAAAGTATTTCAAAATCCAGTTAAAAACATAAATAAGGCAGCCCCCACACTCCCTGTGTTATTCCCAGTCCCCCCCGTCTTTGTGTACTTCCTAGCACTTAGCACATAGGCTGATCTTGTTTGTTAACTTTCATGTTTGTTATCTTACTTCCCTGCAAGCCTGTAAACCCCATGGGGACAGGAGCTGCCCCACCTTGCTTACCGCAGTGTCTCCTGCACCTAAATAATGACTTGTGCACCATTAGTACTGCTTTAAAATGTACTGAATAATGAATTAATTCATATTCCTGGCTGTGACCAGGAAAAATGAATGAGGAAAAGTCAGTGTTCTTATAAAGCCTTCAGATCATGAGAAGGCAACAAAGACAGAACCTCCTCCTTCATGCCCAAAAGTGAAATTATGGGATGCTCAAAAATAGGATCCCTGTCCCAGATTTTGCAGATAGGGAAAATAAATGTGCTGCCTAGAAACCTTGCTCCAAACATCAATGGCTCCTCCCGGGGCCACCATGGAGAGGGGATTCCTGGCAGGATGTATCTCAGATGACTGGGATCAGGACATTGGCCTGACAGACAGCATCTCCCGCACGGACCTCCCAGCCTATCTGAATCTGACAGGGAGCCCTGGAATGAGCTTCCCAACCCTACAACTGGCAGCAGAATTTTACTGGGAAAACCCAAGAAATCACGTTGTGCAGACCTAGGCCTTTCCCAGGAATTCCCTCCGTGGACCCTCAAATCAGCAGCCGCTGGGAGGCAGCAGCAGGCATTTCATGCTGTGTATTGAGGGCCTGTCGAGAGGCCTCGAGCGCTTTTGGCCAGTTCCAGCATGGTTTTTATGCCCCTTTTCACAGCATCAGACGGAGGTGGTCCACAGTAGCAGAAGGAGCCCAGCGAGGAGTCAGGGTTCCGTTTCCACATGTGGGAACGTGGGAGGAGATTGTATTTGGTACTTTCTGTCTGAGCCAGAACTGGGGGACCGTCCCAGTGGCATTGCTGAGGTGTGGCCACTCAGCCAGGCATCTTTGGGAGATTCCAGACCTTGGTTCTGTGGGAAGGTGGGGGCTGGGCATTCACTGACAAGGAAATGTTCCCGAATAGTGTGGGAGAAGCATTCGCTGGACTGAAACCAAGAACTGATTACAGTCAACAAACCTTGCTCTTCATCATTTTCATCTGACCCTGTTTCAAAGTGTTATTTTGCAGGCGTGGACACTGAGCCCAGAAGGTTAAGTGCCTTGACAAAGGTCAGGCAGGTGAAAAGGAAGCACCTGGAAGTTGAACTGATAGATTTCCACGGTGTATTTCCTCTCATTCCACACTTTTATTTAGAAAAAAAGAAAACTGGCCAGGCGCAATGGCTCACGCCTGTAATCCCAGCACTTTGGGAGGCCGAGATGGGCGGATCATGAGGTCAGGAGATCGAGACCATCCTGGCTAACACGGTGAAACCCCATCTTTACTAAAAATACAAAAAATTAGCTAGGCGTGGTGGCAGGCAGCTGTAGTCCCAGCTACTCGGGAGGCTGAGGCAGGAGAATGGCATGAACCCGGGAGGCGGAGCTTGCAGTGAGCTGAGATAGCGCCGCTGCACTCCAGCCTGGGTGACAGAGTGAGATTCCGTCTCAAAAAGGAAAAGAAAAAAGAAAAAGAGAAAACTGAACATCTCCCTTTCCCCACCATGGCCGCTGAGTTTCAGACATGGCCTCCTGATGGTCCTGGCTGGATGTTTGTCACTTTGATACTTTAAGTTGGAAAAGTAGCTGTTAACCGCCAGAGCCATGGCTGCCCTCCTATCCCATGGCCCCTGCCTGTTCACAGCCCTGGGTGGGAAGGACAGAATCCCCACTTTGCAGACAAGGAGACTGAGGTCACACAGGTTGCTCACAGGGTCAGGGCTGGGGCCAGGAACCCAGCTACTGGCCAGAGAATCTACCCTTCCAATGCTCTCTTAGCCGCTAAAGCAGGGGCTATCTGCCCACGAACCTTCATAGGGGAAAATCTGGGTCCCAACAAATGCTCTTCCTCAGCCCCAGCTTTTGAGAAATATCTTTTCTATCCAAAGGTACAACCACTGGCCAGCTGCAGACCCACACAGCTCCAGCAAAGAAAGGGCAGTCCCTTCACCCGGTCACGGTAATGCCTATTTCAGTGTCACACCCCAGGAAGTTTTATCAGTTTCTGATAAAAATCATTATTTTCCTAAAAATTTCCCAACTTCCAGGCTTGCCTGGAACAGCCAGGGGAGGCAGTTTCCTGTGCTGGAATTCCTGGGTGGTTTATCGATTTCACAAGCCCACAGCGGGGAAGTTTGGAACTCGGGTCGGTTCAGTTGAACAAAACCCTTGAGTCAGCCTGGGTAGACCCCCAGGTCAGGCAGGGAGGGAGGCCACAGAGCACAGGCGTCCCCACAGAGCTGATGGGTTTGTGGGCTGTTCCCTCAGTCCTCGGATCCCACATGAAGTCAGCATGTGGCCTGCCGACAGGGATACCAATGAGCCCCAGGACCCACCCGGCAGCCCTGCTGTGCCCTGGGACACAAGCACACAGCCATGCTTTGAAAGTGGACACGAGAAGCCGCGAGTGAGCTGCTCGTCACTGTTGCATGCCCTGTGACAGCCAACAGCGTGGACTGATTTCGTCTTGCAAATGGGGGATTCTTACCCAGCCATGTAACACAGCGGGGTGTGCAAATCCTGAACCCACTGAAATTGTCACCCAAGTCATGTTGTGTGAGTGTGTTAGGGAAGAGAGCACACGTACATAGATATTCATGGGAGGAGGTCCAGAACTCTGCCATCAGTGATCTCTGCCTACGGGGAGAGATCGTCGCCTGCGTCACGGCATCTGAGCAGCCCAGCTGTCAGGCGGGCTTTTGTTGCGTGCCCAGCACCCTCAGGTGCTGTGGAACAAGGCAAGTTCTTTTCTTCTCCGTCCTGGGCTGGGATGAGCGGCCACCTCCTGCCCACACATTTCTGGCCCCATCCCCCGCCCCACACAGCTGTTCGCCTGCCCATGGCTGGACCAGGTCCCCACCGCAAGGACAGGAAGTGCTCCCCACATCCGCCTCGGCCCGCACAGCCTGGTGCTTTTCCAAACCTGGCTGTGGTCACTGAGCCCAGTAACCAGAGAGAATTTTTAAAAAGACTCACAAACATATCATTGAAATCTCAGTGTTGGGTTTTGGGGAAGGCACTGGGCGGCTCCCACCCCTGCTTTCCGGAAACACAGATTTCTAGAGTTTGAGAGGGACAGGATGCTAAAGTGAGACTTCCCTAAATATAGCGTCCCGGGTATTTCCAGACACTTGGGGAAACGTGGGCTTTATTCCACAACTGCAGCCTTTGTTTGATTGGCAGGCCAGCCCCCACCACGGGGCCCTGCTGCCCATCTCACCTCCAGCCTGGCCTCTACCCTCGCCTCCACCGTGTCTTCTAATTCCTCTCCCCCAACGCCGCCCCCCTGCTGCCCCCGTCCCCTGTGCTCCCCACTGGCCAGAAGCGCAGCCCAGGCTCCTGGCCCGGGATTGGCACCCTCAGCAGGCAGGCTGCAGCAGAGCTCATGTGCTGTCCCCAGCATTGTCGACCTGTGGGTGCCTCCACCCCTGCGCATGTGAGGTCCCCTCTCCCTAGAGCACCCTCCCTGCCACCTTCTCCACCTACCAAGACCCCATCCTACCCTTCAAAGCCAGTTCAGATGCCACCTGCTCAGATCCCACCGCCCAGTGAGACCCTCCGACTTCCCCAGCACCTGACTGGCCTCTCCGGGAGTTGTCACTCCTGCCCTGGTTTTTCTTGTTCCTTTCCACGTTTCCCTCCTTCCTCCTCCACCTTGTTCCAGAAAGGAAACGTCGGTCTCCTGCTCTCTGCTGTTTCCTGGTGCTTGCTTTCCCTGCCTTGCCCTCAGGCCCCTCTGCTCTGGCCCTCTGCCCTGGCTGGCC
>NW_012101832.1:1660983-1663499 GCF_000951045.1 Mandrillus leucophaeus | reverse complement strand
CCTCAGTGACCTTGGCTGGGACTTACCTTTCCAGACCCTGTCTTCTCTTCTGTAGGATGGGGATTCATGCCCTTGTTCATTCCACAGGTGAAATTGGGGAGAGCCTCTTTTATGCCAGGCAGTAGGAAGACAAAGGCCAAAGTGGGCATGAGATGGGCGTGTTTGAGGCCCGGCAAGGGGGCGCCATGGAGCAGCGGTGAGGGCGGGGGTCCCAGGGGCCATTCTGAGTCAGGGTAAACCAGGGCCAGGTGGTGGGTTCTTAGCGTCGTTTATTTTATTTAATAGCAGTGGTGGACGACAGGATCTGATTCAGGTTTTAAAAGAGAACCCTCTGAGATGCCCCCCTCTCAGGGTGGCGCAGAGCTCCCCACCCCTTCCGTGGGCCGCACCCAATGACTTGCTTCCCAAAAGTGCCCTGTGGACAGGGCGTGGGGTACCTGACGCGCAGCGCCTCAGCCAGGTGAGGAAGCCCCACTGCAGTGACCGGCACGGGGCTGGCATGTGCACTGGGTGTAAGGGAAGGAGCAGACCACTGAGCTTCAGAGGCCCCCCCGCTGTGAACCCGAAACCCCAGTCCAACCACAAGAAGACCATCAAACCCAAAGAGAAAGGCGTTCCGCAGAATACCTGGCAAACACTTCTCAAAACCGCCAAGCTCATCAAAAAAAAAGGAAGGTTGGGAAATTGGAAGAGCCCAGAGGCACCTAAGACGACCAGCTCAGTGCATGTGGGGTCCTGGGTGGAATCCTGGACCAGCAAAAGGGCATTAGGGGAAAGTTAGGAAATCCAGATCAATCATGGTGTTTACTTAATAATAAGATATCAGTACTGGTCCATTAGTTATGAGAAAGGTACCCTACTAGTGTAAAATATTAACATTTCCCAGGGGAAACTGGGTCCAGGTATATGGGAACTCCTTGTGTGGTTTTTTTTTCTTTGAGACAGGGTTTGGCTCTGTTGCTCAGGGTGGAGTGCAGTGGCGCAATCGCAGCTCACGGTAACCTCCGACCCCTGGGCTCCAGCGATCCTCCCACCTCAGCCTCTGTACTATCTTTGCAAATTTTTATGTAACTATTAACTGTTGTAAAATTAAAACTTTACTGAATATATGCATAAAATAAGGAACCCCCTGACTTCAGTGGGGAGAGCAGACTGAGAGGGACAAGAGTGAAGTCTCAGAGACTCGTGGGGGCCCCACAGTGGTGCAGGTGGGCGCTGTGAGCAGTGGAGATGGAGAAAGATGAGTCGATTTCAGTGTCAGGACATGCTTATAGCTGGCGAGGAGGTGAGGGAACGGGAGGAAGCCTGAATGATGTGTGGATGGAACCAGTGGATTTTTTCCAATAGATTTCTCTTTTTGGGGAAAGATAGATGAAGGGCACATTTGAAGTGTGTGGCCAAGGGTTCTTTTTTGGCTGGAATATCACTGAGCCCCCTGGGATGTTACTGAGATCACTGGTCCTCATGGAAATGCCATTCCAGGGACAGGTGAGCGTGAAGACCCAGGTGAGGGAAGTGCTGGCATGTAAGTGGATTTAAAGCATGGGGTGGGACCAGATCATCTGGGGAAGGAGGTAGTGATGGAGAAGAAAGAGGGCCTGGCCCAGAGCACTGGGACCTCCAACATCCAGAGACCTCACAAGGAGGGGCCACAGCGAGCCCACAGAGACCAGCCAGGGAGGGAGCAGCACACCTGGAGGACGAGGTGACCAAGACACCAGAGTCAAGTGTTTCCAGAAGCAAGGGTTTGTCGTTTGTGTCCAGCTGTGGGCACTGAAGGCAAGAACAGAGAAGTGACCGAGGGTTTTGCCATCACAGAGGTTGCTGATGGCCCAAATCTCCGTGGAGTGTGGGTCTGACTGGGGAGGTGGAGGGAGACAGGCAGTGGAGGCAGGAGACAGCTCTTTCCAGAACCTTTGCTGGGGAAGGGGAGCAGAGACATGGGCTGGCGCTGGAGAGAACCCGGGACAAGGCAGGTCCTTTACAGGTGAGGAGACGCCTGCACCCTGCTGTGGTGATGGAGTGATTCTGTGCAGAGGGAAGAAAACTGCAAAATTCCGCACAAGTTGGAGCAGGGAGCTGGAGTGAGGGAGGTGGAGAGGGCAGGGGGATGCAGAGGACAAGGCTGGAGCCTCTTCAGAGCGGGGACCCTTCCTGATGAAGGTGAGGGATAGTGTCCCCACGTTCACAGTGAGGGCTGAACCTGAGCTCTGGGGGGCTGTAGTGGGGGGGGCACTTACTCTCCAGGTTGTCACAGGATTAAAGGAGGGTGCTTGGCACAGAGTGATGCCCAGTGAGGGTGGTCATGACCGTCAGTCTCACCCAGCAGCGCCTGCTCATTAGATATTTGGTGTCTCTAATGAGCGGGGAAGCTTGGACGGGGCGGTTGGAGTTTGTGCCTGAGGCTCCACTGGGGCAGAAGGGGATCTGGCTGGTGCCCTCCACGCGGAGCTTGACCTCAACTCTGTCCTGCGCCCGGGGCCTGTGCGCTGGACACGGAGGACTGACACGGGGGC
>NW_012101832.1:1656549-1659563 GCF_000951045.1 Mandrillus leucophaeus | reverse complement strand
AAGACTCACAAACATATCATTGAAATCTCAGTGTTGGGTTTTGGGGAAGGCACTGGGCGGCTCCCACCCCTGCTTTCCGGAAACACAGATTTCTAGAGTTTGAGAGGGACAGGATGCTAAAGTGAGACTTCCCTAAATATAGCGTCCCGGGTATTTCCAGACACTTGGGGAAACGTGGGCTTTATTCCACAACTGCAGCCTTTGTTTGATTGGCAGGCCAGCCCCCACCACGGGGCCCTGCTGCCCATCTCACCTCCAGCCTGGCCTCTACCCTCGCCTCCACCGTGTCTTCTAATTCCTCTCCCCCAACGCCGCCCCCCTGCTGCCCCCGTCCCCTGTGCTCCCCACTGGCCAGAAGCGCAGCCCAGGCTCCTGGCCCGGGATTGGCACCCTCAGCAGGCAGGCTGCAGCAGAGCTCATGTGCTGTCCCCAGCATTGTCGACCTGTGGGTGCCTCCACCCCTGCGCATGTGAGGTCCCCTCTCCCTAGAGCACCCTCCCTGCCACCTTCTCCACCTACCAAGACCCCATCCTACCCTTCAAAGCCAGTTCAGATGCCACCTGCTCAGATCCCACCGCCCAGTGAGACCCTCCGACTTCCCCAGCACCTGACTGGCCTCTCCGGGAGTTGTCACTCCTGCCCTGGTTTTTCTTGTTCCTTTCCACGTTTCCCTCCTTCCTCCTCCACCTTGTTCCAGAAAGGAAACGTCGGTCTCCTGCTCTCTGCTGTTTCCTGGTGCTTGCTTTCCCTGCCTTGCCCTCAGGCCCCTCTGCTCTGGCCCTCTGCCCTGGCTGGCCGGCCCCTGCAGGGCCCGTCTCCCTGACCCATGGCAGATTTGCACTCATGCCTCAGCCCAGCTCAGCTGTCAGCCCTGAGCCCTCCCCTGCCACACCTCCCATCCAGGCAGTGGGCAGGCTCTGGATGGCTCGTGTCCCCCGAGATGCCGTCGGTGATGTCAGTTTTGTCCCTGTCTACCAGGTTTCCCTGCAGGGCCGGGGCCCTTTTCTGCCTTGGGTCCAATGTTCATCTTCCCTTTAGCCTGGAAGCTCCCAGAGGAGGCTCCCTCCTCTGTCTCATCTCCGGGTCCCAGGACCAGCCAGACCGAGAAGGGGCGCAATGGGAGTTTGGGGTTTGGAGCCTGGGGTCTGTTGAGCACCAGCCAGGTGCAGGGCTCAGGCTGAGCCTGGCTGCAGGGCCTCTCAGCCCTGTCTGCTCCCTGGGACCAAGCCTGGAACAAACGTTTGCACAAAAGGAAACCGGCCCCGCCAGGCCTCCCTGGGTCCCCTCCACCTTGAGTGGTGGGTGGCTGGGGGCGGTGGCTCACACCAGCTCTGCCCACTCCAAAGTCCGAGCCATTCCGAGTGCCAGCCCAGCTCTGCTTTGTCTTCTAGTGGAGCGAGATCATGCCCTGGGCCACCAGGAGCCCCACTGGAAGGAGTTCCGCTTTGACCTGACCCAGATCCCGGATGGGGAGGCGGTCACAGCTGCGGAGTTCCGGATTTACAAGGTGCCCAGCATCCACCTGCTCAACAGGACCCTCCACGTCAGCATGTTCCAGGTGGTCCAGGAGCAGTCCAACAGGTGCCTTCCCCTTGGGCCAGGTGCCCCAAGCCCCTGCCCGCCTCACAGTCTCATGGTCAAGGCAACCCAGCAGGGAGTGGGGGTTGGTGGAACACTTCCCAGAGGACCCGAAAGAGACCCTCAAAGACGGGAAAGATGCTTGGCCCGAGCCCCCTGCACTGCGGGAAGAGCCCCAGTGACAGTCCTGCCTTCAAGTCCCTGCCCTGCCATCCTGGCTATGGGGACTTGAACAGCTCATTGAACCACTGAGCCTCAGTTTCCTCATGTGTATACCTCTGTGGCCTGAGGCGGTGAGATGAGGCTCAGAAGGAGCACAGGCAGAGTCAGGTAGGAGATGCCCCGGTGACGGCCCCCAGCGGGTCCTGGAGACACAGAGGCAGCTGTGCCGGCCGCCGGTTAATTGTTCTTTCGTGTCCACAGGGAGTCTGACTTGTTCTTTTTGGATCTTCAGACGCTCCGAGCTGGGGACGAGGGCTGGCTGGTGCTGGACGTCACAGCAGCCAGTGACCGCTGGTTGCTGAAGCGTCACAAGGACCTGGGACTCCGCCTCTATGTGGAGACTGAGGACGGTGAGGCTGGGGGCTCTGTGGGAGCAGCCCCTGGGGCTTCTCTGTGCCCGCACAGGCAGCAGCTTCCTGTGGCCCTGGGCTCCTGGCCTCACCAGCTGTGCCCGCTGCGAGGGTCACTGAGGTCCAAGGCACAAGGTCTGGCCCAGTGGAGGCGCTCCCTCCTCTCCCTCTGCTTCCCAGGAGGCAGGCGGTTCCTCCCACGGAGCAGCCTCCACCCTGGGAGTTTCTGTCCTGGGAAGGGAAGGAGGGGAAGTGGCTGTACCCTCAGACACTGAGGCCAGGAGGCTGGGTTTGAAGCCCAGCTCGGCAGTTCCCTGCCTCAGTGACCTTGGCTGGGACTTACCTTTCCAGACCCTGTCTTCTCTTCTGTAGGATGGGGATTCATGCCCTTGTTCATTCCACAGGTGAAATTGGGGAGAGCCTCTTTTATGCCAGGCAGTAGGAAGACAAAGGCCAAAGTGGGCATGAGATGGGCGTGTTTGAGGCCCGGCAAGGGGGCGCCATGGAGCAGCGGTGAGGGCGGGGGTCCCAGGGGCCATTCTGAGTCAGGGTAAACCAGGGCCAGGTGGTGGGTTCTTAGCGTCGTTTATTTTATTTAATAGCAGTGGTGGACGACAGGATCTGATTCAGGTTTTAAAAGAGAACCCTCTGAGATGCCCCCCTCTCAGGGTGGCGCAGAGCTCCCCACCCCTTCCGTGGGCCGCACCCAATGACTTGCTTCCCAAAAGTGCCCTGTGGACAGGGCGTGGGGTACCTGACGCGCAGCGCCTCAGCCAGGTGAGGAAGCCCCACTGCAGTGACCGGCACGGGGCTGGCATGTGCACTGGGTGTAAGGGAAGGAGCAGACCACTGAGCTTCAGAGGC
>NW_012101832.1:1647121-1651389 GCF_000951045.1 Mandrillus leucophaeus | reverse complement strand
CACACGGACCCGGTGGAGATGGTGAAGGACATCTCTGACGGGGCGACCATCACGGTCGGGGCCTTCGGGCTCTGCGGGATCCCCGAGAACCTGATCGCCGCGCTGCTCAGGACCGGCGTGAAGGACTTGCAGGTGGTCAGCAGCAACGTGGGCGTGGAGGACTTCGGCCTGGGCCTCCTGATGGCCTCCAGGCAGGTCCGCCGCATCGTCTGTTCCTACGTGGGCGAGAACACGCTGTGCGAGAGCCAGTACCTGGCAGGAGAGCTGGAGCTGGAGCTCACGCCCCAGGGCACCCTGGCTGAGCGCATCCGCGCGGGGGGCGCCGGGGTACCCGCCTTCTACACCCCCACGGGCTACGGGACCCTGGTCCAGGAAGGGGGCGTCCCCATCCGCTATACCCCGGACGGCCACCTGGCTATCATGAGCCAGCCCCGAGAGGTGAGGGAGTTCCAAGGCGACCACTTCCTTTTGGAGCGCGCCATCCGGGCGGACTTCGCCCTGGTGAAAGGGTGGAAGGCCGACCGGGCAGGAAACGTGGTCTTCAGGGGGAGCGCCCGCAGTTTCAACGTGCCCATGTGCAAAGCTGCAGACGTCACGGCGGTGGAGGTGGAAGAGATCGTGGACGTGGGGACTTTTCCCCCAGAAGACATCCACGTTCCAAACATTTATGTAGATCGTGTGATAAAGGGGTAGAAATACGAGAAACGAATTGAGCGCTTGACATCAGGAAAGAGGAAGATGGAGACGGCGAAAAGAAAGGAAGTCAGGACGCGCATCATCAGACGCGCAGCTCTGGAATTTGAGGACGGCATGTACGTCAATCTGGGCATAGGCATCCCCCTGCTGGCCAGCAACTTCATCAGCCCCAGCATGACCGTGCATCTTCACAGCGAGAACGGAATCCTGGGCCTGGGCCCGTTTCCCACGGAAGGATGCCGACCTCATCAATGCAGGCAAACAGACCGTCACGGTGCTTCCCGGGGGCTGCTTCTTCGCCAGCGACGACTCATTCGCCATGATCCAAGGGGGACACCTCCACCTAACCATGCTCGGAGCCATGCAGGTTTCCAGATACGGCGACCTGGCGAACTGGATGATCCCTGGCAAGAAGGTGAAAGGCATGGGCGGTGCCATGGACTTGGTGTCCAGTCCGAAGACCAGAGTGGTGGTCACCATGGAGCACTGCACAAAGGACAACATCCCTAAGATCATGGAGAAATGCACCATGCCACTGACTGGGAAGCAGTGCGTGGACCGCATCATCACCGAGAAGGCCGTGTTTGACGTGCACAGGAAGAGAGGGTTGACGCTGACGGAGCTCTGGGAGGGCCTGACCTGGACTACGTCAAAAAGAGCACTGGGTGTGCCTTTGCTGTGTCCCCGAACCTCAGGCCCATGCAGCATGTGGCACCCTGATGGGACCCGGATCTGGGGGGGGTGCACTCCTCAGGGGGTCCCACCGGGTTCCCCAGGGGACGTCGGTTAGGGCAGGAATGCATTTACCCAGCGCTGGGAGGCGTGTGCTGCTGGCCTCCAACTTTCCTCCCTAGGTGGACTGTGCTCCTCCAGAGAGCTGCGACTTTAATTAAAAACAACAGGAAAACAGATCAGCTCCTCACTGTGTTCCTCAAGCACTAAAAGGAAGGAGAGGAGTAGGGTGGGGGAGCTTCTCCAGGCCTGCCAGATGCAGGGCTCTGAACCTAGACCTGCTGTTAGTCCCCTTTTGCCACCCCCATCTCCCCGAGCCACACCCAGCCAGGCCCCTGCAATTTGCTTGGAAAGTATATGATAATCCTGGCTCTAACCCACCTTGGTCTGGGACCCTGAACAGTTGCTGCTCTCTCTGGGCCTTAGTTTCTGCTAATGTAAAATGGGAACCTGGGATTAGCTACTTCAAGAGTCCCCAGTCAGGCTCACCTGGCCTGTGAGACCTACAGAGGGGTTCCCAGCACCCAAGCGAGGCCTGGCTCAGAGGGGCTCTGTGAGGGTCTGTGGTGTAACTGATCTAATGTGACATTCTATCCTGTGTCTGGGAGACCCCCGTAAGACCCCTGAACACAGCTGCACAGAAGCAAACAGTGAGCAAAGCATGCAGGACTGATGGCCCCTCTGGCCCCAACGCTGCCAAGGCTCCCCAGGGAATCGCAGGACAGAGCCACACATGCAGCCTGGAGGGCTGCCCTGGGCCCCAGGTCGTCCCCATGTGTCAGCCAGTCCGCAGAGTGACACTCCAGTGCCCGGGCTGGTGACCCTCACCACCCCACACAGGCTGCTCTGTTCTCTCCTCGTTGTGACCTGTCTTGCCTTTTCCTCTGCACCCTGGCTCTGGTCCTTGTATTTCTGCTGCTTCCCCATAACCTTGACTCACCGTGAACCAAGCTCTGCCCAGTGGCTTCTCTCTGGGCCTCCTTGCTGTCAGTGCCTGCAGCTCACAGCCTCCCTGTCTCAGCAGCTCTTGTCCACGCTCCTGTTTGTGGCAGATGACATCACAGGTCAAAGGTTGGTCTCTGGATTCACTGGTTGTTCAATCAACTGGCCAGTGGACACCGGGACTGAGGCACAGCTGCTTAAGGGCTGACCTTTGAGTGGGACTAAGGGTGGGGCAGGCATTGTCCTTGACCTGCAGGGTGTACTGGAGAAGTATGTAGGAATAAATACATCTGTATGTGTAGTGTCTAAGCGTATGTGCCTCTGCGTGTTTATACAGACCCACATATATGCATGTGTGTACATACATGTGTACATCTGTGCTTGTAAAGTAGAGGTGAAATGTGCTTTTGTGTAAACTGAAGAACTGGCAATGTTTAAAGAGACAAGAAAATGAACTGGTAATCATGCTTCTGCAAATCAGTATCAGGAAATTTCACCCATGCACAGAGTGAAGAGGCTCCATTGCACTCCCATCTTTATCGTGAAAAGCAGGAAATAACCTGCGTTATCTGATGACGAGCTCCAGGGCTTCGAACTCCGGTGCTGAAGCCATCCTCCAGCCTCAGCTTCCCAAAGTGCTGGGATTCCAGGTGTGAGCCACCATACCTGGCGACTTGAAAGCTGAAAAAAAAAAATGAGGACGTCTTTGCTGGGCTGACAACTGTGTAAAACTTAAACTGACAGAATAGCCCAGAAAAATGAAAATGTATGGGAGTTGGAAGGGCTTTAAAATGGTATTTTTTTCTCAATACTTTATCGTGGTTAACTGCTTTTACAGTAGAAAGGTTATTGAAATCCAAACAAGTACAGGAGGATGCAGTTTTATTGGTGAAGGGCTAGTTATCATGTGTTTTAGCAGCATCCTCAGTCTGGAAGCGGCTGTGGGGGACAATCCCCTGTTTACAGGCTTCACTCCTCCTGGGGCTGAGGCCCAAGTCAGATCTCTGCTTCAGCCTTTTCTATTTTCTCCATAAACCCAGCTCGTGCATAAGAACTTGGGGTCTGGAATGGGACTGCCGCAGGCTGAAACCTGGGCTCTGGGACTTGGTTCCAATGTCTCTGCTCTGCCTGGCGTCTCCCTTATGGGCATCAGGGAGACAGTTAATGCCCTGCTCTTGGGCTGTGCCCAGCAGAGAAGCACTCGCTAAACTTGGCAGATGCTGCTACAAGCTGTCTCGGTGATAAATTTGACATTCACACCCCAGAAAGTGCGGGATGGAAGACAGAACACAGGCCTCGGGGTCCTTGGACTGAGGTGGGAGCGCTGGTTCTCGAAGTCACTGGCAGTAGGACTCTGCGTCTCCTGTGAAGAAGGAGCTGCAGGATTACTCTAAGGACCCAATGAGGTGATCCATGGGAAAAATCTTTAAACTTGAGAGATGTGGACTGGCCGGGGCTGGACCAAGGACTCCAGGCTTCAGATGTGGAAACTGAGGCTCAGCAGGGACCCTCGGGTCCTCAGCCTTCACGCTCCTGGACCTGCCCAGGCCCCGGCAGAGAGATCCCTGCTGTGTCCGCTGCAGGGCCACTGCCCGCGAGTGACCCCTCTCTCCTTTCTGTCGCAGGGCACAGCGTGGATCCTGGTCTGGCCGGCCTGCTGGGTCAACGGGCCCCGCGCTCCCGACAGCCTTTCGTGGTTACTTTCTTCATGGCCAGTCCGAGTCCCATCCGCACCCCTCGGGCAGTGAGGCCACTGAGGAGGAGGCAGCCGAAGAAAACCAACGAGCTGCCGCAGGCCAACCGACTCCCAGGGATCTTTGGTGAGGGCTGGGCGGGGTGGGGCCGAGGCCCTGCGGGCTTCCAGTTGAGAGAGGCAGGGTGAGAACCAAGTGGTGGCC
>NW_012101832.1:1643030-1646671 GCF_000951045.1 Mandrillus leucophaeus | reverse complement strand
GGGAGCCATGGCAGGCTCTTCAGCTGGGTCACGGTACAAGCAGAGTTCCAGGGATGGGCTTTATGAGACCAAATGGTTTCCTGTCATTCATTTGACAAACGTGCTCATCAGGGCATCTCCCACCCTGGTACCCCATAGTAGCTGCACAGAGCAGGAACCCCAGAAAAGACGTTGCCCTTCTGTCCCTGCAGATGACGTCCACGGCTCCCACGGGCGGCAGGTCTGCCGTCGGCACGAGCTCTACGTCAGCTTCCAGGACCTTGGCTGGCTGGTAATTGCTGACTCTCCTTGTTTCTGAAATGACAATCACCACCTGTAGATCAGAAGTGAATCTGTAGGGAGGACATAGAATCATGAGTGACTTCAATTTTCTTAGGTATTTTTTTCTTCTGTGTTTTCCAAGTTTTCTAAAGTAAGGATATGGTGAGAAAGGGTTGTTTTTTTTTTAACCATGAAAATGAAGACTGAATCAACTAAGCCGTCAGCATTGCCACAGGGTAACTGAGACCTCCCTGCATGGGCTGTGACTGCAGCTCTGGGAGGCGTGGGCAGGGAGGGCTGGCTGGGGAGAAGACGCAGAGTGAGGATGGGGGATGTTGCGCCTGAGCTCCTGCCCAGCCTTGTCTGCTGGGGGTTCCTGGGTGGATTCAAGCCTCTTGGGGGAGACTGCCCTGCAGGGGTGGAGGGTGGGTTTGAGCCCTGAGGCTCAGGGAGGGGCACATGGATGGGACTCACCTTCTCCCATGTCCCCTAGGACTGGGTCATTGCCCCCCAAGGCTACTCGGCCTATTACTGTGAGGGGGAGTGCTCCTTCCCGCTGGACTCCTGCATGAACGCCACCAACCACGCCATCCTGCAGTCCCTGGTCAGTACCATGTCCATCCTGCCCAGCCCCCTGGGGTGGGGGGCCCTGCAGAGAGGGGTCTGGTCCAGCCAGCCGGGAGGACAGCAAGGCCACCTGCTCCATGTCTCAGGGAGCTTTCTCTGCACAGTCAGTAACGTTGCTAACTTCCCACAGCTCTGCAGGAACTGGTCCTCATACAACCACACTAGCACACATAGACTCGCACCCGAACACGGACACACTCCACACTGACACTGAACAGTCGTATACACGTGCCTGTTCTATGCATCGCACATGCTCCTGTGGGACATTTAACGCACCTACGTGTGGTGCCCAGACAGAGGCACAGCACACGAAATAGACTGTGTGGGGACTGTCTGATCTTAACACACGGGCCCCTGAGTACACTAGCAGGTCTATCCCCCTATGATAGGTGCGTACAGTGTGCGGGACGTGTGTGTGCACACACCCACCTGTGCCACACCGCAGGCAGGAAGCATCTAGACGGTTTGGCTCTCAACCTTTTGGCTTTTCCCCCAGTTTCTCTCTTGGTCATTTGTGTTTTCTCTGGATCCCCTGGCTTTTGATGCCTTGTTGTCTGGGGCAACATTCAAAGATGAAAGCAGGCTTCTGATGGGATCACTGGTGCTGCTCACTGCGGAGTGCTCTGTGTGTTTGCAGATTCTGGCACCGAGGCTTCCTTCTAGAACTTTTTACCTAGAATTCCAGTTCCTGGTATTCCACAGCCTTATGTTTTCCTCTTAGGAGGTTCAACGGTGATGCCTTGATCAGGTGTGGTGGCTTATCCTGTAATCGCAGCACATAAGCCCAGAAGTTCGAGACAAGCCTGGGCAACATGGCGAAACCCTGTCTCTAAAATAAAAATTAAAACACACACACACACACACACACACACGTGTGCATGCAATGCCTTGGTGTGAGAGGAAAGAAATTACCAAAAGCTGCTCTGAGCCTATGATAATGCTTCCTTTCTGGGCAGTCAAATGGCATTTGCTGGATACCTGGAGCCACCTCCTTGGAAAGGCCCAGGGGTGATGAGGACGCGTGGGGCGGCCCAGCCCAGCCACCCTTTATGCTGTGTGGTTCTCACAGCTGCATGTGTGGGAGGCACACGGGAAGGTGACTGCACCTGCAGCTCCCAGACTCCATCCTCTCTACCCCGGCCCCTCAGGGGCTCAACTAAAGTGAGCGCTCACAGCCTGCTGGGCAGCAAACACACAGGCGCTGTGCTCTAGGGGAGGCTGTCAGTGGGCACAGAAGCAAACCAACCATGGAGCTGACGCCTCCTGTGAGGAAGAGCAGAGCGGCTGCGCCATCAGTGGAGTGAGACTGGGCCCAGCCTCTCCGCACAAGGAGGGGCACGTCAGCAGCTGGAGGAGGAATGTTCCATCAGAAGGAGCAACTGCAAGGCCCTAAGACAGTAGCAAGTTGGCCCCAAGTTCAGGGTTAGCAGGGAGGAGGGGCTGGGTGCAGTGAAGGCGAGGAGAGCGGAGGGAGGTGATGCCGGGAGTAGGCAGGGCTGTCTCCCCTAGGGCCTGGGGGTCCCTGGGAATGAGGGTGGATTTTATTCCAAGCAACCCAAAAGGCTGTCAGAGGTGTTTAACAAAGCAGTGACCTGGTCCGTGTCACCCTCCAGAAGGACCTTTCTGGCTTAGGGAGGCTGATAGTGGGGGCAGTGGAAGGCAGAGGAGCAGGGGACGAGTGAGGGCTGCTGTGGTCACCTGGCAGGTGATGGCAGCTGGACGGGGCAGGTGGTCGGAGGCAGCATGGAGGTGGAGGTTGAGCCAGAGGCTGCTCCCAGGGAAGGGAGAAGGCGAGAGGAGTCATCCAGGAGGCCTCCCAGGTGGGGGCTATGATGTCAGGGCAGGAGGAACTCCGTGTTCTGCTGAGGCCCCATTAGACCCCAAGTGCAGAAGCAGAGAGGGGAGCAGGATCCGCAAGTCTGATGTTCAGAAGAGAGGTCCAAGCTGAGCCCGGGGAGTAGAGAGGTGCGGGCACATGCAGGGCCCTGAAGTGCTGAGGGCGGATGCGGGTCTCTGGGGGAAGGAGCGGCACAGGAGAGGGGCTAAGGCTTGGCCTCCCAGAGCCTGGGGAGGGAGGCTGAGGTGTGGGGAGGCAGAGCCTCTGGGGGTCCAAAGGGCCAAAAGAAGAAAGTGGTCCTTCCAGGCTCCCCTTTGGGGACCTCACTAACGCACAAACCTGGCCATGAGGTTCTCCTTCCCATTATCCCCAGGAGGAAGTCTAAGCCCTTGGCCTGGGACTTGAGGCCCCTCATTAGTGCCCTGCCCACTTGCCCCACCCCCCGGGGCTGCCATGTGTCCCTCCCTGGGCACTGCAGGTCACTACGGCTCCTGCCCCCAGAGCCCTCAAGGCTGCTCTTATTCCTGTTAATATTTCTTATTATTGTGCTGCTCCCATGTGGCTTGGAGATGGCCAGGGCGGGGAGCAGGTGGAGCTGGGGCAGGACTGGGTGGGTCCTCGGAGGAGGCTACTGGACTTATGTCCCTGCCTGTACCCCCCTCCCTGGCCAGGTGCACCTGATGAAGCCAGACGCGGTCCCCAAGGCATGCTGCGCGCCCACCAAGCTAAGCGCCACCTCTGTGCTCTACTATGACAGCAGCAACAACGTCATCCTGCGCAAGCACCGCAACATGGTGGTCAAGGCCTGTGGCTGCCACTGAGCCCACCCACCCGCCCGGCCCTGCTACAGCCGCCCTTCTCATCCGAATCGGGCCCCGCAGAGGCAGAAAACCCTTAAATGCTGTCACAGCTCAAG
>NW_012101832.1:1640818-1642455 GCF_000951045.1 Mandrillus leucophaeus | reverse complement strand
CTGCAACCTCTGCCTCCCAGGTTCAAGCAATTCTCGTGCCTCAGCCTCCTGAGTAGCTGGAATTACAGGAGCCCGCCACCATGCCCGGCTCATTTTTGTATTTTTAGTAGAGACAGGGTTTTACCATATTGGCCACGCTGGTCTTGAATTCCTGACCTCAAGTGATCCGTCCGCCTGGCCTCCCAAAGTGCTGGGATTACAGGCGTGAGCCACCGTGCCTGGCCACTGGGGATATTTTATGTCATGTATGTTCCCTTGCCCTGGGCCTGCCCCGTTTCCTGCCTAGGAAAGAGGTATGACTCCCAGAGGAGCAAAGAATCCTGTGGGCTTCCAGTTCCCTCCACCATCTCTACCACGCTGACCTATTTGGGGCGCAGCACTGAGACAGAGACAAGACCAGTAGCTCCAATGTGTGGTCTAGGCTGGCAGAGAGCAGATGCCCCCGCAGCCTACTCCCCTTGCCCATGGCTCATGTCAGTAATCAACCTATGTACCTTTTCCACTGAACCTGGACAGGGCCTCGGGCCTCAGCACAGAACTGCAGACAGCCACCACCAGGCATTGTCAACGAGACCTCAGTTCCTGCTCCTGCCCCACTGCAGAGCAATCCATTCCATCCAGAGCAGGGTGACTGGCGGTCTCTGGCCGGGCATGGGGCAAGGGTGGGGACTGCCAGTGTTTGCTTGTGTCTACGAGTTACGAACAAGCTGGCCACCAAAATTGGCGTCACCTTGGGTGCCCACCAGCGCTGTCCTGTCTTGGGCCTGTGAGTCAAAGAAAAGGTCCCTGTCCCAGGGAGTGACAGGCAGTAATTAGGCTGAGTTGGGTGGGGAGGTTTGTCTCAGCCTCTGTTGTTCCCGGAAACCGCTGTTCTCCTTGGAGCAGCCACTGGGAGTTGGAGTGTTTATTTGATTTCTGACTTGCTAAGCCTGTAATTTACCTGCTGGAATAGACAGAGTCCAGCTGCCCAAACCGTGTCATTAAAAGCAGATCCTGGGTCCGCCCCATCCACAGGCACAGCCCGGCAGGGTGGCTCCACCTCCCCATGTGCCCAAGGATGCGCCTCTCTGGAGTTCACATGCTGCACCCCCAGGGAGGGGCCTGGGGAGAGCTGGTCTGGCAGCAGGGGTGGAGCCTGGGGCCACGCTGCGGGAGAGGAGCCCCTCCACCTGGACCAGGGAGGTCCTCCGCGTGCAAGCGCAGAGGAAGAGACCTTCCCATGTACATAAAGGGTGGGCCCAGGCTGTCTGGAAGATGGTGAGTTCCCCATTAGTCTAGGACTTCAAGCTCAGCTAGCAGGGATTGGAAGAGGCAATGGCCTGAGTGTCAGGAGACAGGTATTCTAGTTCCAACTCAGGCACTGACTTGGTGTTCCCTTTCTTATTCACGCTTCAGTTTCTCACCTGCGACATGAGGACATAGGACTCTTTCATTCCAGAGGCTCTTCTAACCCAGAGAACCCGTCTGCCCCCATGACCTTCTCCCAAAGCTTGAGACATGGCCTGAGTCCCCAGCTGCCATAGGACTTGGGGCCTATCTGCCATTGCAGGCCCTGATTTAACAGCTCTCTTCTTCCAATACTGGGCAGTAGAGTTTTTGAAACTGACAAATGTGGCCGGGCGCGGTGGCTCACGCCT
>NW_012101832.1:1637382-1638208 GCF_000951045.1 Mandrillus leucophaeus | reverse complement strand
GCGCCCACCAAGCTAAGCGCCACCTCTGTGCTCTACTATGACAGCAGCAACAACGTCATCCTGCGCAAGCACCGCAACATGGTGGTCAAGGCCTGTGGCTGCCACTGAGCCCACCCACCCGCCCGGCCCTGCTACAGCCGCCCTTCTCATCCGAATCGGGCCCCGCAGAGGCAGAAAACCCTTAAATGCTGTCACAGCTCAAGCAGGAGTGTCAGGGGCCCTCACTCTCTGTGCCTACTTCCTGTCAGGCTGCTTCTGGTCCTTTCTATGTCCCTCTGTGCCCCTCCCCTGGCGTTTGTGGCTGTCACCCTGTCCAACACTTTTGTGGCCTAAGGCACACGGCAGCTTCAGAGCCCGTGCTGACTGCACTGTTTGGAGTCAGCACAGAAGTCCTATCTTAGGACCTGTCAGACTGTGGCTGGCCCTGGATGGTCTGAGGTTGGCTGACCCGAGCTTTTCTCCATTCACCAGAGGGTTTAGGTGTGGGGAGAAGGGCTCTGCCCCTTCCCAGGTACAATACTGGCCATTTCTGGGCATAATTGGACACGCTCATGTTCTCAGCAGTGTGTTCTGGGATTCTTCTCATTTGGTCCAGGGTGCAGTTAGCATATTAGAAAAAGAATAAGCTGGACATCTCCACAAAGCCACTGGGGATTTTTTTTTTTTTTTTTTTGGAGACGGAGTCTCACTCTGTTGCCCAGGCTGGGGTACAGTGGTGCAATCCCGGCTCTCTGCAACCTCTGCCTCCCAGGTTCAAGCAATTCTCGTGCCTCAGCCTCCTGAGTAGCTGGAATTACAGGAGCCCGCCACCATGCCCGGCTCATTT
>NW_012101832.1:1631125-1633407 GCF_000951045.1 Mandrillus leucophaeus | reverse complement strand
CGTGTTAGCCAGGATGGTCTCGATCTCCTGACCTCGTGATCCACCCGTCTCGGCCTCCCAAAGTGCTGGGATTACAGGCTTGAGCCACCACGCCCGGCCCTTTTTTTTTTTTTTTAAGACAGGGTCTTGCTTTGTCACCCAGGCTGGAGTGCAGTGGCAGTATCATGGCTCACTGCAGCCTCGATCTGCTGGGCTCAAGCAATCCTCCCACCTCAGTCCGAGTTGCTGGGATGACAGGTACACGCCACCACACCCAGTTAATTTTTATATTTTTTGCAGAAACCAGGTCTCACTATGTTGCCCAGGCCAGTCTTTAACTTTGCCCAGGCCAGTCTTGAACTCCTGAGCTCAAGCAATCCTCCTGCCTCAGTCTCCCAAAGTGCGAGGATTACAGGCATGAGCCACTGCACCTGGCCTCTGCCTCTTCTTAATTTGACCACATCATGTACCTGCTGCGCCTGCTCCTTCCTCACACTCTGTAGAAGAGGGTGCTAGTCCTGCCCTTTTGAGGCCTCCATGAGGGCCAAATGTGCCACGGGACCCTTAGTGCCATGCCTGCGCAGACCTGTGGAATAAACAGCACTTCTGAGCAGGCTCATTTTAAAGGGACTTGCAAATTTGGGCCTGCCTTGTGTGCCTTCCTCATAAAACCCACTCCTCCCAGAATGTGCTTGGAGGTGCTGCTGTATTTACCTGAGAGCTGTGCTTTTCTTCAAAAAACCTAAACGTGGTCATCTCTTCGATGAGGTGTGGCCCTGCACCCTCGCCTGCTTGTGGAAGGAGTCTGGGCCGACAGTGACCTGCGCTAGGGTCTCCGCTGAGGAAGTGGCAGGTGTTGTGGCCCTGACCTGGCCCCGTACTGAGTGTGGGGCCCACCTGTGCCCTCACGGGCAGCTGAAGGGGGAGCTTTCTACCCCAGGTTCCTTTCCTTACTGAGAAGTCTTCAGTAAACAGTTGCCGCTCTCCATCCCCTGCTTTTTTAAAAATGTTTTTTCTCACATAAGAAAATGTTATCTGTGTGCTGGGGAAAATTTTGAAAATAACAAAAACCAGAATACAACCACCCAAAATCAATCACAGAGATAACAACTGTTCATAATTCCTTCTCCAGTCTTTTTTCTTGGCACATACACATTCGTCTTTATATATGACATACAGATATTTTACAAAGTTAGGATCCTATTCTATGCACTGCTTGGTGATCGGATCTATTCAATGTATGAAACATTTTGAAAGTTCCTCTGATTAAATGTTCTTTGAAAACACAACTATTAGTAGCCTTCCATCCCTTGAGTTCTGCTTTAGCTTCTCCCTTGTATGTCTGGTCTTGCGTTCCCTTCCTCAGAGGCCAGGGTGGGGCTCCCCTGAGCAGGGCAGCAGGCAGCCCGGTGCTCAGATCGCATGGCCACAAGGCTGGTCACTGGTCTGGAATCCTTGGGCCAAGAACCTCCTCTCCTTCTCTGTGCAACACTTGGCACAAGTAGGGGCCGGTGCCTCACCTCTGACGCTCAGGTGACCTCAGAGTACAAGGGTCACAGGTGGACCCACTGGGATAACTTCTGGGGAAACCCTGATGGTTCCTCTCCCACTGGCCTCTGGCTGGTCCCTTGGTCCCTCCTTCCCAGGGTAATCAGGCAAGCACAGCAATAAAGTCCTCCCTTGTTTCACAAGGTTGTGGGACCAGTTCTCCCTCCCAGGGCCTTGGGCCAGCCTGCCTGTCACCCCCAGAATCCACCATGTGGGACCAGTTCTCCCTCCCGGGGCCTTGGGCCAGCCTGCCTGTCACCCCCAGAATCTATCATGTTGAGCACTTCACACACATCCTCTTCTCTCCTGGGCTTCATGGCAGCCCTGCGTAGCTGCCTTATCCTGGCTTCAATGCTGCCTGTCCTGACGGCCATGACTGACCAGCAGTAATGACATCGACATAGTCCTGCTGGGAGCGCTGCCGTCCCAAGCTGATCCAGGGGGCGAAGCCCCACCCAGGGTGCCAGAGATGGAGCTGGCTTGGGGTCACTGGGGCCAGGGCAATAGGCTTCTCCTTTCCCCACCAACCTCACCCTGGTGGATTCTAAACATCAAGACTTGATTTAGCCAGCACTTTGGGAGGCTGAGGTGAGTGGATCACCTAAGGTTCAAGACCAGCCTGGCCAACATGGCAAAACCCCCATCTCTACTGAAAATATAAAAATTAGTTGGGCATGGTGGCGGGTGCCTGTAATCCCAGCTTCTTGGGAGGCTGAGGCAGGAGAATTACTTGAACCTGGGAGGCAGAGTAGTGA
>NW_012101832.1:1625496-1626274 GCF_000951045.1 Mandrillus leucophaeus | reverse complement strand
TAATTTAGAATCCAGAAGAAACCCTTACATTTATGGTCAACTATATTCACCAAGGATACCAAGACAATTAAACAGGAAAAAACTAGCCTTTTCAAGCTATATATATGGCCAGGTGCGGTGGCTCACGCCTGTAATTCTAACACTTTGGAAGGCAGAGGCAGGAGGATCGCTGGAGCTCAGGAGGTTGAGGCTGCAAGTGAGCCAAGATCATGCCACTGCACTGCAGCTTGGGAGATAGAGCAAGACTCTGCCTCAACAACAACAAAACGAACAAATAAAAAGCCTGGGTTTGCCAGGGGACTAGGGGGCATAGGATAAGGAGCTACAGCTCATTGTGGCAATAAGAAACTCCCCTCTTCATGGCTGGGCCTCTAGACTGGGTACCCCCTTCATAGGGGAACCATGTCCCATTCTACTCTTTTTGTTTATTTTTTGAGACATGATCTCACTCTGTCATCTAGGCTAGAGTGCTGTGGCCCAATCAGAGCTCACTGCAGCCTCAACCTCCCAGGATCAAGCAATCCTCCCGCCACAGCCTCTCAAGTAGCTGTGACCAGGCACACACCACCACACCCAGCTAATTTTGTATTTTTTGTAGAGACGGGGTTTTGCCATGTTGCCCAGGCTGGTGTCAAACTCCAGGGCTCAAGCAATCTGCCTGCCTAGGCCTAAAGTGTTGGGATTACGGGCACGAGCCACCACATCTGGCTCCATTCCACTCGATTCCCAGAGTCAATCAGAGAGCCTGGCATGTAACAGAGCAGCCTGTCAATAACTT
>NW_012101832.1:1622259-1624321 GCF_000951045.1 Mandrillus leucophaeus | reverse complement strand
AAAAAAAAAAAAAAAGACCTGATTCAGATAGAGCTCCTAGGATATGTCATGGGAGCCAGTGGGGAGCCCTGGGGGAGGTTTTTGGAGACTGATAGGAGTCAGCTTCAACACCTGAAGGAGGCCATGAGGTGGCCTGGCTGGCCCAAAACTGGTGCAGGGTGAGAGGCCATCCTAGCACAGGCTGCGCACCATGACACCACACTGCAGTTTCCAGGTAGGCCTGGGGTTGGGAGGAGGAAGTAGAAGCCACCCCTGGCTCGTTTCTCCCCAGCACCAAGCACATCCGCTGACTAAAGAAGGGCCCTGGGTGCTCCTCAGTAATATAGTTCTGTCGGTTAAGGGAGTACATAGTGAGTGCCAGGTCAGTGAGACTGATGACAGATGCCCATCAGGCACAGGACCAGCTGGTGTGACAGCAGGAATGGTAACCAACCAGAAAGAGAAGACAGAGGCACTTTTACATGGCTTTCACTTCTACTGCCCCACAATGGGCTGATGAGGGCATCTCCTAAGGGACTTGGCCTAAGGCAGAAGAGCAGCAGCAGAGATGCTATGGCCTGTCCCAGCAGCAATCTCTGAAAACACCTGGCTGGCAGGCAGCAGTATAAGAACTAGGATTTATTTTAGCAAACCAAACAGAACAAAACATCCAGGAGCCACACTGGTGGGCCCACAGCAGACCCAGCAGCAAAAGCCGGGAAAAGTGGTGGTTGGTGAAGGAGCACCTGTGCTGGCTCCTGGGCCCACAGTTGCACTTGGGAACAGTCCAGGCTGTGCCTACAGAGATGCTCCAAGCTGACCCTAAGGCAGGCCTCATGACACAAATGTTGCTTGCTTCAAACAGGGCACCCTCGGTGCTGCCTCCTCTGAGGCTGGCAGCTCCCTCCTGGATGTGCAGGGGCAAGAGCAGAGTGGAGAGCAGAGGGAGTGCCACACGTACTCCCCACAGTTGCCAATGATCACCTCTGCCTTGGCTTCCCATCCTTGCCTTTGCAGACGGAATAGAAGAGGGGACACTCAGGGGAGTGAAAGAGCAGAATAAAGACAGACTTTAGGGACATCCACCCCTACCTGCCCCCTGGGGACACTGGCCCTAACAGTGGTGGAGCTCACAATCTAGTGAAATAGAGTCACCTAAAAAAGATGTGGATTCATCTCATCTCAGGAATGCAAAGTTGGTTTAACATCTAAAAATCAATCAGTGTAACAGACAATTATCAATAGTATAAGGGACAAAACCCACATAATCATCTCAGATACAGAAAAAGCAGTAGACCAAATCCAATACCTTTGTATCATGAAAACTCAATAAACTAGGAATGGAAAGGGGAACTTTCTCAATCTGATAAAAGGTATCAACAGAAAACTACATGGCGAAAGACAAGATGCTTTCCCCCTAAGTTCAGGAACAAGATGAGGATATCTGTCCTTGACATTTCTATTCAACATTGTACTGAAGGTTCTAGCCAGGGTAATTAGGTGAAAAAAATGAAATGAAAGGCATCCAATCAGCAAGGAAAATGTAAAGCTATTTCTATTTGCAGATGACACACTCTTGCATATAGAAAATCCTAAAAAATCCACAAAAAAACTATTAGAACTAATAAACAAGCTTAGCAATGTTGCAGAATACACAATCAATATACAATTGAGTATATATATATTTTTGTAGAGACAAGGTCTAATTATGTTGCCTCAGGCTGGTCTCAAACTCCTGGACTCAAGTGATTTTCCCACCTCAGTCTCCCAGCGTGCTGGGATTACGAGTGTGAACCACCATGCCCGGCCTGTTTTGTGGTTTTCAAAGTATAAGCTGTATACATCTCTTAAACTTATGCCTAAATATTTTACTCTTTTTTATGCTATCATAAGTATAATTGTTTTTCTTTTTATTCTGTTTTCAGGTGGTTCATTGCTAATGTATAGAAATATATTTCTATACATTATATATGTATTGCTATATATATGGCCAGGTGCGGTGGCTCACGCCTGTAATCCCAGCACTTTGGGAGGCCAAGGTGGGCAGATCACAAGGTCAGGAGATCGAGACCATCCTGGCTAA
>NW_012101832.1:1620415-1621719 GCF_000951045.1 Mandrillus leucophaeus | reverse complement strand
AAAAAAAAAAAAAAAAAGAATGAGAGAAACTATTTGAAAATTATACATCTGATAAGAGACCTGTATCTAGAATATTTAAAGAATTCTCACTCGCTAGGCATGGTGGCTCACACCTATAATTCCAGCATTTTGGGAGGACAAGATGGGAGGATTGCTTCAGCCCTGGAGCTCGAGATCAGCCTGGATAACATAGCAAGATCCCATCCCAATTAAAAAAAAAGAAAAAGAAAACCACACAACATTACTGAAAAACACTGAAGAAGACCTAAACAAATGAAAAGATATCCTGCGTTCATGGGATTAGAAGACTTAATATTGTTAAGATGACGATACTCCTAAATTGATCTACACATTCAGTGCAATCTGTATTAAAATCCTAGCTGGCTTTTTTCGTACAAGTTGACAAGCTTATCTCAAAATTCATAAGAAATGTAAGAGACTCAGGATAACCAAAACAATCTTGAAAGGAAAAATAAAGTTGGAGGACTAGCATTTCCGGAATTAAAAACTTACTACAAAGCTACAGAATTTAAGACACAGTAGTAATGGCCTAATGACAGACATATAGATCAACAAAATATAATTTAGAATCCAGAAGAAACCCTTACATTTATGGTCAACTATATTCACCAAGGATACCAAGACAATTAAACAGGAAAAAACTAGCCTTTTCAACAAATGGTGCTAGGACGACTGAAAATCCACCTGCAAAAGAGTAACACTGGACCACTTTCCTCACACTATACACAAAAATTAACCCCAAATGGAGCAAAGACTCAAATGTAAAAAAAAAACCATAAAATACTTAATAGAAAATGTAGGAGTAAATCTTCATCATCACTACACCAAAAGTACAAGTGACAAAAAAAAAATAAATTAGACTTTATCAAAATTAAAATATTTTGTGCTTCAAACGACGCCATCAAAAAAGTGAATAGACAACACACAGAATGAGAGAAAAGGCCGGGTCCAGCGGCTCACGCCTGTAATTCCAACACTTTGGGAGGCCGAGGTGGGCAGATCATAAGGTCAGGAGATCGACACCATCCTGGCTAACACAGTGAAACCCAGTCTCTACTAAAAATTAAAAAAAATTAGCCGGGCGTGGTGGCAGGCATCTGTAGACCCAGCGATTCGGGAGGCTGAGGCAGGAGAATGGCATGAACCTGGGAGGCGTAGACCCAGCGATTCGGGAGGCTGAGGCAGGAGAATGGCATGAACCTGGGAGGCGGAACTTGTAGTGAGCCCAGATCGTGCCACTATACTCCAGCCTGAGCGACAGAGCAAGACTCCATCTCAAAAAA
>NW_012101832.1:1615460-1619795 GCF_000951045.1 Mandrillus leucophaeus | reverse complement strand
GCTCACTGCAACCTCCGCCTCCTGGGTTCAAGCAATTCTACTGCCTCAGCCTCCCAAGTAGCTGAGATTACATGTACCCACCACCACACCTGGCTATTTTTTTTTTGTATTTTTAGCAGAGACGGGGTTTCACCATGTTGGCCAGGGTGGTTTCTAACTCCTGACTTCAGGTGATCTGCCAGCCTTGGCCTCCCAAAGTGCTGGGATTATAGGCATGAGCCACCACACCCAACCAATAGCTTTTTAAAATAAATATTCAAATATTTATTGCATGCTTGCTGTGTGCCAGACACTGTTCCAGAATACAATGGTGAACAAGAAAGCCTAAGTCCTGCCCTCATGAGGCTGACATGGGAGAAAGGGAGACAGAAAACAAATAAGTAAAATAATAAATGTATAATACAATTTCAGGTAATAAGCATAAGAAGAAAACTGAAGCTGATTAAAAAGAAGAGTGAGATGGCAGGAAAGCCTATTTTAGGGAGAGGTCAGGGTAGGCCTGTCAGCCGAGGGGACACATGCGTGGCATCTAAAGGAAGTGGGTGTGAACCATCTGGACAGTGGAGGAAGAACACTCCAGGAGAGGAAAGGGCATATGCAAAGGCCCTGAGGCAGGAGTGAGCTCAGCATGTCTGAGAAACAGCAAGATTGCCTATGGATGCAGAAGGCAAGGGGCAGCAGCACATCCTAGGGGTACAGAGAAGTGCCAGGACCCAAGTTGGGTTAGCCCTGTAGGACAGGGTCCCACGCACAGTGCAGGATGGGTCAGCAGGAGGATGATGTGATCAGATTTATGATTAAAAACAATCACTCTGACTGCCAGGTGAAGATCAGACTATGAGGGTGAAGCAACCAGGCTGGAAACAGGACTTGGTGGTCATGGTGGATGGGTGAAGAGTGCCTGCGCCAGGAGATGACTTGAAGTCAGATAGATGTGACCTGTAGGTGACATGTAGTCCATGATGACTCCTAAGTTTCTGACCAAGCAGCTAAGTGGATGGTGGAGTCATTTACTGAAACAGAGAAAAGGGGGAGGAAGGGTGTGGAGGAGAAGGCCAAGGCCACATTTTGGACATGTGAAGTGTGAGATGCTCATAGGATATCCAGCAAAGGTGACAGGTAGGTGGTTGGACAGGAGTCTGGAACTCAGGGAGCCATCAGCATGGAGACCCACGTGGACAAACTTAATTCAGTGATTTCACTGAAAGTTCTGGGACTGGGCAGCGTGACTGCCCAGCGCATGGGTTCTCAGTGGTGTCATACTGCCCCCTAGGGGCTACTAGAAACTGCAGTCTATTTTTGGTGGTAATAGGGTGCTACTGGCATTAGAAGGAAGGGATCAGGGAGGGACTCTAGATGTCCTGCAGTCGCCTACCTAATGGAGAGTTATTCTAAAACCTGCACTTTCAAAAGCCCTGAATAACATTCATGTAGATAAGGAAAATCTATTTATAACGATCTGAGCCTAGAACCTAACTCTATGTTCCATATAAATCCAAATAATTATTTTTTTGTATCAATTTTTTTCATTTCTTTTTGTTCCAAATTTTACTAAGAGATTTTTACTATTTCAAAATATCATGTTACTTTGATTCTGCCAAAACAACATACCTGAATCAATCGACACTACTAAGTGCGGCTCTAGGCAGAAGTACACATATTCAACTACTTCATGTAGTCGTGTCCAAGCATTTGAATACTGAAATGCATATTATGTTATTACAAATTATTTTCCTTTAATTTCCCTTTATATTACAACTATGGCATAATACTGTGGGTTTTTTTGTTTGAGACAGAGTCTCACTCTATCACCCAGGCTGGAGTCCAAATGGTGCAATCTTGGCTCATTGCAACCTCCACCTCCCCAGCTCAAGCCATCCTCCCACCTCAGCCTCCTGAGTAGCTGGGACTACAGGTGTTCGCCACAATGCCTAGCTGATTTTTGTATTTTCTGTAGAGATGGGGTCTTGCCATGTTGCCCAGGCTGGTCTCAAACTCCTTGGTTCAAGCAATCCTCCCACCTCGGCCTCCCAAAGTGCTGGGATTATAGGCATGAGCCACTGCACCCAGCCAATACCGTGTTTTTAATTAGGCATTCACTGGAAGGGTATAGAGCTGAGACTTCCATCTCAGCACACCAGAGCATGAGCTGTAAGAGGCAGGTGCTAGGCTAAAAGGGTGAGAACTATTAAGGTAAAGAGTGAATACAGATAAAGAAAAGCCATGGTGAGCACTGGGTCCCTCCAAAAATTGAGAGACTAGGAGGAAGAAGAGACAAGGGAAGAGACTGAGGGAAGACACCATGGGGCAGAAGGTAAGAGAAGAGGGAGGCCACCATTGTCACAGGAAGGCAAGCAGGCCAGGCAGGAGAGAATGATGCAGGCAGGGGATTAGATCTGGTTGTGGGAAGACTAAATAGTTCTCTTATGATTGTTTCTATAAATAAGTGACACCATCAGTTGAGAGGGAGGTGTATGAAGCAATGCCGGAGGGCTGAGGAGTGAAGAAAAGGCGTGTTTTCCAGTCAGACCATGGATGACAAGTACCTCCGGCAATCTGGGAGGACCACTGGGTATTGCTCATTCCTTAAGACCTGAGCTCCTCAACTCAAGAGGGACCAGATAGCTCAGGGCTGTGCTTTTCTCCAGCACACTGAGTTCTGCACTAGGTAAGGAGCATGAGACAGAGGCAGCGGGCTCCTTGGCAAGAGGAAGGAGAGTGCGTCCAGCGACGGTGCGTGGGATGTGAGTGAGGCAACAGGGCAGTGTGGCGCGGGTGGATGGGCAGCGCATCTATGAGTCTAGGACATGTGCCAACCATGAAAACCCCCAAAAGGATGATGTGGTATCACATGAGGAAATCTGAATATGCACTGCAGATGAGAGAATAGTATTGTAGCAGTGTTCGTTTTCTGATTTTGAGAACTATGTCCTGGTAATATTAAAACTACCCTGTTTCTTATGAAATACAAGCTGAAGTATTTAGTGGTGGATGAACATGAACTCTCCAACTTACTCTCAAATGGCTCTAAAAAAATACGCACTGTCTATAAATATATACAGAAGGAGAATAAATAGGAAATGATGTTCACCAATATAAACAACTGGTGAACCTGAGTAAATGCCAGCAAAGGTGTGTGGGGTTCATCGCAATATTCTTGTAACTCTTCCATGAGCTTGACATTACATAAAATAAAAAGTTACAAAAACAATAACAAGACACCACTGTAGGAGCAGACCCAGGCATTTATGCATCTTCCTTTCCTAATGAAAGGAGACAAATGGGAACTGAAATAAGCCAAAACAAAAAACAAAAAAGCTTTTCAAAGCCCAAAGTTAACTCCACCCTAGCAAGGCTGAACGGTCCTCCTGTGTCTGGTGGCTGGGTCTCCTCCAGACTCCCTGTTTCTCAGCCAGAACCACGGCTCATCCTTCCATCCTGCACAGCCAGCCGCCCTTGCCCAGCCTCCCTTGTCACCACAGATGAGTAGTTCCTACCTGGTCCTGTGTGTTTGAAGATAAAGTTTTCATCATCAAACTTCTTCTTGTAGATGGACTTGCCCCTGGTGCCGTTGTGGTTTGTGAAATCACTGCCCTGGCACATAAACTGGGGGATAATGCGGTGGAAGCTGCTTCCCTTGAAGCTGAGTCCTCTAAATGGGTGTGTGCGTAGTGGAAATTCTCCGGGATTGAGAAAGGGAAAGGTCTGAGGTAAGAATACCTAACTAGATCATTAAAACTCCAGCTCTCTGTAACACGCCATCTCTACAAAAACACAAATAATTAGTTGGGTCCCAGCCATGGTGGCTCATGCCTGTAATCCCAGCACTTTGGGAGGCTGAGGTGGATGGATCACCTGAGGTCGGGAGTTCGAGACCAGCCTGGCCAACATGGCAAAACCCCATCTCTACTAAAAATACAGAAATTAGCCAGGTGTGGTGGCGCACTCCTAGGTGACAAAGTGAGACCCTGTCTCTAAAATAAAACACACACACCCCCAAACTCCAGCTCTCCAAATCAAAAAAAGTACATAGTACCTTTATTTAAACTAAATGCTTAATTGTGGAAGTGGCACACAAATAGATTGAACAGACTAGGTGAAAAGAAGAGAAAGTCCAGAAATAGACCCAGATACGTATGAAAATTCAGTATTTCAGCTGGGCATGGTGGCTCACATCTGCAATCTCAGTACTTGGGGAGGCCAAGGCAGGAGGATTGCCTGAGCAGAGGAGTTGGAGACCAGCCTGGGCAACATGGCAAGACCTCATCTCTATTAAAATATATACATAGGCCAGGTGTGGTGGCTCAGGTCTGTAATCCCAGCACTTTGGGAGGC
>NW_012101832.1:1602952-1615190 GCF_000951045.1 Mandrillus leucophaeus | reverse complement strand
AAGGAATTAAGTATATTAAGTATTTCATAAAGCTTGGCATCTTAAATCACTGGGTCAAAGATGGACTTTCTATAAACTGCTCTTAAGACAACTGAATAAACATTTGGACTCCCCTATCCAATTGTGCTAGGCAGCCATGACCTAAGAAGGTATACAATGACCAGGACCTCAAATCCCCACAGACAAAGGTCTAGGTCACCCCAGCAGATAAGCCATTTAGATTAGCAGAGGAGCCAGCTGAGGTAAGGATGAGAGGTATCTAAAACGGATACTAGAGGAGGGAGGCCAGGCGCCATGGCTCACACCTGTAATCCCAGGTCTTTGGGAGGCAGAGGTGGGCAGATCACCTGAGGTCAGGAGTTCGAGACCAGCCTGGTCAACATGGTGTAACCCTGTCTCTACTAAAAATACAAAACCAGCCAGGCACCGTGGCAGGCACCTGTAATCCCAGCTACTTGGGAGGCTGAAGCAGGCAGAATCACTTGAACCCGGGAGGCGGAGGTTGCAGTGAGCCAAGATCATGCCATGGCACTCCAGCCTAGGATTACTAATAGTTACATGAGTATATTTTTCAGAGACATAGCAATAAAAGCCCAAATAATTAAAATAGTTAAAAGAAATGAATGTTGCCTCTGGTAGGGCAGAAAAATGATGTTGGGTCGGGGGCAGAAGAATGTTTTATTACAGAACGATTTTCTTTAAACTATGTGTAATTATGACTTTGAGAAACATTTTTAAAAGCTAGATTACAACAAAAAAGATTATGGGTAAAAAAAGGTCTTCATGAATATTTAAGAAAAAAGGAAAACACAACTGTCAATACTAGCTACCTCTGGGAGATGGGCTGAATAGTAAGGAGACAAACTTTTAGCTTCTGATTGATACCCTTAAAAACAGTACTTTTCTGGCTGGGTGTAGTCACTCATGTCTGTAATCCCAGCATTTTGGGAGGCCGAGGTGAGAGGATCACTTGAGTCCAGTTCAAGACCAGACTGGACAACATGGCAAAACCCCACTATCTCTACAAAAAAAAAAAAAAATACAAAAATTAGCTGGGAAACACAGTGAAACCCCCATCTGTACAAAAAAACAATAAAAAATTGGCTGGGCATGGTGGTGCATGGTGGTCCCAGCTACTTGGGAAGCTGAGCTGGGAGGATCACTTGAGCCTGGAAGGTTGAAGCTGCAGTCAGCTACAGTGAGCTGTGATCACACCACTGCACTCCAGCCTGGGCAACAGAACTAGATCCTGTCTCAAATAAAAAAAAAAAAAATAGCATTTTTTTCCAGTGAAGACACTTGGCAAATAACTCCTTAACCAAGTCAACAAAATTAACATCGCAAACATCTGAACTGACATCATGTTCTTCCTCATACGATGCACTAACAACACTGCTTCTGTGCTGCTGCTGCCAAAACACATAACCTAAATCTAATCATGAGGAAGTACTAGACAAATACAAACTGAGAAGCACTTAAACACAACTGGCCTATTCTCTTCAAAGATGTCAAGATCAAAAAAGACAATGAAAAATTAAGAAATGGTTTCAAATAAAAGAAGACTGAAGAGACTTGACAACTAAATCAATGTGGGAATCCTTGTCAGGGAAGAAAAATGGCTAAAATTTACTATAAAGGATAATATTGGGACAAGTGATAAAATTTGAATATGGCTCATCACTCAATGTTACATTTTATAATTTTGATAGCTGTACTCTGATTATGCAAGAGAATATTCTGGTTCTTAGGAAATATATACTGAAGTATTTAGGAGTAAAGGTGCATGGTCTTCAACTTCTCAACTGAACAGGGGAAAAGTACATATACGCATCTGTGTACAATATATATAAAGAAAATGACAAAGCATACAGGGCAAAAAAAGGAAATTAATGAATAGGTAAAGGATATGTAAGAGTTCCTCTAACTATGCTTTTTTTCTTTTTCTTTTTCTTTTTTTAAGACAAGGCCTTGCTCTGTTGCCCAGACTGGAGTGTGGTGGTGCAATTCTGGCTCACTGCAGCCTCAACCTCCTGGGCTCAAGCAATCTTCCTGTCTCAGCCTCCCAAATAGCTGGAACTACAGGCACATCCCACTATACCCATCCAATTTTGTATTTTTTGTAGAGATGGAGTCTTTTGCTGTGTTGCCCAGGCTGAGCTCAAACTCCTGGCCTCAAGTGATCCTCCCACCGTGGCCTCCCAAAGTGCTGAGATTACAGGTGTGAGCCACTGCACCTGAACCCTTGAAATATTCTTACAGAATTCTTATTCTATATATCTGTAAGTTTGAAAATATATCCAAATAAAATTACAAAAAAAAAAAAAAAAAACCAACAATAAAACCAAACCAGAGGATAATTAAAACTGTTATACTTTTAGTTGCCTATTCTTTCTAATGGCTCTAAGCCTTTATAGAGCTTCAACAATGCCTGCTGTGCCTCATGTTACTAAATGCTGGGATCTGAGATGCCTCAGATGGAAATAGTGTTAAGGGCCCAGGACTCCAGGTAGCTTCCTCCCCATCTTGCTCAGCCACCAGTGTCCCGCCATCCTGACCATGGCATCCTGCTCACCTGCTGTCATGGGCACGACATCGGAACGCAGGAGCATTTGGATGCAGCCAGCCGGTTTGTTCCCAATCTTGATGTCCATGTACACCTGAGGATTTGACCAGGCCTTTTTAGCAGTGGGCTCTCCCTAGGTGCAGAAGAAATTGCTAGAGAGCTCCCTGATGCCCCAAGTAGGAGTGCGAGTATTCTACACACCCACCCAGAACACAACTCCAGTGAGTAGGCTGCAGCAAGTGCTGACAAGGAAGGCCTTGGGCCCTGACAGGGCTGCAGGAGACAGGAACCACAGCCGTAGCACCCAGCTGGATGCCTAGTGACAGGAGACCTCAGCGCTGTCTAACCTGAGGCCCATACACAGGCATGTTATCTCATCGCGCTCACCCTCAGAAGCATCAGTTTCCTCCTCCTGCCCCACAGTCACAGAACAGCGCTTTTCTTGCCCATGATCCACAGCTCTCAACATCTTCAAATGCTAGTTCCAGTCTACCCACTGTCTTCCAATTAAACAAAACCACCCATGTGCCACCCCCTTCTCCCTCTATACTTGGCTCTGTACATACACTGGCTGGCTACATGGAAGCAAGCGGGCAGCCCTCTTGCTCAGGCCTAAGTTTGCAGAGACAGTGGAGGATGCTGCCCCTTTTTGCTTTGTGCTCCAAGACAAGACTGGATAGAGGATAAATACAACACTCAATGCAAACCCTCCAATTTGTGTAATAGAGAAAACTCTATTTTTTTGTTTGTTTTTTGAGATAGAGTCTCACTCTGTCACCCAGACTGGAGTGCAGTGGCACGATCTCAGCTCACTGCAACCTCCACCTCCTGGGTTCAAGTGATTCTCCTGCCTCAGCCTCCTGAGTAGCTGGGATCACAGGCGCGTGCCACCATGCCCGGCTAATTTTTGTATTTTTAGTAGAGACGCGTTTCACCATGTTGGTCAGGCTGGTCTCAAACTCCTGACCTCGTGATCTGCCCACCTTGGCCTCACAAAATGCTGGGATTAGAGGTGTGAGCTACCATGCCCAGCCAACTCTATTGTTTTTTTTGGATTAATAGTTCAACATAGAGGTATTGAGCTATCAGGCCAAGTACTGGGATTCTTAAATAAATAGATATAGTTGGGTGTGGTGGCTCACTCTGTAATCCCAGCACTTTGGGAGGCCAAGGCAAGAGGACTGCTTGAGCCCAGGAGTTCTGAGACCAATCTGGGCAACACAGTGAGACCCTGTATCTACAAAATAAAAAATGAAAAATTTAGCTGGGTATGGTGGTGTGCCTGTAGTTCCAGTTACTTGGGAGGCTGGGGCAGGAAGATCACTTGAGCCTGGAAGGTCAAGGCTGCAGTGAGCTGTGATGGTACCACTGTACTCCAGCCTGGGTAACAAAGCAAGACCCTGACTCAAAAAATAAAAAACAAATAGATAGGCAGTTAGATAGATATGGCCCCTGCCCTTGAGGAACTGGCTAGCTAGCTGGGGAGGGATACCCACAATGTAAGAGGCACACAGATCCTGGAGCTCTACAGCCTTAGTTCAGACCTCAGTTCCACCATTATGAACTGTATAACACTGAACAAGGTACTGACCTCACTGTGCCCCAGCTTCCTCACCTAGAACTGGGAATAATAATAGTACTTATCTCAAGTAATTGTAATTAGGATTAAATATTAGTAGAGCACTTAGAACAGTGCCTAGCATAGAGCAAGCAATATTTAGACATTTGTTAAATAAGTAATTTCAATATAATGCAGTCACATTTCTATATAATCACATTTACATATAATGCCAGGACAGAGGGTGCCACAGGAACCCAGAGGCCACGGGAGCCCAGAGTGATACTTGCCTCACTCACTGGAGGATTAAGAAAAGCTTCCTGGAGAAGGCAGTGAATGGGCTGTGCTATGAGAAATAAGCAGGCATTAGCCACATAAAATAAGTGGGAAAGGATACTGCAGGCAGAGGAATGACTTACACCAAAACATAGAGATTTACAGGTATCTACAAACTCTAGTTTCCTGGTATATAAAATGGGGATAAAATATGGAGACACAAGCAGGAATCAGAACATACAGAGGCGTTCCGTCCCTTTTGATGAGGGCTGGGCTCAATCCTATAAATCAAGGGAGTCCCTAGAATGCTTGAGGAGAGTGATATAGTCAGATCTGCCCTTTAGAAAGCTTCCTGTGGCTGCTAAGGATAGGAGGAAAGCAGGCCTGGAGCAGGGAGACCAGTTAAGAAGCTACTCCAATTATTCACAGGAGAGAGCATAAGGCCTCAGCCAAGACAACAGTGGCAGAAGAAAACTGGAGAGGAGAAATGCAAGATTTAAAAGATAAAATTAGCAGGGTATGGCAATGCATTAGGTATGAAATATAGTGAGGGATCTAAGCTGGCACCAAGGAATCTGGTTTGGGTGTGACTATGCTGAAGATGGCAAAGTGAACTAAGACTGGGCATAAAAAAAGACCAGAAAGGTGATGAAACCCATTTGGGATATGCTTTATTTATGGTGCCTATAAGACACCCAGACAGAAATAGGTGAAAGGTCAGGGCTAGGGATAGAGATCAGAATATCATTCGGCCAATGAAAGATCATTATAACCTTAGGAGACAGAAGTGGCTGACATGGTACAAGGATAATGTGGAGAGAGGAGCTGAGGGCTGAGGAAGGAATTCAGGGAAATATCACTGCTCAAAGGGTGGACAGAGGAGGAGGAGCCCATAAATTATCCTGGGAAGCAACAGTCAGGATGGCCTGATGGAAAAGCAGGAGCAAGTGACAGGGCAGGGAGAGCCTTGCGGCTGTGTACTGACTGAGGGGAACGGGCCCCTACATGATTCTGCCCCCTTGGAATCAGGGCAAGAACAGCAAGACAGCGAGCCTGCTGCCAAAGACTAGGAGGACAGTGGACGCTGGTGATGCAGAATACTCACTATCCTTTCTCATCTCAGATATCCACCTTGCTCAGTAGCAATCACAAATACCTGAGCCCACATAAGATATTTCTCACCTAGATAAGAAACCCAAAACTTCTCCTTTAAATTCACCCAGCACCACTCACCTCAGAAATTCCCTATGTGGCAAATAGCAGCCTCTCCTCTGGAAGCATGAACTTTCATTCTCCCTCCTGGCTTTCTGCTTTGGGAGGTCTCAACCATCTTCCTCTTTATTCTCTTCCCAGCAAACTTCTCCACCCAGTCTTCATCTGACCAAACTGAAAGGAAGGAATCAAATGAATGTTAAGAAATTCAAGCCATCAGCCAATAGCTAATTAGCTATGTCCAGTTCTTCACTGCTTTAGTCAGCAAAGTGGACTCACTATGTAGGATTTCACAGTCAGAAGTTCCCTCTTAGGAACTCTCCAAAACAAGAAAAGTGATCACTGGGAAGTGTCAGGCCCTAAGTCCAGCTCTTAACAGAAGTGAATAAGGAGGAGGAACTAAGTCAAGCCAAAAGGAATGTCCCAGCCTGTGTCAAGGCTGATATGGCATAGTCTACATCTATGTCCAAAAGTTAGACTTTTACATGGGGCAGTGCCTCCAGCTTTGCTGGGAATCTCAAACTGGTTATTTCTATGGAGGTGCTACATTCTCTTCTCCACTATAAACCACTCTACTTGTGTTCATACCATCACTACAAGAGGAAGTAGGACTGGGATAAAAATGCAGCCAAGGGCCAGGCGCGGTGGCTCACGCCTATAATCTCAACACTTTGGGAGGTTGAGGTGGGTGGGTCATTTGAGGCCAGTGTTTGAGACCAGTGTGGACAACATGGTGAAACCCCATCTCTAGTAAAAATACCAAAATTAGTCAGGCGTGGTGGCACATGCCTGTAATCCCAGCTACTTGGGAGGCTGAGGCATAAGACTTGCTTGAACCTGGAAGGCAGAGACTGCAGTGAGCTGTGATGGCACCACTGCACTCCAGCCTGGGCGACAGAATGAGACTATCTCAAAAAAAAAAAAGCAGCCAAGGCCACAAGGCCAAAGTTGTGGAGTTGTGGACACGACAGGGAATCTGTGAGTTGCTCCCACTCGCCTGGTCTGAAAGAGCCTTCCTTAACTCTCATTGGTTTGGCCAGATTGACAGAAATTGTCCACCCAAAGAGCTCAGATTCATTCTGAAAAGACTGAAATACAACTCAGCTGCTTAAATCTGTTGGGTTAAAAGAATACCTGACAGTCTTCCATTTACCTCCCAGGAGCCTGAGACTTGCTTGTGATTCCAAGCCTGCAAGCCTGCAAGCCTGCACCCCATAAGCAGGCTAAGCACAAAACTAACCACTAGAATGCCCTTGAGCCACCATGCACTTCCTTTCTTTAATACCAACAAACAGGAAGGTCTGTGCTGGCAAGATCTTTGGATTTGAGCTCAGGACTCTGAAACTATGAGGGTAAAATGTAGTTACCAAGTACTTGAGTCCACCTTAGAAAGTCAAGATCAGCTTTGACCTGGAGAAAAACTGGTATTGTTGACCACTGAGGGGCATGTTTGATGAAGGCGTAACAAAGAACATGGAATGAAGTGTAGGAATATTTCATTAGCCAAGAACAATTGATACTTCAAAAGAAGTTTGTTTTGGGCCTTTTCATGAGAACGAAAAGTTATATGAAAAAAAGATTCTTTAATTTAGTAAGACTGAGGTTATAATTATAGCTATGTCCTTTGTTCTTAGAAAAAAGATGGATCAGGTACTAATTTTATTCCCAGTAATTTAAAAAAAACGGAATGCTAGCATTAAATGACATCTTTGTTTCATATTTAGTCATGAATATCGATCATAAAAATAAAAAGCAGGGGGCGGGGGGCATTTAAGGGTTTTGTGGTAGGCAGAATGGCTCTCCAAAGATGTCCACAGTCTATTTCTCAGAACCTATGAGTATGTTATGTTATATGACAGGAAAGAATTAAGGTTGCAGATATAATTACGTTTGCTAGCTAACCTTAAAATAAAATTATTACCCGGGATTATTCAGATGGACCCAATGTAATCACAAGAGTCATCTAAATATGGAAAAGAGAAGTAGACAGCTTCAAAGTGATGCAGTGTGAGAAAGATTTGAGACGCCATTGCTAACTTTGAAGTGGAAGGGGCCAAGAGCCAAAAAATGTGGGTAGCCTCTAGAAGCTGGGAAAGGCAAGGAAACAGATTCTCCTTGGGGCCCCCAGAAGCAACAGAGCCCTGACAACAGCTTGATGTTAGCCCAGTGAGACCCCTTTTGGATTTCTGACCTCTAAAAGTGTAAGATAAACTTGTCTTGTTTTAAGCCACTAAATTTGTAGCAATTTGTTACAGTGGCAATAGGAATTAAAATCATTTTCTTTTCTTAAAATATTATTATTTGGCCAGGCATGGTGGCTCACACCTATAATCCCAGCACCTTGGGAGGCCGAGGCAGGAGGATCACCTGAGGTCAGGAGTTCGAGAGCAGCCTGGCCAACATGGCAAAACCCCATCTCTACTAAAAATACAAAAATTAGCCAGGCATGGTGGCATGCTCCTGTAATTCCAGCTACCCAGGAGGTTGAGGCAGGGGAATCGCTGGAACCCAGGAGGCAGAGGCTGCAGCCAGCCAAGACTGTGCCACTGCACTCCAGCCTGGATGAGAGAGCAAGACTCTGTCTCAAAAACAAACAAACAAAAGAAAATTATTATTATTTTGTAGAAACAGGGCCTCACTATTGCCCAGGTTGGGTCTTGATCTCCTGGCCTCAAGCGATCCTCCCGCCTCCATCTCCCAAAGTGCTGAGATTATGTGAGCCACCATACTCAGCCTCAAATAATTTTCTTTTGAAGCACTCAATTTGTCACAATCCTTGCAGATTTTATCTTCTTCAGGTGTTAATTGGTTTAAGAGAACCTAACTCTTCAATGGCTCTTTCTGACTACAACTAATCACAGCAGTTCTCCATAATCACTTTCATATACTACGTGAAACGCTGCTCTTACATAAGATTCACAGACTGACCCTGCAGGCTGAGTGTGGTGGCTCATGTCTGTAATCCTGGCACTTTGGGAGGCTGAGGCTGGCAGATCACTTGAAATCAAGAGTTCAGGACCAGCCTGGCCAACATGGTGAAACCCTGTCTCTACTAAAAAGACAAAAATTAGCTGGGCATAGTGGTGTGCGCCTGTAATCCCAGCTACTTGGGAGGCTGAGGCAGGAAAATCACTTGAATCCAGAAGGCAGAGGCTGCAGTGAGCCAAGATTGCACCAATGCACTCCAGCCTGAGCAAAAGAGTGAAACTGTAAAAAATAAATAAATAAATAAATAAATAAATAATTGACCTTGCAATCACATTACATTTTATTTGCAGTACATTATTCTAGCCTAGGGATTAGCAAATTTTCTGAAAAGGGCTAGATAGTAAATATTTTTGGTTTTGTAGGCTACATACAGCCTCTCCTGCATATTGGGCCTTTTTCCCCTACATCCTTTAAAAGACAACAATTATTTAGCTCAAAGGACACAAAAAACAGACTGTGGCACTTTGAGAGCCTAAGGTTGTAGATCGCTTGAGCTCAGGAGTTCAAGACCAGCTTGGGCAACATGGCAAAATCCCGTCTCTACAAAAAAATACTAAAATTAGCTGGGCGTGGTAGCACACACCTGTAGTCCCAGCTACTTGAGAGGCAGAGGTGGGAGGATTGCTTGAGCCCAGGAGGTGGAGGTTGTAGTGAGTCAAGATTGTGCTACTGCATTCCACTCCAGCCTGGGTAATACAGTGAGACTGTGTCTCAAAAAAAAGAAAAACGACCAAAACCAAACTGTGGGATGATTTGGACCACAGGCTGTAGTTTGCTGACCCCTGCAAAATGGTCAAGAGATTGGCCAAAAAAGGTGGTTGGTATTCAACAAATGTGAAATGAGAAAGATGTCTGGTTAAGAATTAATTTTAGGACAGATGTGGTGGCTCACACTTGTAATCCCAGCACTTTGGGAGGCCGAGCCAGGAGGGTCACTTGAGGTCAGAAGTTCAAGACCAGACTGGCTAACACGGTAATACCCCATCTCTACTAAAAATACAAAAATTAGCTGGGTGTGGTGGCACGTGCCTGTAATCCCAGCTATTCAGGAGTATCACATGAACTCGGGAGGCAGAGGTTGCAGTGAGCTGAGACTGCACCACTGCGCGCCAGCCTGGACGATAGAGCAGGCTCAGTCTCGGGGAGAAAAAAAAAAAAAGAAGAATTAATTTTATAGGTAGCTAGTTCATACTGAATTATTTCAAATAATGATGACCTGTGCTTGCTACAGAACTTTGAAACTACGGAAATTGGAAACACAATAGGTACATGAGCATTCCCTATACCAAAAAGTACCACCAAATAACAGCTTCAGTAAAAAACAAAGACTGTCAGCCATACCATGTTGTTGATAGCTTCTGCAACATCCTACCAAAAGTAAACAATGAAAAAGTTCATGCCTATAGTTCAACTCTTCTTACAGTGTTCAAATAAAAACTCAGTAGCACAAGCACACAAAACAAGACACAATCTCCCCTCCTACTTGCCTAGACTGTATTTTACTAAGAGTGTGTATTGCCTGTTAGAGCTGGTAGTGTATGGATGGGTGCCCAGTTGATGGAGACAGAGAATACACACAGTAAAACAGGAATGAGTGATGCCAGGCCAGAGGGCTCAGGCCTCTCCAAGACCTATCTTCTATACTCTGAATACAGGAGGGGAACTTTGAGCCAGGCCTAGTGGGCCATCCTTCAACCAGAGCTTTCTGTTTCTCTGCAAAAGCCACTACCAAGCCACTACAGTGGCTTGAATAGTGTCGCCCAAAATTCATATGGACCTAAACCTCAGAATCGGACCTTATTTAGAAATAGGGTCTTTTGGGTGGTGGGCTGGGTGCAGTAGCTCACATGTAATCTCAGTGCTTTGGGGAACTGAAGTGGGAGGATGACTTGAGGCTAGGAGTTGAAGATGAGCCTGAACAATATAGTGAGACCCCCACCTCTGTAAAAATTTTAAAAATTAGGCAGGCATGGTGGTATGCACCTACAGTCCTAGCTACTTCGGAGGCTGAGGTAGCAGGATCATTTGAACCCAGGAGTTAGAGGAAGCAGTGAGCTATAATCACACCACTGCACTCCAGCTTGGGTGACAGAGTGAGATCTTGCCTCAAAAAAAAAAAAAAAAAGGCCGGGCGCGGTGGCTCAGGCCTGTAATCCCAGCACTTTGGGAGGCCAAGACGGGCGGATCACGAGGTCAGGAGATCGAGACCATCCTGGCTAACATGGTGAAACCCCGTCTCTACAAAAATACAAAAAACTAGCCGGGCGAGGTGGCGGCGCCTGTAGTCCCAGCTACTTGGGAGGCTGAGGCAGGAGAATGGCGTAAACCCGGGAGGCGGAGCTTGCAGTGAGCTGAGATTGTGCCACTGCACTCCAGCCTGGGTGACAGAGCGAGACTCTGTCTCAAAAAAAAAAAAAAAAGAAGTGGGGCCTGACTGGTATCTTTATAAGAGAAGACAGAAACACATACAAGGAAGAAAGCCATGTGAAGACAGGGGCAGAGACTAGAGTGATACTACAAGCCAAGGAATTGTGAGGAGCCACTAGAAGCCAGGAAAGCAAGTGAAAAGTCTTCCTGAGAGCCTTCAGAGGGAGCATGGCCCTGCCAACACCTTGATTTTAGACTTCTAGTCTCCAGAATTGTGAGATAATAAATTTCTGTTGTTTTAAGCCACCCAAATTTATGGTAATTTGTTACAACAGCCAAAGGAAACTACCACATCCATCCAAACAGACTGACACCTTTGGTAATCAATGACAAGAGTGACACTAGTAAAACATTAAAAGGAAAACTTCTTACCTCTGCCAACACAAATTCAACAAAAGAGAATCTTTGGTGCTTTTCTGCAAAAGCAGAAATGGGTTGTTAATATGTGAGCAATAGGAGGAAACATGCCATATCCAGATGTCATTTACAAAATGAAAATCAAATTTTTAGATTTTTCCTGGTTTCTTCAGCAATGCATCCAGAAATATTAGTCATTTCATTCTAAATAAATATACATAAACAATGAACTAATTTTAAACTTTGTACAATTCAAGCTGACCGCAGTGGCTCACATCTGTAATCCCAGCACTTTGGGAGGCCGAGGCAGGCAGATCACCTGAGGTCAGGAGTTTGAGACCAGCCTGACCAACATGGTAAAACCCTGTCACTACTAAAAATACAAAAATTAGCTGGGTGCAATGGCGCAGGCCTGTAGCCCTAGCTACTCGAAACGCTGAGGCAAGAGACTCACTTGAACCCAGGAGGCGGAGGCTACGGTGAGCCTACATTGCGCCTTTGCATTTCAGCCTGGGTGACAAAGCAAGACTCCATCTCAAAACCAAATAATTAACTAATTAAAATAAAATTCAGTTGTACCACTATGGAATGTAAACCTGAAGTTGCTTTCCAAGCATTTTGATGACTTTTGTTCATAAAACTTACAGAAATAGAAAAAGTTGTTTATCTAACAATCATTAATTCCAATCAAGCTTTACTTGTGTATAGAGCATTGACCTTACCATTGGGGTCAGGTGACTACTAAAGAAGGAAGCATCAGTTTTTTTTTTTTTGTGACGGAGTCTCGCTCTGTTGCCCAGGCTGGAGTGCAGTGGCACAATCTTGGCTCACTGCAAGCTCTGCCTCCCGGGTTCACG
>NW_012101832.1:1601268-1602507 GCF_000951045.1 Mandrillus leucophaeus | reverse complement strand
AAAAAAAAAAAAAAAACAAAAAAAAAAAACAGGGATAAAAGGGCTCCTGAACACAGTAGTCTCACTGTTTTAAGATATGAAGAGGCCAGGTGCGGTAGCTCACACCTGTAATCACAGCAATTTGGGAGGCTGAGGCAAGAAGACTGCTTGAGCTATGATCAACGACACTGTAATGCAGCCTGGGTGACAGAGTGAGACCCCGTCTCTTAAAAAAATATATATATAGGCTGGGCGCAGTGGCTCACGCCTATAATCCCAGCACTTTGAGAGGCCAAGGCAGGCAGATCATAAGGTCAGGAGTTCAAGACCAGACTGGTCAACATAGTGAAACCCCCGTCTCTACTAAAAATACAAAAAAAATTAGTTGGGCATGGTGGCAAGTGCCTGTAGTCCCAGCTCCAGAGGCAGGACAATCGCTTGAACCCGGGAGGCGGAGGCTGCAGTGAGTCCAGATTACGCCATTGCACTCCAGTCTGGGTGACAGAGCAAGACTCCATCTCAAAAATAAATAAATTAATTAACTAATTAAAATAAAATTCAGTTGTACCACTACAGAACGTAAAACCTGAAGTTACTTTTCAAGCATTTTGATGACCTTTGTTTATAAAACTTACAGAAATAGAAAAAGTTGTTTATCTAACAATTATTAATTCCAAACAAGCTTTAATTATGTATAGAGCATTGACCTTACCATTGGGTCAGGTGACTACTAAAGAAGGGAGCATCATGGTCTTTGTTCCCAGGAAAAACTGATTTTAGCTGGGGGAAACCAAGAGCAGTAGGAATTACTACTTCATAAAACTCAGGGATAGGCTGGGCATGGTGGCTCACACCTGTAATCCTAGCACTTTGAGGTGGGGTGGATTGCCTGAGCTCAGGAGTTTGAGACCAGCCTGGGCAACATGGTGAAACCCCGTCTCTACTAAAACACAAAAAATTAGCTAGGTGTGGCAGCATGCACCTGTAGTCCCAGCTATTTGGGAGGCTGAAGTAGGAGAAATGCTTGAACCCAAGAGGCAGAGGTTGCAGTGAGCCGAGATTGCGCCACTGCACTCCAGCCTGGGCGACAGAGAAAGACTCTGTCTCCACAAAAAAAAAAAACAAAAACAAAAATGAAAAAACTCAGGGATAGAAGGGCTCCTGAATGTGCTAGTCTCAGCGTTGTAAGATATGAAGAGGCCAGGTGCAGTGGCTCACACCTGTAATCACAGCACTTTGGGAGGCTGAGGCAGGAAGACC
>NW_012101832.1:1582357-1599723 GCF_000951045.1 Mandrillus leucophaeus | reverse complement strand
CTCGTGATCCGCCTGCCTCGGCCTCCCAAAGTGCTGGGATTACAGGCGTGAGCCACTGCACCCGCCCTTTTTACTATACACTTTTTATATTAAATGATGAGAAATCAAAGCCCCCAAATGGTTCCAACTTAAAGTCTACCCTCAAATCCAACAGATTAATTTTTGTAAATTTCAACCCACAGCCACACCATCATCCTAGCCCTGCTGTCCTCAGAACCTTCCTTTTCCATCTCCAAGATCACCACCATGCTGACCTAAAGAGACATCCCCCTGAAATGCATTATATACCAGCCATACATAGAATGCCCATGACATAAAATTTTTTACTAAGTTATTTTCCTGGCATCAGGAATCTGACTTAAGAGGGACTTTTCAGTGTCAACTGTTTCATAATACAGCAGAATCAGAATATCTGTGATGTTTCCAAAAGGAGTAAAAGCAGCACGAAGAAATGTCCTCCACCCCCTCTGCAGACACCAAGAGCATTCTGAATCAATGTCTCCACACGTCTGGTGCAGTTGCTCCAACACCTTGTCAACATGAGCACAGGGAGGACAGAAAGGGAGGGGTCCCAATACTCTTCTGGGTATAACAAAACCACTTGTGAGGTACACTCGTCTCCCTCTTCTGACCTACATTTTGCCCCGGTTTATGGCGACAATTTCCTGAACGGGATCGCCGCCTTTTTGTCTCCTCCATTATCCCAAAAAAATACAAATACGACTACATTACTCTTCTGGTTGGTATTCTTCAAAAGCAATCCAATGGCCAAGGGAGAAAAATCCACATTTCTTAGTATGGTATAGACTAAGTATGGCCAGACTCTGGGTTTTGGCTCTCGTTGCTTGTCTCCATTCAGGCAACAGCCTGGCTCCCAACTTGGCTGCTTGGTTAACTTTGCATCTTTCAAACTCATCTCTGGACTCAGAGCATCCCGAAAGTTTACCCTCACCTCTCCGGATGGGGTGGTCATTCCCGTCTGGTTTCAACATCACCGTCCATCACACAATCGCATCACAGCATTCACCAACCCGTGCAGTGAGGCTGTTTTCGTAATTTCCCAGCTATTCTGGGACCTCCTTCCTCTAATGGGCCAGAGCTGTGGAGTTTGTGGAACGAATGGGTGCCACAGTTTGGAATAAGGGCTGAGGTCACGGTAGCAGATCGCAACCACCACTCTAGGTGCAGGGTCAGGAGTAGGGAAAAGGGATCTGGGCTGCGCTACCCGGCACCACTCACAAATCGACAGCGTGAAGCAGCACAGACCTGGCCCAGGATGCGTAGGGCCATGGATCTGCACCCTGCCCTACTCTGTCCACTCTGCCCACCCCCAGCTCAATCTTTGCACTGCCCACGAGGACCATGCCTCGCTCCACACCAGCATACCCTTTGAGGACCGTCTCGGCGGCCGCCATCTTGCTTCCAGTGCTTCCGCCGGAAGCCCGTACTGTGCCCCGCCCCATCCGGCACCAGATTAAGGAAAGAAGGGGCCGTCAGGAAACAAGGACATCTCCTTTAGATCTGTTAAGGTGACACCAGATCTTAAGGAGCCTGCCAAGAGGGATGAGCATTCTAAGGACTGCCTGGATGGGGCACTAAGCAAGCATCAAGCAAGCTCCAGGAGGGAAAGCAAGCAAGGCTGGAGCCACAGGGAAAGCAGGCTGCAAAGGGATGTGATCTTGGCCTTTAGGATGTCACTACTGTCACTTTGAGCATCAAAGAAACCACAAGCACTGAGGACTTCAGCACAATTTGCTGTAGTCACAGACCTCCCAAACATTTTCCCCCTGCTAGGGGAACCTTGGTTGCATCTGGGCAACTGGATCTGCTGACTCAAATGCAGCATAAACTGACTGCAGGAGATAAGGGACAGGACAAACCCCACCCAACAGAGTTCAGGAATGGAAAGACGGGGCTCAACTAACCAGCTGGTATCTGCAGATCTCACCAACCCCACTCTGCTCCAAATTTTCCTGGGCCCGACCCACGGTCTGCTCTGACCACATCAGATCTCTGTTCCCTGTAAGTTAAGTGGGGCTAATACAACAATCATAACAGAACGCTGTGAGACAGGATCATATTTAACAGTTCTGTATATCTTGTTAACCTTTGTCAGCTTCAAGTCAAGAAAGAATAAACTATCATTGGAACCAATTCACATCCTAAAGTTACTTCCAGTGAAAACTGGAATTCATAGAGTAAAACTGTGGTCAGAGACAGAGGCAGTTTTATGGAGTTTTTTTTCTTTATTGAGAAACGTAAGACTTGGGTACATCAAATAAAACCAGTTTCTGGGGGAAAAATCAAAACCCACAATAGAAAAAAAAAAAAAAAGTTAACACTGTCTGGGCCACAGCAGAACCCAGAGAACATATTCGTATAATTGAAAAATTCTAGGTGTTTCATAATTGACCTTTTGATACAAAATGACCTATTAAATTTGCAATTTGTAATCGTTGGTGTTGAGGTCCATAGGACAAGCTAGAAGTCTTCAAACCTTGAGCTGAATTCCGTAAGGGGTTATTTGGCTTTTGAATCCTGTAAAGAAAAGCACCAACACAAATAAATGCATAATCAAATAATTTAGATTCATTAACATCTAGTGGATAAAGGAAGGTATTCTAGAAGAGAAATTTCTCAACCTCAGCACTATTGACACTTCGGGCATTCTGTTGGTTCTGTCCTCCTGTGTACTGTACGATGTTTAGCAGCATCTCTGGTCTTTACCACTAGACGACAAGGCTCCTGAGGCCCTTGACAAGAGGGTCATGACTATGCCAAGTCAACCCTCCCAACACACCAGCTCACCAGCTCTGGTTCTTACCACGTGCTTTCTCCTTAGCTCATTTTACTCTCTTCTTTCCCTATCTGGAGACACCTACCACCATCAACCAGTATTAGTTAACCTTTATTCACTCAAGCCCCTGCAGACAAAGTCCACAGTCCTTATAAGAAGTCACCTGCAACATACTCCATGTAACTACTTATTGTATTCCCAGAGCTAAGCAGTGAGCATCTATACAACCTCAGGTCAAACCACGAAGACAATGCTCATAGGAACAAAAATGAAAAGAGCCACACATACGGTTTTTCCTTGTCTAAGAGGTAGCAGCAGCAACAGCGCCCACCTTCTGGGCAGCTTCTTTCTTGGCATGATGAGCCTGTAGAACTGCTACAGCTTCATCTACCTGCAAGAAATCTTCAGGTGGTCAGTGAATCTAGGAGAGCTACTCCACCCCTCCCTAGTGCCCAGACTTAGTAGTGGACCAAAGCCAACCGTACAGATGATCCCTAGGCTTCTGGTGCTAACTACTTTCCCAAATACCCACAGCAGCCTCCAGTCACAGTCAAGGCATGACGAGAAGGGTCCTGGGGGCAGCAGACCCCACTCTCTGCTGCACCTGGGTGTCCAAGTTTGCCCCCAATCTTCCCAAGCTGAGAGCTGAAGCTGCAGGGTCTGCGACCCAGCTCACCTTGGAGCGGAGAGACTCGGGGGACTCTAACATGTGCAGCAGCTCAGAGTTGTCGATCTCCAGCAGCATTCCCGTGATCTTCCCAGCCAAGTTTGAATGCATTGTTTGGATGAGTGGGAACAAGCGTTCTCCTATGGGGAGGGTAGTTAATAAAAAACCAAATCAAATCCCAGTAAACAATGGACACTGGTGTCCTAGTTGGCACCAGGCTCTGGGCCTCTCTTCTTCTGCAAGGAAGTGGGTCACTCACCCAGCATCTGCTTCTGTTCCTGGGGGGGTGCTGCAGCCAGCATGGAGGCAGTCAGTGGCTCCTGCCCCTGCACATGGACCGCAGGCTGGGGTGCCTGGGAACCAGGAAAGACAGTGGGTTAGCACCGAGGAAAGGACAGCACTTGATGGTGGTTGAGCGCCTGTTCAGTATCTGAACATCTGACTATGTGAAAGAGGAGAGGAGGTGGTGGGCCTTGCTCTAAAGGAACTAATTTCAGTCCTTGAAGGATTGAGGGATGTGGTGAGGAACAGAGGAGTATGGACATAAACACAACCAATTACAATGAAAATGGAATGCTATCAGAAAGCGAAGTGAAAGGTAAATAATAAAACAAACTTATAGCACTAGGCAAGCATTTTCTGACATTTCCTTAATGCACCCACAGTTACTCAAGAATGAAAAGCCTTGTTATAAATAAGGGTAAAGTGAACACTTGTATATAAGCTTTTCCTGAAAATTACTCTTTTCCTTTAGGGTAAATCTCAGTGCAGACTGGATCAAAGGGTGTAAATATCAACACATTTATAATTACATTCCACATCACCGTAACTGTACCAAATGTTCTTGTATCAAATGCTAAAAACTGTCAACATGCAATGTCAATGCTAGTCAAAGCCTTGCAAAGAAAAGGTATTTTACATAGCATCAAGTTCTAAGAAATCCCCAACTCAGAGAGTATGAGACAGGACAGTTAAAGAGTAATCTACTAAGCAGCTTATGGGCCTGAAGGCTTAGGGTGATACCTCCATGGCAAATTGCTATTAAGCTCTGAAACAAACTAGTTGCATCTAGAGCACAGGTCTAGAGACTGCAAGTTACCGCTTAGAAAATCTAAGCTCTAGGTTCAACCCCTTCCCCTCCTACACACACTTTACATCTTTGAAGCTGAACATCCGATCTGTAAGTTGAAGTTATTTCCTGCCTTAATGTACCAATCATCTTGCAGAGCAGCCAAGGATCCAATAGGTCACTGGATGTGGAAGTGACCTGGAGGCTCAAAGAGCTGAGTGAGCACATTATTCCGCACAAAGAGAGCAGGAAGCACTGGCTGCCCCTTGTGAGGCATTTCTGAGTGAACTGGCATCAGGCAGAGCACTTTTAAGCCCCTTCTCTCCCACTAGTGAGCCCCTAAAGGGCAGGGACAATGAATCAGAACATAGCGTCATAACACAGAGCAGGCATTTAATACCTGTTGAAGGAATCAAAGCAAAGCTTCTTTTACATCAAGTGGAAATGGGGGAAATCCTTTTAAGCATTCTGTCTGGTGGACCTCACCTGCAGAGGCTGTATGGCAGGATGAGGGCTGCGGACACTGGAGGCGTATTTGTAGGGGGCAACAGCACGGGGAGCAGCAGCGGCAACAGCAGCGCGTGGCGCTAAGTTCTGCACAGCTGTGGGAACGCCTTAGGGAAAGAACAAATACAATTAAAGCCCATCAGTCTGGGCAAAGACCCGTCAAATCCCATCTTTCCCCCTTCTGTGTGCATCCAATACCACCTCCAGACTGGCAGCTGTCAGTCAGCCCTTGCTGGGCGGCACCAGCCCCACCAAAGTCCATAGCCAAGCGGTCCGGGCACTCAGACCCTACAACAGACCAGCAAATGCACATCAGTGTTGGCAGCAGATGTCCAACTGGCCACGTCCCACGGAAGGAGAAATTTCAAAGCACGTTTACGCAACACATTGCACAGGGGGCCACTACTACTTTCGAGGATGAGCCAAAAGATAACATACAACTCTTTCCACGTCTTGGAATACAGGACATATTCTGTACGAGCTGTTTCCTCGTATTCCTCACCCCACCCAAAAGAACAGGCTGCCTCTGTAGTCATCCAGCTAGCAAACTTCTACAACTAACTTTTTCACATGAGTCACCGATGAGCAAAGAATGTTAAAAGCAACTGACACACCTAGAACTCATATTTCTCTACTCTTGAAGTGGCCACCTAAGCATACAGCTAAGATTACAGAACCAGGACTCAATAAGAGCCCAACAAACTGACCAACCCAGGGCAGAGCCTAGTCATCCTGACTCCCTCCTCCCCGGGCCACACTTCTAAAGGCCAGTTTGCTCACCGACTCTCTGAGTGGTAGTAGGGAGGCCACGAGAGGCCGGAGCATTACCAGTTGGAGCCAGATGGCGAAGAGTTGGACGAGGCCCAGACTGGCGTATAGCACTTGGCATTCCTTGGAAGCCTGGTGAAGAGAAAAAATTGCACATCACTGAGAAGTGATGTGGACCAGAACCTAGGCTATGCCTCAAAGCAGGGAAGCAGAAAAGGCAGGGGAGACCAGGATAGGTGTATCCTAGGCCGTCAAATCACTGTTCCCCAACCACCTACCTTGAGGTCTCCCACCTTGCTGCCAGCGTGGATTAGGCCTCATCTGCGCTAACTGGTTAGGTGTATAATATGGAGGCCTTCCCTGAGCCTGTAAGACAGAAGAATACCCAAACACCCTCTTAAGGACTGAACCACCCTAGAGAAGTATCTCATCTCATCTCACTAACCAGGACCTAAGCTAATTATTTAAATGTTCTTTCTATTCAAAAGCTGAGGGGTCAGCTAATGGGGACTGTTTTACTCTACCACTGCCACTGTGGGTGTGTGTGTATGTGACCATGGGTAAGTCCTTCATTTTCACTTGAAGGTTCCATACTCTGACATTCTAGAACTCTAATAACGAAAGATCCCTCTCCCCAACCACTGCAGAATACTGCCAGCAGGCAGGTTTCCAAGAGCTGTGACCAAACAGCACACCCACCTGTGGGACTGCTGGCACGAAGTAGCCACCCGCCGCAGGCTGGAACTGATTTAAGATGGCATTGGCAGGAAGTGCTCTCATTCCAGCCACTCGTTGCATATACTGGTTGGTCAGGTGAGCCTTTCTCTCTTCCTTCCTCTGGGCCAGGGCAACATATAGTGGCTTGGAGCCCACGATGCGTCCATTCATCTCAGTGACTGCTTTGGTTGCCTCTTCAGGAGATGAGAAGCAGACGAAGCCAAACCCTTTGCTTCTTCCATCCTCCAGCATTACCTACAAAATGAGACCAGCTACTTAAAAAATAAGGTGTCCTTGGCTGGGTGTGGTGGCTCGTACCTGTAATCCCAGCACTTTGGAAGGCCGAGGTGGGAGGGCTGCTTGAGCTCAGGAGGTTGAGACCAGCTTGAGCAACGTAGTGAGACCTCATCTCAAAAAAACAAAGGTCCAAGTGTAGTGGCTCATGCCTGTAATCCCAGCACTTTGGGAGGCTGAGGTGGGTGGATCACAAAGTCAGGCGTTCAAGACCAGCCTGAACAACATGGTGAAACCCCGTCTCTACTAAAAATACAAAAATTAGCCGGGCATGGTGGCACACACCTGTAATCCCAGCTACTCAAGAGGGTGAGGCAGGAGAACTGCTTGAACCCGGGAGGCAGAGGTTGCAGTGAGCTGAGATCACGCCACTGCACTCCAGTCTGGGCGACAGAGCGAGACTCCATCTCAGAAACAAAACAAAACAAAAAACCCAACCAACCAACCAACCAAACAAACCAAAACAAACCCACAAATAGGAAAAAAAAGATGTCCCTGGGTGGGAAGGGAACTATTCAGAAGAACCAGAAAGCCTGGGTTATGCTGCAGTCACTGAGCCTAGGTCAGGGGTTCAAAACTGGCATAGGATTTACCCCAGACCAACTAAGTCACAACCTCTAAGGCATTTTCTTTAAGTCCCCAGGTGATGCTAAAGTTCCGAAACACTATGATATGGCTAATGGTAAAACCAGGAACTCAAAGATGTTTCCTGATACCTGGTGGATAGCTACCCCTGGGTAACCACAAAACATCTCGAGGGTAGTGTTGAGCAATTTGTTTTCCAATCTCATCTGCTCCAAGACCTCGGTGGACAAACCTCTTAATAAGTTCTTAGCAACATCAGGATAACACTTTAGGAATACCACATGTGGACAGGAGTCATAAAATGTTCAGGTAATCAATGACTACCACCATTAATTCAACGAGATGGCCAGCTTAGAGATAGGTGCCTACATCCTAGTCTTACTTGCCCTCCTGAGGCTCAATTTCCATGAAATACCCCAAACAGCTGCAAAACCACAGGTCTACTGGTTCAGGCAGTCTTCTTCCACATTAAGTTCATCATTCACAAATTGCATTTTTCCTTATTTGAAAAGGTTATTCACTGTCTTCTCTGGTGTGACTGTCATTGTTTTATGTCTTAGTTAATGGCCCAGAGAGCCTCCTGAAGTGGAGAATAGGGACGTAAAGATGTGCATCACTCCATAACTCTCTACCAATTAGGTAGGCCAGTATGTATGTGAAAAAAAATGCCACACCATCATCTTGAAAATGGTGACAATTCAAGGTATGGCTCTTTTGCTCTCTTAACAAAGTGCAACTTGACTACTAGGCAGATAAGCAAGGAGAGAAGATCATTCCTTACACTGATGGGGTCCAATCAAGGGGGTCATAGCAAAAAGGAAAGGGTAAGAACTGGGCAAACCCACACTTGGCCTCTGGCCAACTCCCTACTACAACTAATAACATTGCTTTCCACATTCCCAGGTTGGGAGCAAATTCCCCTAAGAGCCAGGGCAGGGCCACTATGCCTTTAGAACAGCCCACATGGCTTCCCTTCTCATCAACTAAAGGATTTTGTGGCATCTGGTACACCTCTGTTTAGCAAGACCGGAGTCTGCATCAGGCCATAACCCAAAATGTTCAGATGCCACCAGCTTCCATCCTGCTCCCAAAGTGCTAAGGACAAACAGTACACCATCCCCATGTAGTCAGCAATCTCTTGTTCAAGGACTAAAATTCCTTATCTTTAAAATGAGGTTCCTACTTATCCTGCTAACTTAGTTGATGTGATTATCAAAGAAAATCAAGCAAATGATGCACACTACGAAACACGGAAAAACCTTCCGCTCCCCTTTCCTCTCTAAGACCAGGGTAGAAGTTCCCAAGCCCACTCCCAAAATCTTTAAAATACCTTCATTCTCAAGGAGAAAATGTGGCAGAGCTGTAGAGACAGGTCCCAAGACAAATGGAAAATAACCTGTCTGGATTTCCTCTGCTCATTCTGTAGCACCATCTGTCCCCACACCGGCACGAGGCAGCAAGGAATGGGAAAGATTCAGGTGCTCTGGGTTGGCTGGGAGGGGCTGGGCCAAATTCCTCTCCAGACTCCAGTGCTTGGGAAACAGTGTAATGCTAACCTAATGAAATGCCATTCTCCAAAATGTATCCAGAAGTTTTGCTGGAAAAACGTAGTAGCTACTTTCAGAAATGAACATAATTTAAATGCTATTCCTTCAATGGAACAAATGCCAATAAACCTATAATGGAATACTACTGCTTTCAATCTCCAAATCTCAGTATTATAATACCTTAGCACTGGTAATTGATCCAAAAGGAGAAAATTCTTTCCTTAATTTCTCATCATCAATAGTGTCATCCAAGTTCTTAATGTAGAGATTCACTCCCTGAAGGAAAAAGATCACTGTTAATTGCATTTCTGTACCACAAATATTCCCTTAGAAAGTGGTTCCCAAAGGGTAGCTCCCAGACCAGGAGCACCAGCATCTTTGGAAACTTGTTAGAAATGGAATTCTCAGCTGGGCACAGTGGCTCATGCCTATAATCCCAGCACTTTGGGGAGGCCGAGGTGGGTCAATCACGGAGTCAGGAGATCGAAACCATCCTTGCTAAAAGGCTGAAACCCTGTTCTCTACAAAAAATACAAAAAATTAGCCAGATGTGGTGGCGGGCGCCTGTAGTCCCAGCTACTCGGGAGGCTGAGGCAGGAGAATGGAGCGAACTTGGGAGGCGGAGCTTGGAGGGAGCCGAGATCGCACCACTGCACTCCAGCCTGGGCAACAGAGCAAGACTCCATCTCAAGAGAAGGAAAAAAAAAGAAAAAAGAAATTATCAGGCCAGACCCCAAACCCAGTGAACCAGAAAAACTCTAGGGCTGGAGTCCAGCTATCTGTTTTAACAAGCTCTGCTGGTGATTCTGATGCAAGCTCAAAGTTGTGAAACTACTGCCCTGAAACTGACAAGGATCATCAGTGCAGTCACCTTTTGTCACCTCTCCCCACAGCTGCTGTGGTGACCACTCACCCCCTACCCCAGCAGGGGTCTTCTTGAAGCCATGCCAAACAAAGGAGGCTCATTTAAGTAAAAGGAATCTACATGGCTAGCAACAGGCTAAGGCTTCCAGAATAGAGAGCTTCTTGATGAATAAACTCATTTCTCTTGTTTCTGGTTCTAAAATAATCACTGTCATATATGTAGTAGGTAAATATCCTTTTAAACCTAATCTTCTTGGGGGAAATGGGAAGAACAGACTCCAAATCCCCAAAAAGAAAGCCTGCTAAACATAAGGGTGTTCTGCAAATATTTCACAGCAAATCCCATTGCTAGGCTGGGCCAAGACCACCTTACCTGATATCGACTAATTCTCTCCTGTTTCAGCTGCTCAAATTTCCGTTTTAACTCTGCCTGCCGTTCTACTTTCTTTTGTGCACGGCCTACAAATATTATTTTACCACTTATTTCTTTTCCATTCATCTCTTCCACAGCCTAGAGAGGAAAAATGTCTTTAAAATAAAGTTGCAGTGATGGGGTCTTATTCCAGAGGTCTAAGTCCCAACAAGTATTCTTTCTACTATAGGACTAAAAACTAAATTCATTCCACCTCTGAAGTCTGTCACACAAATCCAAACTTCCTCATCTGTAAAATGAGGTTAATATTTAAATAGGTTATTGATCCAGATAATATAGAAATAGCACAGGTGTATAAACACAAGTGTGCTGACATGAGCCCAGGGCGATATCATCTTCTGGCTGCCAGTAAATTCTGCAGGTGCTTTTGTGGGTATTTAAGTGATATATCTTGAGGGTCTGGCACAATGCTTTGCCCACAAGTAGCTGCTGTGCTGTTATGAAATCAGCACTCACTGGGCTTTAGTTCTCTCACTTTTGCAGGGGAACAAACATCTGTCCTATTCTTTCAACAACTGACAGCTGAGGTGACAGGTATGTGCCAAGTGCTTTGTGAACACCTACATCATGTTAACATGTGGAACCCAGGAAGATGATCCCAGAGTATAGTAATGGTACATCTACTACTAGATACTCAGACCATCCCAGCTCTAGCTAGGTGCTAGCAAGACTCTGCCCATACTCTGGGGCCACCTCTTACAAGTTTTTCCCAACCTTTGTGGTACACTCACCTTATTGGCATCCTCGTGTTTTTCGTAACTCACAAAGCCAAAGCCTTTGGATTTCCCACTGGGATCTCTCATCACCTTGACACTTAGGGTCTTACCTATTACCAAAGGACAGAACTATTAGTAACACCATCTCAAGCACAGCTCAAGGAGAGAAGGCTTCCCTCTCGAAACTCACTTGAAGCAAACCTCTGGAGCAGTGCCCTCATCTCTTAAGAAAGAAGAGATGGGTCTGGTGGACTGTGAAAGGGGACAAGGACCCTCAACTTACCAAACTGACTGAATAGCTCTTTCAGACTCTCATCATCCACCTCTTCCCCAAAGTTTTTGATATAAACATTGGTGAATTCCTTGGCTTTGGCTCCCAGCTCAGCTTCCCGCTCTTTGCGAGACTTGAATCTGCCCACAAATCTAAAAAGAAACCATGAAAAAAGTAATCACCCAGAGGAATAAAACATGATGTCCAGGGACCCAAAGGAATACAAGTTAAAGGCTGACAGGAGAAGTTAAAACATGAGATCCCCATCCACCACCGAGGAGGCTCAGAGATACCCAAGTCCCCAGCAGAAAGAGAAAAAGGCAGGACTATCCTGTAAGGACCAGCCCCAGGGCTCCTGGCTTAGACCAGGGCTACTCCTACCACATCACACTGCCTTCATGAAGAAACCTGATGGCCATGTTTTTAAAACGTTCATTTCTGTGCAACTATGTAAATGCATAGAAAAGGTCTGGAAGGATACAAACCAAACTGTTAACAGTGGTTAATCCTAGGTATGAGATTGCTGGAGCGAAGGGGCACCCTTTCCTTTAAATTTATTTTGGTACTCTTATACTTAGAAGAAAATTTATCCATACACTGACATTTTTATATTTCTTTTTAGTGGTATCTGTAGATCAATCAACCACTGGGCACACAGACATTATAAACATAACCCATCCTCTGGTATGTTGAATGACACAAAGGATTTTGAATGACACAAAAATATTTTGGCTTGTAATAGCCAAGACTTATTGTCCCTTCTTCTCCCCACATGGCTTTGCTAAGTTCCCCTTCTGCATTCTACAGTAACAACCACACCAAAGCAACAGGTCTATTACGAAGTTTTTCTGCAAAGGGATGGGATTTTTCATTGTCACCAAGTATTACTGTGGAGCCAGCCTTGCATTAGGTCACTGAATCATAAGTCAGAAAATGGAGAACCGCGGGGACAATTTGGCATCAACCACTAGCGAGGGACCCATGGACAGACCTGAGTCACAGGAAAGCCAAGGTCACACTGCTAGTATACAGCTCCTGGTCAGTCCAGGGCCCTCTCCACTCTGCCGCTGGCCAAGACCCCGACTCAGAGTGAGCTTAGAGCTGCCTTCCAGCCAGCCCCAGTTGTTGATGCTCACAAAACCCACAGACAGATGCCTTTAAGGGAGAGGCGGCAGGCAGGCCATGGCTTGGGCAGGAAGCCCACCTTGGCGAGTCAAAAGGGCTGCCACGGCTCAGGCAGGGAGACTCACCAGCCCTGGAGTGGAGAGGTAGGAGCAGGCCACACTTGGGCCGAGAACCAGTAGCCGCCTTGTGTGTGCCAGTTAATACCGAGGTGGGGCCACGGCTGGCTCATGCGATGGTTGTTGCTCCGGACTGGGACACTCACACTTTGCGGTCATTGAGGAGCATGCCATTCATCTTCTCGATGGCCTTGTCGGCAGCCTCTTGGGTCTCGAAGTGGACAAATGCATAACCCTTAGAGCCGTTCTCATCACACACCACCTGTCAAAGACAAGGTGGACCACTTTAGCACCACTGGCCAGCTCCTGAGACATGAGAACCTCAGGGTATCTTGTGCCTGAGAAGGCTTTGGCCCATCCATGGCCAAAGGTGGCCAAGTACACCAGTACAATTTTTCTCACACCTAGCACAGCACCAGGTACCTAGTAAGTGTTCCATTTACAAAGGTAGCCACTACTAGGCTTCTTCTATTCCAAATGTTTTCTTTTTATAAAAAACAAAACAAAACAAAAAAACAAAGAAAACACTTAAAATTGGGTGCTGTGGCTCATGCCTGTAATTCCAATGCTTTGGGAGGTCAAAGCAGAAGGATCATTGGAGCCAGGAGCTGGAGGCCAGCCTATGCAATGGAGAGAGACCCTGTCTCTACAAAAAATAAAAAGATTAACTGAATGTGGTAGCACATGCCTGTAGTCCCAGCTACTTGGGAGGCTGAGGTGGGAGGATGGCTTGTGCCCAGGAGATCGAAGCTACAATGAGCTGTTACTACACCACTGCACTCCACCCTGGGTGACAGACAGAGCAAGACCCTGTCCCTTTAAAACACAACAACAACACATTTTAAGAGATCTGGGTGCAAACCACAGTGCTGCAAAAGACAAAACATTTTCCAAGGCCACAACAGATTTTCAGTGCAGTATGGCGTTAAACACCTACACCACCACTGTTTAAGTTTTAAAGTGCTCAGCATAAAACAGATACATAGAAGGAACAGAGTGAATTTATGCTTCTAACGTGATTAAGTTCCCTGAAGACTAGAGACACTTCTCTGGTCCTCTCCTTTTCCCCATCCCAAAAGAAAAACCTGGGGCTTTCCAAAGCTAAAGAACAGGAAAGATATTTCAGGCTGAGGAAAGAACAAGGGTATGAAAACGTGTGCTGGTTACACTGGGTGTGGCCCTGAGACTACCCATGGGAACTTTTAGAATTCCATGTCCAGCATTTTGAAAATTCCTGTATCCTGATGCCAAGGTAGTTTTCCATTTGGTATTTATCTTGTTTTTGAGAATCAATTATTCTGCCAAAATCATTTAATCAGTGTTTACCTTGCAGGATAGAATGTTTCCAAAAGCAGAAAAAGTATCATAAAGTGCCTTGTTATCTATAGATTTGTCCAGGTTCTTGATGAAGACATTTCCCACACCAGATTTTCTCAAAGAGGGATCCCTCTGAGACCACATGATGCGGATTGGCTTTCCCTTAATCACATCAAAGTTCATGGTGTCCAAAGCCCGCTCAGCTGTAAGAGAGAAACACATTTCAATAAGGAGAGAAAACATCAGCTCCCACAGGCCAACATCCTAAGAACAGATTACTCCAGGACTTTTCAAGGTAATCACTCTTGATAAAAGGCAACTCTATTAAAATAAAAGGGCATCAGATTCCTCCAGCCTGCATTGTTAGTAAGGGTAGAATAAGTTCCAGCTAATGACTCTACTTCATGACAGAAGTCTAAACGCCCTTCTGGGTCTGTGCCCTTGTTGGATAAAGGGGCCATAAGTAAAGATAATCTAAATGGCCTTAATGACACCAAGATCCAATGATAATACCTCACATTTGACTAAGCTTTACCATTTGGAAGACTTTGCAGACTGCCACCCACCATGACTCAGGTGGGACAGCTGAAATTATACATTTTACAAAATGAACAAACTTATGTTTAGGGTGACTAAGCTGTGCAGCTAGCTAGTGATTAGGAAACTAATACTAGATTATCTGATTTATTTTTCAGTGAGGTATTGCATCAAAGTTATCAAGTCATTTAGTCTGCAATCCATCCACGGAGACAAGCAACTAAACGTATGAGCAAATGATCTGGGGAAAAAAAAAAAAAAAAGGTGCTATCCCTGAATTCAGAATTCAGTCCAATTTCTTTTATTTTCAGTTTCTGAGAATAAAAATCCAATCACCAAAATGGATACAACTGATCACACATGGAAAAGTTCTCTGTACTATCACAACAAGGATTAAACCACCATACCTTCTGCCTAAGCAGACAGCACGCAGATGGTAGGCCCGGCACCTACCTTTTGAAGCCTTAATCGAAGTTCTGTAGAATTCTAGGACTTCAGCTACCCTGGGTGCCCAACCAACTTCCCCATCCAGTGCCTTGGAAAGCTTCTGTAGCTTCCCAACTAAGTCCATATGTGCACCAGAGACAATTTAAAGAACCAAAAGCTAGGCCGGGCATGGTGGCTCACTCCTGTAATCCCAGCACTTTGGGAGGCTGAAACAGGTGGATCACCTGAGGTCAGGAGTTCGAGATCAGCCTGACCAACATGGTGAAACCCCATCTCTACTAAAAATACAAAATTGGCTGGGTGTGTGGTGGGCGCCTGTAATCCCAGCTACTCAGGAGGCTGAGGCAGGAAAATCGTTTGAACCCGGAAGTCAGAGGTTGCAGTGAGCTGAGATCGCGCCATTGCACTCCAGCCTGGGCAACAAGAGCGAAAACAAACAACAACAAAAAGAACCAGAAGCTAAAATACACCACCACCTGCCAGCCAAAACACTTCTCATCACTAATCGCAACAAGGATCCCCAGATCCGGTGGCCACTTTTCCTTAAGGCTGTGACGACATCTCCTATCGGTGACATTACCCAGAACCACCTCCATGAGGGGATTTAGACAGGGTCAGAGCAGTGGAATCTGCTCCTTGCCTCAAGGCAACATCTCACTTAAGAGGGGGGACAAAATTCCCCAACTCTGACGCTCCACAAGCTCAACTGTTTCTTTAACCAGGAGAATTTATTTTCACTCATTATTTCCAACAAACTTCCCCACCCCCTTCAGAAGGTGGGCTCATCTGTATGGGGGGCAGTTGGGAAAAGGGGAGATGACAAGACAGATCCAAGTCAGGAACAGTCCAGGAAAGGAGGAGTTTGCTTGTGATGGCTATCAGAGATAGATAGCTGGGATCGCAAACTATTTCATTAATTAGCAGTAAAGGAGCCCATTTCAACACAGCTCCTCGTCTATTTCCAGACAGCACTGCACAAGGCAAGCCGGCTTAGTCTGACAAATCTGGCTGCACTTATTTATAGCAGGGAGAAGTCCTGCAGAAGTATGTGTTGGCAGACACACTGACCAATGGCTTCTGCTATCTCTAAGTGACATGACTTTTGTTCAAAAGTCAAGAAGGCAGACAACAGCTAATGTGGTACATTATCCCTTAAAAAGACCACACTCAGCTACCTTCTTTGCGCTCCTATAGCCATAGACAGAACTCAGCTTGGAGCATACTGGGTTGACGGTAGCAATACCTAGGTTCCCCTTAACATGTCCAATTCTCTGGTCTCAGCTGCAACCTGGGCAAGTAGTAACTCTGGGCCTCAGACAGAAAACAAAGTGGGGACCTCAAAACTAGCGACCTGGAGATCCTTTGCCATAGCATGGCTTGTTTCTCCCAGTAATGATCTCTGCAGTTGTTCCCTTCTAATCTGGAGTCACGTGCAGCCTCTGATCAGATTTCCTTTGGCCTCACTCCTGCCACGCCTGCAACATACCTCTCTCCATGCTAAGGCCACAATCTGAGGTGGCAGAGCACTGTGCTGGGAGTCCCAACTTGGTTTCCAACTTTTTGCATTCCTTTTCCTTCTCAGGAGTCCCATTTTCTTCAGATTAAATGAAGTAAAAGGGCTCTGACGAGTGCAAACCACTGTTACAGCTGAGGTGACAAATGCCACCAGATTTTCAAGTGACGCTTCCCCAAACTACCTCCACAACACTCTTTACAGCACAGAGCCTGGATACCATTTGTCCAGCGCAAAGCACTTCTCCACTCCAGTGGCAAACACACAGACTAAGGAGCTGGCCTGGCACACGCAGCTCCTGTGACACTAACCTAAATCTCTGCTAGTTTAACGCACAGAAACCTTCCCCCTGCTTCCTGCCTGCCCTGACCCATCCTTTATCAGCACAACATCAGGTAGTCAAGGTTAGTAAAGGTGGCAGAGCGGGCAAGAGCTCTACAATGTAGAACTTTTGCGGGGAATTGTGTTTCAAACGTCCCTCCTTTTCGGCCAGCCTGTGAAGGGCACAAGCAAGGGTCTGTAACAGCCCAGCCCCACTGACAAGGACCACACACAGTGGAATGCCAGTGGCTTCACTCTAATCCTGTTTTACAGTTTCCTTGGTTTCCAACCCCACTACCAGCAACACCAGTAAGTAGCCCAAGGTCACCCAGTTAGCAAGTGGTAGAAACAAGATTGAAACTCGAGTCATCTGATGCCAGGTCTGCGTTCTCAATCTCTGCACCCTGCTCCAAGCTTCGGTGGCAACATGCTGTCGTGATGCTGCCCTCCTTGGCAGGAGGGCCCTGCCAGAAGACGACTCCCGGGGTCCGCCGGGCTCCCACGCACGTGTGGGCACAGCTTCTACTCACCGTCGGCCGGCTGCTGGAAGTTGACGTAGGCATAGCCCAGGGAGCGGCGGGTGATCATATCGCGGCAGACCCGGATGGACAGCACAGGCCCCGCGGGGCTGAACTTTTCGTACAGCATGGCCTCGGTGACGTCCGAGTGCAGGTCGCCCACGTACAGGGAGGCCATGGGGTAGCTGCTGGCCGCAGCGTTCATCTCCCCGCCCCCCACCACCCCGAGCCCCGCCA
>NW_012101832.1:1579654-1581353 GCF_000951045.1 Mandrillus leucophaeus | reverse complement strand
CTCGCGGTTGCAGGAGACCCCCAGGGCCCCTTTCTATAACCAATGAATCTTAAGACCCTCCCACCCATCACCCGGGAATGGAACCTAGAAGCCATTTAACTCGCACACACGCATGAGGTTTAAAATTAAATGGTATGGGGCCGGGCGCAGTGGCTCACGCCTGTAACCCCAGCACTTTGTGAGGCCGAGGTGGGTGGATCATGAGGTCGGAAGATCGAGACCATCCTGGCTAACAAGGTGAAACCCAGTCTCTACTAAAAATGCAAAAAATGAGCTGGGCGTGGTGGCACGCGCCTGTAATCCCAGCTACTCAGGAGGCTGAGGGAGGAGAATCGCTTGAACCCGGGAGGCGGAGCTTGCAGTGAGCCGAGATTGAGCCACGGCACTCCAGCCTGGGCAACAAAGCGAGGCTCCATCTAAAAAAAAAAAAAAAAAAAAAAATTAGATAGTAAGCCTAATTGTGAAATGAAGGTGACATAAAATAAGTTAAAGTAATAGGTGGTCCAATAGGTAAATGTTTGTGAAGTTTTCAGAATACTGTTGGCCTAGAGGTAGAATCGTCAAGAGCTGGAAATGCAAGCAGTATCCGTGGGTGATGGGATTTTCTGAAAAGATGAGCAGATTTTGGTAAAGCTTCAATGAAACCAAACACAAGCATCCCTTCTATTGACATGCTGGTGGCATTCCCGGACATTTAGTTTGTATTTAAGGGCACAGAAATACTTTCTACTCCTATGTTTAAAGTTTCTTATACGCTTGGATAATTATAAAAAGACTTTTCATCTGCATGAGGGTCTGGCAGGTCATTTGAAAGTCATATCACTTGCCAGGCTCAAGCCTGTAATCCTAGCACTTTGGGAGGCCGAGGCAGGTGGATCACCTGAGGTCGGGAGTTTGAGACTAGCCTGACCAACATGAAGAAACCCCTGTAATCCTAGCTGCTCAGGAGGCTGAGGCAGGAGAATCGCTTGAACCCTGGAGGCAGAGGTTGCGGTGAACTGAGATAGTGCCATTGCACTCCAGCCTGGGCAACAAGAGTGAAACTCCGCCTCAAAAAAAAAAAAAAAGGTCATATCACTTTATGGGACTATGTTATATGGGACTGTCCACACACATTGCAAGATATATAGCATCCCTTCTTCCATAAGTGCCAGGAACCAACTTTGCCATCACTGTGACAACCAAAAACAGAAATTGCCAAAAGGCAAACAGATATCCCCCTTCAAAAGCACTAATTTAAGTAAATGACTGAAGAAATATGTGTATTTATATATTAATTCATTCAAATAAATGGTTAATCTGAGTCTACTGTATGTCAATGTCAATACAGGGGCTGGAGATACCATGGTGGACCAGAAGTCACTCCGTCTCTCATGGAGTTTATATTCTACTAAGTATATTAAATCAAGAAACATTGGCTGGCACGGTGGCTCACGCCTGTTATCCCAGCACTTTGGGAGGCTGCGGTGGGAGGATCACCTGAGGTCAGGAGTTCGAGACCAGCCTGGCCAACATGGTGAAACCCCATCTCTATTAAAAATACAAAATCAGGCCGGGCGCGGTGGCTCACGCCTGTAATCCCAGCACTTTGGGAGGCCGAGATGGGCGGATCACAACAAGGTCAGGAGTTCGAGACCAGCCTGGCCAACATGGTGAAACCCCATCCCTACTAAAAATACAAAAAAAAAAAAAAAAAAAA
>NW_012101832.1:1576939-1578256 GCF_000951045.1 Mandrillus leucophaeus | reverse complement strand
AGAGACTTGCTCTGTCACCCAGGCTGGAATGCAGTGACATGATCTTGGCTCACTGCAACCTCCACTTCCCAGATTCAAGTGATTCTCCTGCCTCAGCCTCCCAAGTAGCTGAAATTACAGGTGCCCACCACCACGCCTGGCTACTTTTTGTATTTTTAGTAGAGACGGGATTTCAGTATGTTGCCCAGGCTGGTCAGGTAATGTATTCCTCTCGGCCTCCTCAAGTGCTGGGATTACAGGCATGAGCCACGCACCGCCCTGTGTGTATTTCTTTTGAAGCAACAAAGTCTCACTGTGTTGCCCAGGCTAGAGTGCAGTGGCATGATCATAGCTCACTGCAACCTCAAACTCCTGACCTCAAGCGATCCACTTTGGCCTCTTAAAGTGTTGGGGTTACAGGCATAAGCCACTGCACCTGGCCTAGATATTTGTTAAATAAACAAATGAATACTAGACACAGATGACCAAAACCCACACAAGCTCTGACCTCATGAAGCTTACTGTCTAGCAGGGGAGTTTATTACCTATATTACCTTGGGCAAGCTAGTTCACATCTCTGACCCTCAAATTTCTCATCTGAACTATACTAATAAACCTTATTAACACTTAAGAGGGTTATTGTGAGAATAAACTAATACATATAAATACACAGAAATTGTTTAGTTTTTTTTTGTTTTTTTTTTTTTTGAGATGGAGTCTCGCTCTGTCACCCAGGCTGGAATGCAGTGGCGCAATCTCGGCTCACGGCAACCTCCACCTCCCAGGTTCAAGTGATTCTCCTGCCTCAGCCTCCCTAGTAGCTGGGACTACAGGCACACACCACCACACTGGGCTAATTTTTTGTATTTTAGTAGAGACGGGTTTTCACCGTGTTGCCCAGGCTGGTTGCGAACTCCTGAGCTCAGGCAATCTGCCCCCCTCAGCCTCCCAAAGTATTGGGATTACAGGCATGAGCCACCATTTGCCCGGCCTTGGATGAATGTTAATAGCTATTACTATCAAGCTATATTTGTACTAAGAAAGGAGGGGGAGGCCAGGCGCGGTGGGTCATGCCTGTAATCCCAGCACTTTGGGAGGCCGAGGCAGGCAGATCACCTAAGGTCGGGAGTTCGACACCAGACTCACTGACATGGAGAAACCCCATCTCTACTGAAAAAACAAAATTAGCCAGGTGTGGTGGCGCATGCCTGTAATCCCAGCTACTCCAGAGGCTGAGGCTGGAGGATCACTTGAACCCGGGAGGTCCGTTGCAGTGAGCCAAGATCGTGCCATTGCACTCCAGCCTGGGCAACAAAAGTGAAACTCCATCTCAAAAAA
>NW_012101832.1:1573527-1575184 GCF_000951045.1 Mandrillus leucophaeus | reverse complement strand
AAAAAAAAAAAACCAAAAACCTGTCTGACTGCAAATGGAAAAGGATTACAGGATAGGTACAAGGAGACCTACGAGGTGATGGCTGCTAAGGTGGTAGGAAGTGTGTCAATTAGGGACATATTTAGACAGTATGATTTCTGATTAATTGGATGTAGGAGGTGAGAGAGTGAGGAGTCAAGGACAGCTCCCAAGTTTCTGGGAAATCAAAACCATTTAGATTCCTTGCATCTAAACACAAGGTTATCACTTAATTAGTCTTAGAGGGGAAAGATATGCAAAGCCACCAGAGGAGCAACCCAGACGCCAGGTCTGCAAAATCTAAACAGGCCTTCATGGGACAAAAAGTGGGGTAGGAAGAGGCTGGACAAGTAACCAGGCCAGTGATCTGAAAGGAGGCTTGTGCATATCAGTACAAATCTGCCCTTGCTGCGGTGGGAAGGGTCACGACTTTTTTCTCCCCCACTGGGGCTGAACCTATTCTCGGTGGGTCTACACTTGAGAGATGGTATTGACATGTCGAGAGAAAGAATATGTTCAGGGTTGGGAAGAGGAAGAAGGAAGAACTTCAAGGTAGGGAGATGGATACAGAGGCTGCTCTCTCAAGCTGAGGATTTTTTTTTTTTTTTGAGATGGAGTTTTGCTCTTGTTGCCCAGGCTGGAGTACAATGGCGCGAACTCGGCTCACCATAGCCCCCGCCTCCCAGGTTCAAGCGATTCTCCTGCCTCAGCCTCCTGAAAGCTGAAGATTTTACATGTAGCAGAAATGTAAGAGCTTTGCCTTCCGGCATCATTTGTTTGTTCACTCAGCAAACTTATGTGGCATTCCTAAGAGCCAGGTTCTCTCTGTTCTGGGTGTTGGGGACAGAACTATGAGCTAAACGTTCACTGAACAACCTCTTCTTGGACAGAGAGAGAGACAAGCAGTGTGTGTTGAAAAAAGCTTTGAACCTGAAGGTAAGAGCAAGGAAACCCCAGCCCCATCCACCCAGCAAGAGGCCAATTCTACCCGCAAAAGCTCAGTTTCCTATAAGCAACAACGGCTCTGCCGCTCAGGGAGGAAGACTCTTCTTGTCCAGAGACAGGGTCTCTGAGATCCTAGAGGTCTGGCCCAAGCACCAAGACAGGCTGCACAACTTTAGACAGTGGTCGTCACATCTCCAAGCCTCCCCACCTGTGTGATGGGCTCAGTAAGTCCTTTTAAGAATAGAGACCAGGTGGCCGGGCACAGTAGCTCATGCCTGTAATCCCAGCACTTTGGGAGGCCAAGGCAGGTGGATCATGACATCAGGAGATCAAGACCATCCTGGCTAGCACGGTGAAACCCTGTCTCTACTAAAAATACAAAAAATTAGCCGGGCATGGTGGCGGGTGCCTGTAGTCCCAGCTACTCGGAAGGCTGAGGCAGGAGAATGGCGTGAACCCAGGAGTCGGAGCTTGTAGTGAGACGAGATGGCGCCACTGCACTCCAGCCTGGGTGACAGAGCAAGACTCCGTCCAAAAAAAAAAAAAGAATACGGCCGGGCGCGGTGGCTCAGGCCTGTAATCCCAGCACTTTGGGAGGCCGAGACAGGTGGATCACGAGGTCAGGAGATCGAGACCATCCTGGCTAACACGGTGAAACCCCGTCTCTACTAAAAAATACAAAAAACTAGCCGGG
>NW_012101832.1:1554343-1572127 GCF_000951045.1 Mandrillus leucophaeus | reverse complement strand
GCCACCGCGCCCGGCCCAGAACCTGGTATTAAAAGCTGAAACAAATGTAGAAAATCCATCATCTGTGGAGATCAGGGGTATGAACGAGGAGATTCATAACTGCTGTTCTCCTGTTCAGGTCCCCAGGCTGTACACCGGCTACAAAGATGAGTAAGACATTATTCCTTTCCTGGAATTGGTCACAGTGTAGTGACCAACTGACACCTGGATCAATTATCACATCCCAAGGCATATGGAGATGGGCGCCACAGACAGGGGCTCCAGGTGAAAGAGACAGATTATCTGTACCAAGGGTGGTGATCAGAGAAGGCTTCCTGGAGGTGACCATGGAGCTGGACCTTTAGAAAAAGATAGTTTTTGTTGTTGTTGTTGTTGTTGTTGTAGAGGCAGGGTTTCACTATGTAGTCCAGGCTGATCTCGAACTCCTCAAGAGATCCTCCCACCTCAGCCTCCTAAAGTGCTAGGATTACAGGTGTGAGCCACCATGCCTGGCCAGGAAGATAGTGTTTTGGAGTGGAAGTGGGGAGAGCATTCTGCAAATAGAAGCCCAGAGGCAGACAAGTCATTTATGAGCTTGGGTAAGTCATTTCCCAGTCCTTGGCCTTAGTTTCCTCATCAGTGGATTAGAAATGGTATAAGATAATATATGTAAACCTTTACATGGTGCTAGGCACACAGTAAGCATTTAATCGACAGTGGATAATACTACTATATTATTACAATGTGACATGTTCAAGGTTGCTGTGAGCAGCTGAATAGGACTAGAACTCAGAAGTGTGTATGTGTGTGTGCATGTGTCTAGTGAGGAAGACAACTGAAAAGTAAAGTTGAGATCTTGCAGGGGTCCTTGAATGCCATTCTACAGTATGACCTTTCCCAGAAGTAATTGACCCAATACTATTATTTGGAAATAATGACATAAATAGCCACTACTACACAGTGCTTCCTACCTGCCAGGCACTGCTGTAAGCCCTGTAGAGTAACTGGCCAAGATAACAAAGCTGGCAAGAGTGGGTTGAGACTTAAATATTTTCTTGCTCTAACTCTAATGCTGCCTACAATAACTTGAGGCTAGGAGTTCAAGACAAGCCTGGGCAACATAGCGAGACCCAATCTCTACAAACATTTAAAAAATTAGCCAGAGCCAGGCGCGGTAGCTCATGCCTGTAATCCCAACCCTGTGGGAGGCCGGGTGGATCACCTGAGGTTGGGAGTTCGAGACCAGACTGACCAACATGGAGAAACCCCATCTCTACTAAAAATACAAAAAAAACAATTAGCTGAGTGTGGTGGTGCATGCCTGTAATCCCAGCTGCTCGGGAGGCTGAGGCAGGAGAATTGCTTGAACCTGGGAGGCAGAGGTTGCAGTGAGCCAAGACTGTGTCATTGCACTCCAGCCTGGGCAACAATAGCGAAACTCTGTCCCAAAAAATAAATAAATAAATAAATAAATAAATAAGCCAGACATGGTGGCATGCACCTATAGTCCTAGTTACTTGGGAAGGTGAGGCAGGAGGATCACTGAACCACTTGAGCCCAGGAATTTGAGGCTGCAGTGAGTCGTGATCACACCACTGCACCCCAGCTTGGGTGACAAAGCAAGACCCTATCTCTAAAAATAAATAAATAACCAAAAACTAACATTTACTGGGGCATACATGCATCATTTTACTTTTCTTTTTTTTTTTTTTTTGAGATGGAGTTTCCCTCTTGTTGCCCAAGCTGGAGTACAATGACACAATCTTGGCTCACTGCAACCTCTGCCTCCTGGGTTCAAGCGATACTCCTGCCTCAGTCTCCTGAGTAGCTGGGATTACAGGCGCACGCCACCATGCCCGGCTAATTTTTTTGTATTTTTAGTAGAAACGGGTTTCATCATGTTAGCCAGGCTGGTCTCAAACTCCTGACCTCAGGTGATCCGCCCTACTTGGCCACACAAAGTGCTGGGATTACAGGTGTGAGCCACCGCGCCCGGCCGCATCATTTTACTTAATGTTCACAACAGTCAAGGAAAGTAGGTTCCATCACCACTTTGCAGAGAGAGACCTGAGGCTCAGGCAGTTGAGTAACCTGCTTGTGGCCTGGCCCCTGGCAGCTGGTAGAAAAGTATGGCAGCCACAGAAGTGTGCTGCTCCTAACTCCTTCAAGAGACGCTGCCGTGGGGTGTGTACTTGATTGATAGCTATTGTCCCTTTGGATCCCCTGTCATGTTCATGTAGCTTCCACCAGGCCACTCCAGCCAACGGTGAGCATAGTGGAAGCATAAATGCCAGCCTATTCCCGCCTGGCACGGGACTCTTCTAATACATATCCATTGCTTGAGACCTCCTCATCTACCAGGCCAAGATTCTCTCAAAACTGATACAGTATGAGGCTCTTTGTACCCAACCTTCTCTTCCACTTTTTTCGCAAAGCTGACAAAGATTCTTTGCTTGGCCAAACTTTAGTCAGGTTTTTTTTTGTTTTATTTGAGGTGGAGTCTCGCTGTCATCCAGGCTGGAGTGCAGTGGTGTGATTTCAGCTCACTGCAACCTCCACTTCCTGGGTTCAAGCAATTCTCGTGCCTCAGCCTCCCAGGTAGCTGGGATTACAGGGGCATGTCACCATGCCCAGCTAATTTTTATGTTTTTTGGTAGAGATGGGGTTTCGCCATGTTGGCCAGGCTGGTCTTGAACTCCCTCAAGCAATCCGCCCGCCTCAGCCTCCCAAAGTGCTGGCATTACAGGCATGAGCCACTGCGCCTAGCCTAGTCAGACTTCTGAAACTTCTCCTAGGCCAATCTGTGCACCTCCTTGTGAAATCCAGCTTTAACAAAAGAACGCTGCTGAGTCAGTTTAGCCAGACCCCCCCCACCAATCCTGGATATCAGCTTCCTCATCTTCCACCATCCCCGAGGTGATGTGTGATCACCCAGGCCTGCATTCAACAAGAATCCTGTTAGGTCTGTTTAGCCAGAATTCTCCTTACTTCTGATACTTCCTCTTAGAAAATTTCCATCCACTGACCCCCACCCTGCTCCTTCGCAGTCAATTCCCTCTTGTCCATGCTGTGTTCAGAGTGGAGCCCACTCTGACTGCAAGATGGTCCTGAGTAAAGTCTTCCTTATCATGTTTTAACAAGTATCCTTGAACAATTTTATTCTTTAACACAACTATCAGACCTGCATCATGGTATGAAGCCTTGCCCCACCTACTTCTACTCCATTCCCCTCCCTTTTTCCTTACAGGATTTTCCCAAATAAATTTCTTGCACATCTAACGCCATCTTGGTGTCTGTTTCTGAGGACCCAAACTAACACAGACTCTCCACGATTGTGCCTCTTGTGGATGGCCCTTAAAGGTGACAAAGCATTTCTTTTTTTTTCTTTTTTTGAGACAGAGTCTTGCTCTGTCGCCAGACTGGAGTGCAGTGGCGAGATCTCGGCTCACTGCAACCTCCGCCTCCCGGGTTCAAGTGATTCTCCTACTCCCGCCTCCCAAGCAGCTGGGATTACAGGCATGGACCACCATGCCCAGCTAATTTTTGTATTTTTAGTAGAGACGGGGTTTCACCATGTTGGCCAGGATGGTCTCAATCTCTTGAGCTCGTGATCTGCCCGCCTCAGCCTCCCAAAGTGCTGGGATTACAGGCCTGAGCCTCCATGCCCAGCCTAATTTTTTTTTTAAGTGGGGTCTCACTCTATTGCCCAGGCTGGAGTGCAGTGGCACAATCACAGCTCACTGCAGCCTCGACCTTGTGGGCTCAAGTGACCCTCCCACCTCAGCCTCCTGAGTAGCTGGGACTACAGGTGTGTGTTATCATGCCCAGCTAATTTAAAAAAAATATTTTTTGGCCAGGTACGATGGTTCACTACTGTAATCCCAGCAGTGTGGGAGTCAGGAGTTCGAGACCAGCCTGGCCAACATGGTGAAACCCCATCTCTACTAAAAATACAAAAATTAACCAGGTGTTATGACGTGTGCCTGTAGCCACAACTACTTGGGAGGCTGAGGCAGGCAAATTGCTTGAACCCAGGAGATGAAGGTTGCAGTGAGCTGAGATTGCACCACTGCACTCCAGCCTGGGCGACAGAGTGACACTCTGTCTCAAATAATAATAATAATAATAAAATAATAATTATTATTATTTTTTAAGAGACATGGTCTCAGTATGTTGCCCATGTTGCCAAGCTTGGTCTTGAAGTCCTGGGCTCAAGCAATCCGTCTGCCTCAGCCTCCCAAAATGTTGAGATTACAGGCATGAGCCACAGTGCTCTGCTAGCAAAGCAGTTCATACTCATAAATTCATCTCATGTCAACAGGAAGCATGTTCAGCAACCCAGTCCCTGAGCACCTGGGACCAGGCGCCTGTCATGAAAGTCATGACCAAAAGCAGGAAGAGGGATGCTCAGGAGAGAAGGGGACGTGCATGTTGCCCAGGATAGCTCTGCAGGCAAGTGGCTTAGCTTCCTGACCTATGATCTGGCTCTGACCCAGAAACAGATCCAGAGAAAAGAAGGATGGCTCAGCAGGCTCCACTTACAGCTGTACCAAATCATCCTTCAAAAGTAGCTAGCTGGCCGGGCGCGGTGGCTCGCGCCTGTAATCCCAGCACTTTGGGAGGCCAAGGAGGGTGGATCACGAGGTCAGGAGATCAAGACCAGCCTGGCCAACAAGATGAAACCCTGTCTCTACTAAAAATACCAAAATTAGATGGGCATGGTGGCGTGTGCCTGTAATCCCAGCTACTCGGGAGGCTTAGTCAGGAGAATCACTTGAACCAGGGAGTTGGAGGTTGCAAGCAGAGACCGCGCCACTGCACTCCAGCCTGACAACAGTGAGATTCCGTATCAAAAAAAAAAAAAAAAAGTAGCCAGCTACTCTTGCTCTAATTCATACTTACCATGTTGACTTCTCATTTGCAATTTGATGTCCAGAAAGAACTGGCCCACCCAGAAGGAAGTGACCTTGGCAACCAGTGTGATCAAAACCATAAGGATGCCTTCTATGAGAAAGAGCCTTGGCCAGGTGCGGTGGCTCACGCCTCAGCACTTCGGGAGGCCGAGGTGGGTGTATCACCTGAGGTGAGGAGTTCAAGACTAGCCTGGCCAACATGGTGAAACCCCATCTCTACTAAAAATACAACAACAACAACAAAAATATTAGCCAGGCGTGGTGGTGGGCACCTGTGATCCCAGCTACTCTGGAGGCTGAGGCAGGAAAATCACTTGAACCCGGGAGGCAGAGGTTGCAATGAGTCGAGATCACACCACTGCACTCCAGCCTGGGCAACAGAGCAAGACTCTGAAAGAAGGAAAGAGAGAAAGAGAGAGAGAGAAAGAGACAGAGAAAGAGAAAGAGAGAGAGAGAGAGAAAGAGAAGAAAGAAAGAAAGAAAGAAAGAAAGAGAAAGAAAGAAAGAAAGAAAGAAAGACAGAAAGAAAGAAAAGAAAAGAAAAGAAAAGAAAAGAAAAGAAAAGAAAGAGAAAGAAAAGAGTGAGCCTCGGCCGGGCACAGTGGCTCACGCCTGTAATCCCAGCACTTTGGGAGGCCGAGACGGGCAGATCACAAGGTCAAGAGATCGAGACCATCCTGGCCAACATGGTGAAACCCCATCTCTACTAAATATACAAAAATTAGCTGGGTGTGGTGGTGGGCGCCTGTAGTCCCAGCTACTCGGGAGGCTGAGGCAGGAGAATTGGTTGAACCTGGGAGGTGGAGGTTGCAGTGAGCTAAGATCTCGCCACTGCACTCCAGCCTGGTGACAGAGCAAGACTCCATCTCAAAAATAAACAAACAAACAAACAAAAAAAAAAGAAAGAAAGAAAGAAAGAAAAAGAAACGCAGAATCTCAGGACTTATGGAATTGGAATATTCATTTTATCAAGATCCCCAATACAGCCAGGCATGAGTGGCTCAGGCCTCTAAATCCCAGCACTTTGGGAGGCCAACGTGTGTGGATCACTTGAGCCCAGGAGTTTGAGACCAGCCCCAGCAACATGACAAAACCTCATCTCTACAAAAAACATGAAAAATTATCTGGGCGTGGTGGCACGTGCCTGTGGTCCCAGCCACTGGGGCATGAGGCAAGGTGGTGAGGTGGGAGGACAACTTGGTCCTGGAAGTCCAGGCTGCAGTGAGCCACGATCACGCCACTACACTCCTACCTGGACAACAGAGCAAGACCCTGTCTCTCTCTCTCTCACACACACACACACAAAATCCCAAATAGTTTGAGAAGCTTCACTCTATTGTGTCCGGCCACCACCCACTCTGCCCCACTCTAGCCCCACGGAATTACGATATCTGTACAATGCAAGATTATTCAGCAATAAAAAATACAGTATTGGTACATGCTACAATATGAAGAACCATGCTAGGTGAAAGAAGCCAGTCACAAAAGACTGTATATTGTATGATTCCATTTCTATGAAATGTCTAGAAGAAGAAAACCCTTAGAGACAGGAAGGAGACTGATAGTTCCTAGGGCTTGGGGTGGGGAGATTCAGGAGGAAATGGGAAATGACCGCTAATGGATGTGGGGGGGTGGTTCATGTGGGCATGATGAAAATGTTCTAAAATTGATTATGATAGCCAGGCTTTTTGTGGTACATGCCTGTAGTCCCAGCTATTAGGAGGCTGAGGTAGGAAGATTGCTTTGAGCCCAGAAGCTAAAGGCTGCAGCAAGCTATGATTATGCCACTGCACTCCAGCCTCCAGCCTGGCTCACACAGCTAGAGCCTGTTTCTAAAAAAAAAAAAAAAAAAAAAAAAAAGGAAGAGAAAATCGATCATGATGTTGGTTGTACAACTGTAAGTATACTAGAAACAATTGAACTGCACACTTTAGATAGGTGAATTGTATGGTATGTGAATTACATCTCAATGATATATTTGAGTGTCTGCTTCAAAGAATTATTGTGTGGACTCAATAAAACCTCAATAAAACCACATTTGTAGGCTAGGCATGGTGGTTCATTCATGCCTGTAATTCCAGCACTTTGGGAAGCCAAGGTAGGAAGATCGCTTGAGGCCAGGAGTTTGCAACCAGCCTGGGCAACATAGTGAGATCCTGTCTCTAAAAAAAAAAAAAAAAAAAAAAAAAAAAAAATTAGATGGGCATAATGTTTCATGCTTGTGGTCCCAGCTACTTGGGAGGATAAGGTGAGCAGATCACTTGGGCCTGGGAGGTTGAGGCTGCAGTGAGCTGTGATTGTGCTACGGCACTCCAGCCTGAGTGACGGAGCAAGACCCCCTCTCCAAAAAACAACCCCCCACCACCACCGCTTTTGTAAGTGTTGGCTCTGAAAGGGTAGCTACCACAGAGCAGACACAGACCCTTCTCTGAAGTAGTTCACAGTCTAGTGAAAGAAATGGCATAGGCATTAGGCACAAAAAATCCAAAAATGAAAGAACAATGAACTCTGAATGAAGTACAGAGAGGGTCTTGGGTAGGTTATAAAGGAGAATTAACTATTTATCCATCCACCCACTCATCTACCCATTTACCTACCCACCCATCTGTCCATCCACTCATCCATCCATCCACTCATCCATCTATCCATTCATCTGTCCATCTATCCATCCATCCATCCATCCATCCATCCACCCACCCATCTATCATATATCCATCCATCCATCTTCTATCCATTCATCTGTCCATCTACTTATCTATCTAATCTATTCATCTATCCGTCCATCCATCCATCCATCCATCCATCCATCCATCCATCCATCCATCCATCCACCCACCCACCCACCCATTCATCTAGCAATTATCTGACATATATTGTATGCTGGATACTGGGGAGGTTGAGATGAACAGCACAGGAGGCAGGCATCTCACAAATAAGTTCCATCACTGTAAGTCCAAGGGGAGAGTAATCAACTCACTGAAGAAGCCAGAAAACTTCTCTCCAGAAGAGACTTGTAGGCCATTCTCTTTTTCCTGATATAATTTACTCTACCTTTTCCTGGGTCACTGGGTCTTCACTTCAGAAGGCTCACAAGCCATATAAAACTTTGGTAAAATAAATGTGTTGTGCTTTTCTCTTTTTGTTCATCTGTCTTTTGTTATAGGGGTGTCAGCCATGAACCTTGCAATGGTGGGGAAAAGACATTACTTTTTCTCCCCTACAAAAACAAGGTCCCATTCTGGGGATTAGGATATAAGCAAATCTTTTTTTTTTTTTTTCTGGTGGAGTGAGAAGGGGGCGCAATTCAACCCATAAGAGAAGGGAAGAGGTTACTCATGAGAAGGCTATTTAATGGAGTTCAAATGAGGACAATAGCAGTAGGGACAGACAAAAAAAGGATTTATCCCAGGGAAATTTAGGAATAAAGTCAACAGGAGTTAGTGATTGCATGCAATAGAGAGTGGGGGAGAAAAAGACACTCCTAGGTTTTTAGTTTAGGGCATTGAGTAGATGACAGTGAAAAGATGTGGACTGAGTTAAAGATGGGGACTCAGGAGGGAGGGCGGATGTCCAGACAAAAGCTGGGTATCTGAAGGCAGCTCTCAGAAGAGAGGTTGCAAGTCTGTATTTCCCACCTGGATCAATACAATAGCTTCCTAAATTTGCTGCCTGTTGCAGCTCCTGTTGCTTTGCAATCTGCTCTTCACACAGCAGCCAGAGTAGGTGGTTCACGCCTGTAATCCCAGCACTTTGGGAGGCTGAGGCAGTAGGTATTGCTTGAAGCCAGGAGTTTGAGACCAGCGTGGGCCACATTGCAAGACCCCGTCTCTACAAAAAAAAAAAAAAAAAAAAGTTTTGTTTTTCTTTTAATTAGCCAGGCCGGGTGGCACATGCCTGTAGTCCTAACTACTCAAGTTTGAGGCTGCAGTGATGCAGTGAACTGTGATTGTGCTACTGCACTTCAATCTGGGCTGCAGAGTGAGACCCTATCTCAAAAAAATTGGGGCTGGGCGCGGTAACTCATGCCTGTAATGCCAGCACTTTGGGAGGCCGACGTGGGTGGATCACGAGGTCAGGAGATCGAGACCATCCTGGCTAATACGGTGAAACCCCGTCTCTACTAAAAATACAAAAAATCAGCCGGGCGTGGTGGCATGTGCCTGTAGTTCCAGCTACTCAGGAGGCTGAGGCAGGAGAATGGCGTGAACAGGGAGGCGGAGTTTGCAGTGAACAGAGATCGCGCCACTGCACTCCATCCAGCCTGGGTGACAGAGCAAGACTCCGTCTCAAAAAAGTAAATAAATAGGCCTGGCACGGTGGCTCACACCTGTAATCCCAGCACTTTGGGAGGCCGAGGCAGGTGGATCACAAGGTCAGGAGACCATCCTGGCTAACGTGGTGAAATCCTGTCTCTACTAAAAATACAAAAAATTAGCCAGGAGTGGTGGCGGGCGCCTGTAGTCCCAGCGACTTGGGAGGCTGAGGCAGGAGAATGGTGTGAACCCGGCAGGTGGAGCTTGCAGTGAGCTGAGATCGTGCCACTGCACTCCAGCCTGGGCAACAGAGGGAGACTTCGTCTCAATAAACAAATAAACAAAGAAACAAACAAACAAATAAATAATTAAAATAAAATAAAAATAAAGAAATGAATGGCCTGGTGTGGTGGCTCACACCTGTAATTCCAGCACTTTGGGAGGCCAAGGCGGGTGGATCATTTGAGCTCAGGAGTTCAAGACCAGCCTGACCAACATGGTGAAACCCCATCTCTACCAAAAAATACAAAAATTAGCCAGGCATGGTGGCGCATACCTGTAATCTCAGCTACTTGGGAGGCTGAGGTGAGCGAATTGCTTGGTCAGGAGATGAGACCATCCTGGCTAACCTGGTGAAACCCCGTCTCTACTAAAAATACAAAAATTAGCCATGCGTGGTGGTGCATGCCTGTAATCCCAGCTACTCAGGAGGCTGAGGCAGGAGAATTGCTTGAACCCAGGAGGCTGAGGTTGCAGTGAGCCAAGATTTCGTCACTGCACTCCAGCTTGGTGACAGAGCGAGACTCCGTCTCAAAAAAAAAAAAAATAAAAATAAATAAAAATAAATAAAAAGAGCATCCAGACTCTTTACTGTGGCTTACTGGCCCTGCATGTGCTAACTGATGCTTGCCTCCCCAGTCTCATTCCACTTCATGCTTTCTTTATGATGCTCCAGCCACACTGCCCTTTTTTCTACTCCTTGAACCCTTTGCATTTCAGGGCCTTTGCAAATTGCTCTTCCCTCTGCGTGGAAGGCTCTTTGCCTGATTCTTTACTGCCTGGCTCATTTTCACTCTGTAGGTGCCCCTTCAACATCACCTCCCCTCTAGAAGGCCTTTCATACCAATCTCGTCTAAGGTAGCACCACCTCCACTTTGCTTTGCTACTTACCTTCTCTGTCTATCGTTCTCTAGCAATTCTAGCACACCTATTACTAGACTATAAACCACACAGAGTCAGGCGACAATGTCTTCTCCACCACTGGGTCCCTACTGTCTGACACAATGTCTGGAATAGAGTAGTTGCTCCAGAAATGTTGGCTGAGTGAACAAATGACCACATAGGCTAGTGAGTCATCAGCATTTGCATGTTGGCAGAAGTCAGCGGAGGGGAGAAGGTGAAACACTGGAACGCTTTGGAATGCCTGCACTGAAGGGCCAGTGAGGGGGCTGAGGAGTAGCCCGAGGAGTGGCAACGGTGGCAGTGGTGCTAGCTAGGTGGGATTTCCAACTGTAAATCCAACCAGCGAGGCTTTTCAAGATGGCAGTGACTAGAGGGTGTTTGTTGCTGAGGATGAGCTGGTTGAAGGGAGAAGATGGAAGATCCCGAAGAGAGTGAAGAGTCATGGGGCCGAGTCTCCAGGGAATAAGGAGGGGGTGGGACCTGGGGCTCTAGGGGAGGCCTTAGGCCAGGACAGAAGAGTATATTGCCCTCCACTGTTCCTCCCAAGGAGGAGAGGAAAGAAACAAAGGATGGGAGGAGGATTCTGGATAGGGGAGGCAGCTCCTGGTGGATAACCTCAGTTTTCTGGAAAAACTGGCTGAGAATGAGGGGTGCTGAAGTGGGCAAGGGGTACCCAGATCATATCTTATTTGCTTTTCTGGAGCATTTGACACCATTGCCTGCCTCCTCCTTGAAATGTTTCCCTTCCTCGGCGTCTGTAAGTTGACTCACATCTCCCCACCTCCATTTCACAAACATTGGTGCCTTCTGGGACCAGGATCTGTGCTAGGTGCTGGGGATACAATAGAGACCAAAACAGCCCTGACTTCTGCCCTCCTAGAGTTTATGGCCCAGTGGGGAGACAGATATTATTCAATTATTCACACAACTTCGTTTTACCTCTCCGGTTGCCCCTTCTCAGCAATGTCTTCACAAGTTGGTCTTTCTCTATCATCCTCTACATGGTCCCGTTTCTTACTGTTAGGTCCTCTCTTCCCATGTAATATCAATGGTTCTTAAAGTGTGGCCTCTGGGCCAGCAGGCTCACAATCACCTGGGAACACCCAAGATTTACTGAATCAGAAACTTCAGGAGTGGGAGCTCAGCAATGCATGTTTGTTTGTTTGTTTTAAGACACATGATGGGTGGGAGTCTCACTATGTAGCCCAGGCTGGTCTTGAACTGCTGGGCTTAAGTGATCCTCCTGCCTCAGCCTCTGGAGCACCTGGGACTGCAAGCTCATACTACTACGCCTGGCAGCAATCTGTGTTTTAACAATCTCCCCAGGTCATTCTGCTGCAGGTTCAAGTTTAAACCTGGCTCTCTATGCTGCTCTCCCTGGGTGGTTTCCCCTAATTGCCTGACTTTGATTACCATCCATGCCAGTGACCCCCACAGGCGCATCGACATCTCAGCTCCACTCTAGCGAGCTCCAACATGCTCCCTGGATGAACCATGGGCCACCTGAAATTCATGAAGCCCCAGGCTGAACTGAGGGTCTTTCCCTGCCCCTCCTCTTGTGTCCCTGCCTGGTGTATTGAACACTGCAGGCACTTCCTCTGGGCCCTGATGGTGACACTCAGGCCTTTAGTCTCCAGGCTCTCCTCCAAGCACTCCTCCCTGGTGTATGACATCCCCTCCAGCTACCCTGGCCCTTTGGGTCTTTGCATTAGCTATATTTTTATTCCAGGACTCACTTTCTCTGGCTGGAGCCTTCTCATCCTCCAGGTCTCAGCCCACACATCTCCTCCTCATGGAAGTCACCCTTCTTTAGTAGGTGCCTCTATGTTTCTCTGTCGTGGTGCTCTGCTTATTACCTTCCCAGAATGTATGAAAATCTATCATGTATTCATTTATTTGAAGGGAAAGCTCTACAAAGGTAGGGGTCTGGTGGGTCTTGTTTGTGCTTCAGTTCCCAGCATCTTCAGTTCCCAGCATAGGGCAGGTACTCAATTGGTCCTCCCCATTCACCCAATTGCCCACATCACAAGAGCCTGGGAATAAACCTGTTTCTCTTTTTACTCTACTCCCCCATCCAGCCATATCCTGCTCATACCTTGTGGGATCCCTAGGCCTATCCTAATTCTCCCTTTCACTCCAAACGGTCTCTCAGCCTGGGTCTCCTCCCATCCCCTTCCATTCTCCCACAGCAGCCAGAGGCATCTTTCTTTCTTTCTTTCTTTCTCTTTCTTTCTTTTTTTTTTTTTTTTTTTTTTTTTTTGAGATGGAGTCTCGCTCTGTTGCCAAGGCTGGAGTGCAGTGGTGCTATCATGGCTTACTGCAAGCTCTGCCTCCTGGGTTCATGCCATTCTCCCACCTCAGCCTCCCGAGTAGCTGGGACTACAGGCGCCCGCCACCACACTCGGCTAATTTTTTTTTTCTTTTTTGTATTTTTAGTAGAGACGGGGTTTCACCATGTTAGCCAGGATGATCTCAATCTCCTGACCTCATGACCTGCCCTCCTCGGACTCCCAAAGTGCTGGGATTACAGGCATCAGCCACTGCACCCGGCCAATTTTTTTTTTTTTTTTTGAGACGGAGTTTCGCTCTTGTTGCCCGGGCTGGAGTGTGTGGCTCACTGTAACCCCTGCCTCCTGGGTTCAAGCGATTCTCCTACCTCAGCCCCCCGAGTAGCTGGGATTACAGGCATGCACTACCACACCTGGCTAATTTTGTATTTTTAGTAGAGACGGGATTTCTCCATGTTGGTCAGGCTGGTCTCAGACTCCTGACCTCAGGTGATCACCCTGCCTCCGCCTCCCAAAGTGCTGGGATTACAGGTGCGAGCCACCGCACCCAGCCAGCATCTTTCTAAAATGCAAATCCAGGTTGGACAAAGTGACTCACACCTGTAATCCAGATGCTTTAGGAGGCCAAGGCAGGAGGATCATTTCCAGCCAGGAGTTCGAGACCAGCCTGGGCAACCGAGCAAGACCCTGGCCTCCACACACACACACACACAAAATTATCTGAGCATGATGGCGTCTGCCTATAGCCCCAGTGAGAGGATTGCTTGAGCCCAGGAATTAGAAGCTGTAGTGAGCTATGATCACACCACTGCACTCCAGTCTGGGCAACACAGTGAGACCTTGTCTCTAAATAAGTGCGTGTGTGTGTGTGTATGTATGTATGTATGTTTATATACATATGTATGTATACATAAATAAACAAATCTAAATCCAGCCCTGCTGAATTGCTTCAGTAACTCTCCATTGCCTTCAGAGTAAACTTTGTTTTTTTTTTCCTTGAGACGGAGTTTCATTCTTTCACCCAGGCTGGAATGAAGTGGCGTTATCTCGGCTCACCGCAACCTCTGCACCCCGGGTTCAAGCGATTCTCCCGCCTCGGCCTCCTGAGTAGTTGGAATTACAGGCGCCCACCACCATGCCCGGGTAATTTTTGTATTTTTATTAGGGATGGGGTTTCACCATGTTGGTCAGGCTGGTCTCAAACTCCTGACCTCAGGTGATCCACCCACCTTGGCTTCCCAAAGTGCTAGGATTGCAGGTGTGAGGCATCGTGCCCGGCCCAGAGTAAACTTTAAATGTCTTAACAAAGGCTTCCAGAACTGTCCTTTCCTTGCCTCTGCTTTCCTCTCCCTCCTTATCCAATCCATGACTGTGCTTACCACCTTCCAGCATTGCTCCAGCCTTTTTGAAATCTGCAGCTCAGAAATCGCCTGCTCTAGAAAGGTTTCCTTCCCTTCCTTGGGTGGTTGTCCTGGAATTGCTTCCTTTCCCCATTGCACGGGGGGTGCCAGGTTGTATCACTCTTGGTCACCATTGCACCCTGCTATCTAGCTCATGGTGGGCACATTTCCGCATCCCCCTTCCCCAGCTCCTTCATCATATACCTTGTGAACTGGAGGAGTACAGGGCAGTTTTGCAGGAGTCGTAAAAGTGTAGAGATTTTGTTGTTTTGCAGGAGACTGGAGGAGCAATGGTTTAGAAGCAGTAATGGGGAAGGACCCTTCCCAGAGGAGGCTGGGAGAGCTGACAGAAGCCCTCAGGGAAGCAGTGTCAGAGGGAGTGAAGTCCTCCTGACGGTAGAAAGTTTGGGAGTGAGGCAGGCTGTGAGAGAAGGGTCATGAGGGAAAAAAAGCAGTATGGCCCAGTGGTTAAGGGTGTGGACTTAGAGGTCATCAACACATAGGTGATAGAGTGATAGACATCATATAACTTCTGAGCTGGGAGGATCACAAGAACCCAGGAATTCCCTAGCCTGGGCAACATAGTAAGACCCTATCTCTTAAAAAAAAATTCACCAGATGTGGTGGCACATGGCTGTAGTCCTACCTACTCAGGAGGCTGACGTGGGAGGATCATTGGAGTCCAGGAGTTTGAGGCTGCAGTGAACTGTGTTCACACCACTGCATCACTTTCTGGGTGACAGAGCCAGACCATATGAAAAGAAAGAAAAAGAGAGCGAAAGAAAGAGAGAGAGAGAGAGAGAGAAAGAAAGAAATAATATAACTCAGTTCCTGAAACATGCACAGAGTGGCCCGTCTGTGGATGCTGTTTTTGTTGTATTGGAAACGACAGGGCCTGACTGGGTGTGACCCAAAGTCCTGACTGTGGTCAGCCTGACCGACCCAGGGATCTGAGCTCTCACAGGGGCACTGGACACACCGTCCTGAATCCTGGAGCTGACACTGAGACAGGAGGGTCACAGGAGAACCCACTGAACTGGCCTTGAGTCAGCACAAGGACACAAAAGAAAGATTTTGGTTTTGGAGAGCGGGGCTTGTATAGACACTGGTGGGAAAGGCCAGCTCCCCTCTCCTCCTGAACACCCAAATCTGATCCCCCAGTGGTTCCTCCCGTACACCTGCAACAACCTCCTTCTCCATCCCCCCTGCAATCCACTCTACACATGGCAGACGGAGTCCTTTTTCAGAAACGTAAATGAGACCATGTCGCCAGCCTCTCACCCAGCTGAAATCCTACTAGAGGCTTCCCAGGGCTCTTAAGAAAGGAGTTGGCAAAAGTCTTTCCAAACTGAGGTGATAAGGTGGACAATTTTAGGTGGGATGAGGAAGGACATTTTAAAATTTCACCTGTGAATCAGAAAAATAGAAGTGTTATGTCATTCTTTAATTTCATAAATATTCTTGCTTAAGAGGCTACAAAGGGAGTCAATTTAAAGAAAAATATTAAGGAAATGATAGTACAAGAGGAGCCACCGTCGATGGTACTAGAACAAGGCTCAGGAAATTTGACCTCTCTTCAGTTTCATCGGGGGCTCTCTGTCCCTCCCTCCCTGGCTCTAGCTACACTGGCCTTGCAGGTCCTTGAAGATGTCACATGCTCATCTGCCAGGAACGTTCTGGAATGCTCTTCCCAATCTCACCTTTGCACTATATCCCCCTCTTTTGCTAAGATAACGGCCCTCAGATCGTGGCTCCAGTGTCCCTCCCTGGGAGTCTCGTGATCAGGGGACCCTGCCATCGTTATCTCCTGGTCCTTCTACTTTTCCTTCATAGCACTTACTGCCATTTGTGATGATCTCTTGTGTGTCTGTGATTACATCTATGCCCCCTCTAGAATGTAAGCTTCTCAAAGCTGGACTGTGTCTTGCTCATCCTCTCTATGTTCAGGGCCCAGTTGGGCCTGGCACATGCTAAGCACTCATCTGAATGAAGCATGCGTGAACAGATGCATGCACCCAGTTACTCACCCTGATGGCTCCTGCCTCAGTCCCTGGCATGTTGACACTGCTCAGACTGTGGCTGCCCCTGTGGAGTTAGGAGTTGCCTTGGCATCAGCCTTTGAGCAAGGGGCTCCACATTGTCATTTTGCACCCAGCCTCACAAATGATGTAATGGTCCTAGGCAAAGGATTGAGGAAGGTGGAAAGTAAAGACAGTGGGGTGCATGACCCCTTTCAGAGCACCCAGAGAAGTCAGGAGACATGGGGTTGCAGACAGTCTCTCCCAACTTGGACCTTGTCCTGGCTTTTCTTTGAGGAATCATGGAGATTAGATCTAGGCCCTCTTCCTGGTTGGGTGGGGGTCCCAGGAGAGTCATGCGGGTGGGGTCAGAGCTTCTGCCTTGGGTCTCAAAGGGCCTCTAGCCTGCCCCCTCTAGCCATGGCTTGGCCTCTTCCTTCTGGCCTTTCCCCACACTTCAATGTTTGCTCATCCTGGACACCACAACCCCCTGATGCTATAGGAAGGTGTAGGTCCAGAGTATGCACTGTTTTAGTTTAAACATTTAAAATATAGAAAGCTCAGAGGTGAACTTAACTAACACCCATGTGCTTACCACTCAGAATAAGCAACTGTTAACATTTTTGCTTCAGATTTTTCTTTTATATATAAAACAAATAGAACATCATAGACACAGCTGAAGTCCCCTTTGTTCCTCTGCCCAGTCCAATTCCTCCCTTCCTTTCATTCCCAGGAGCAGTTGTTACTACTAATCTGATGTGTTTCCTTCCAATCTATTTCGATGAGCAAAACAGAATGTGTGTTAAATGGAAGCATTATTCTTCATAGCCAAAAAAAAAAAAAAAAAAAAAGGGAAACAATCCAAATGTTCAACAACTGATAAATGGATAAACAAAATGTGGCTTATCCATATAATGAAATATTATTAAGCAATAAAAATAAATCAAGTGCCAATCCATGCTAACATGGATTTTTTTTTTTTTTTTTTTTTTTTGAGACAGGCGCTTGGTCTGTCACCCAGACTGCAGTGCAGTGGTGCGATCTCTGCTCTACGTCTACCTCCTGGGCTCAAACCATCCTCCCACCTTAGCCTTGCAAGTAGCTGGGACTACAGGCACGCACCAGCACACCTGGCTAATTTTTGTATTTTTTGTAGAGATGAGGTTTTGCCATGTCACCCAGGAAGGTCTCCAACTCCTGGGCTCAAGCAATCTGCCTGCTTCGGCCTCCCAAAGTGCTGGGATTACAGGTGTGAGCCACCCCACCCTGCGTGATCAACCTTGAACACATTTTAAGTGACAGAAGCCAGATGCAAAAGGCTACATATTGTATGACTACCTTTATACAGAATAGGCAAATCCTTAGAGACAGAAAGCAGATTAGTGGTTGCCAAGGGGGAAGAGTAGAATACAAGTGACTGATTAATGGGTGTGTGGTTCCTTTTTGGGGTGATAAAGATGTTCTAGAATTAGGCAGTGGAGGTGGTTGCAAAACATCTACATCTACTAAAAAACACTGAATTGTATACTTTAAAATGGTTAAAATGATGACTTCTATGTACTTAAAAAAACACGCAACATTGTTTACCCTCTGACCCATTTTAAGTGCAGGTTCAATAGCCTTAAGTGTATTTCAAGGCTTGTGAAACAGACATCTAGGACTTTTTCTGGCTGCAAAACTGAAACTGTGTATCTACTAAACATGAATTCTCCCTCCCCCACCTCCACCCTCAGCAACCACCTTTCCACTTT
>NW_012101832.1:1550394-1552403 GCF_000951045.1 Mandrillus leucophaeus | reverse complement strand
GTGATCCACCTGCCTTGTTCTCCCAAAGTGCTGGGATTACAGGCATGAGCCACCACTCCCAATCTGGGTAATTTATTTTAGTGGCTCAATTGTCTTTCTTTCTTTCCGTTTTTAGACAAGAGTCTCACTCTGTCGCCCAGACTGGAGTGCAGTGACATGATCTCAGCTCACTGCAATGTCTGCCTCCCAGGTTCAAGCAATTCTCCTGCCTCAGCCTCCCGAGTAGCTGGGATTACAGGTGCCTGCCACCACATCTGGTTAATTTCTGTATTTTTAGTAGAGATGGGGTTTAGCCAAGTTGGCCAGGCTGGTCTTGAACTCCTGACCTCAGGTGATCCACCCACCTGGGCCTCCCAAAGTGCTGGGATTACAGGCGTGAGCCACTGCACCCAGCCTGGTTCATTTATTTAAATGGTTCAATTGTCTTTCTATTTATTTATTTATTTATTTTTAAGAGTCTCATTCTGTCGCCCAGGCTGGAGTGCAGTGATGTGATCTTGGCTCACTGCAACCTCTATCTCCTAGGTTCAGGCGATTCTCCTGCCACAGCCTCCCAAGTAGCTGGGACTATGCACCCATCACCATGTACAGCTAATTTTTTGTATTTTTAGTAGAGACAGGGTTCCACTATGTTGGCCAGCTCTGGTCTCAAACTCCTGACCTCAGGTGATCCACTCACCTCGGCCTCCCAAAGTGCTGGGATTACAGGCATGAGCCACCACGCCCGGCCAGATCAAACTTGAAGACGTTTTAAGTGACAGAAGCCAGCTGCAAAAGGCTACGTATTATATGACTACGTTCACACAGAATAGACAAATCCACAGAGACAGAAAGCAGATTAGTGGTTGCCAAGGGGGAAGAGGAGAACACAAGTGGCTGATTAATGGGTGTGGGGTCCTTTTTTGGGGTGATAAAAATGTTCTAGAATTAGGCAGTGGTGGTGGTTGCAAAACATCTGCATATACTAAAAACCACTGAGTTGCATACTTTGAAATGGTTAAAAAGATTACTTCTATGTACTTAGAAAAATATGTAACTTTTAAGTTTACTCCCTGCCTCATTTTAAGTGTAGGTTCAGTAGCCTTAAGTGTATTTAAAGGCTTGTGAAACAGACATGGAGGACTTTTTCTGGCTGCAAAACTGAAACTGTGTATCTACTAAACATGAATTCTCCCTCCCCCACCTCCACCCTCAGCAACCACCTTTCCACTTTCTGCTTCTATAATTTTGACTGGTTTAGATTCTTCACATGAGTGTAATCACATAGTATTTGTCCTTTTGTGACTGGCTTATTTCCTTTTTTTCTTTTTTTGAGACAGAGTTTTGCTCTTGTTGCCCAGGCTGGAGTGCAATGGCATGATCTCGGCTCACTGCAACCTCCATCTCCTGAGTTCAAGCGATTCTCCTGTCTCAGCCTCCCGAGTAGCTGGGATTACAGGCACCCACCACTACGTCCGGTTAATTTTTTGTATTTTTAGTAGAGACAGGGTTTCACCATGTTGGTCAGGCTGGTCTTGGACTCCTGACCTCAGGTGATCCACTCACCTCGGCCTCCCAAAGTGCTGGGATTACAGGCGTGAGCCACCGTACCCCACCAGATCAACTTTGAAGACTTAAGTGACAGAAGCCAGATGCAAAAGGCTACATGTTATATGACTACCTTTATACAGAATAGGCAAATCCAGAGACAAAAGACAGATTAGTGGTTGCCAACGGGAAAGAGGAGAACAGAAGTGGCTGATTAATGGGTGCGGGGCTCCTTTTTGGGGTGATAAAAATGTTCTAGAATTAGGCAATGGTGGTGGTTGCAAAACATCTGCATATACTAAAAACCACTGAGTTATGTATTTTAAAGTGGTTAAAATGATGACTTTTATGTACTTAAAAAAAATTAACATTGTTTACCCTCTGACCCATTTTAAGTGTAGGTTCAGTAGCCTTAAGTGTATTTAAAGGCTTGTGAAACAGACATGGAGGACTTTTTCTGGCTGCAAAACTGAAACTGTGTA
>NW_012101832.1:1545800-1546839 GCF_000951045.1 Mandrillus leucophaeus | reverse complement strand
CTCCCAAAGTGCTGGGATTACAAGCATGAGCCGCCGCGCCTGGCCTGACCTTTTTATATCCATATGGATCTGGAATCAGTTTGTCTAGTTCCATGAAAAACGATGATTAGTTTGTTTTGTTGCAATAGCTTTGGAATTATAGATTTAATTATAGGTTAACTGCCACATTACTATATTGAATATTTGTATCCATGAACAAATTAAATACTTCCATTTATTTAGATTTTTCTTAATTTTTTAGAGAAGTTTCAGGTTCACAGCAAATCTGAGTTTCCACACATCCTTTGCCTCCCCGCCAACCAACACACAGCCTCCCCAATATCCACATTCCTTATTTCCCACACCAAAGGGGTGCATCCCCCACCAGAGTGATGCATTTGTTGCAGTTGATGGACCTGCAACGACACATCATCGTCATCCAAAGTTTATGGTTTACATTAGGTTTCACTCTTTGTGTTGCACATTTTATGGGTTTTGACAAATGTGAATGACATGTATCCACCAGTATAGTATAACACAGAATGATTTCACTGCCCTAAAAATCTGTGCCCTGGGCCGGGCATGGTGGCTCACGCCTGTAATCCCAGCACTTTGGGAGGCCGACCTGAGGTTGTCTGGACCTGGTTCGTGGTCTCACTGACTTCAAGAATGGAGCTGTGGACCTTTGTGGGGTGTATTACAGCTCTTAAAGATGGCACAGACCCAAAGAGTGAGCTGTAGCAAGGTTTATTGTGAAAAGCAAAAGGACAAAACTCTCACAGCCTGGAAGGGGACTGGAGCAGGTTTCGGCTGCTGGCTGGGGTGGCCAGCTTTTATTCCCTTATTTGTCCCTTCCCGTGTTCCATTTCTGTCCTATCACAATGCCCTTTTTTCAATCCTCCCTGTGATTGGCTACTTTTAGGATCCTGCTGATTGGTGCGTTTTACAGAGTGCTGATTGGTGCATTTTACAGAGTGCTGATTGGTGCATTTTACAGGTCACTGATTGGTGCATTTTACGATCCCCTTGCTAGTTACAGAGTGCTGATTGGTGCATTTTA
>NW_012101832.1:1541598-1545750 GCF_000951045.1 Mandrillus leucophaeus | reverse complement strand
TTTTAAGTGTAGGTTCAGTAGCCTTAAGTGTATTTAAAGGCTTGTGAAACAGACATGGAGGACTTTTTCTGGCTGCAAAACTGAAACTGTGTATCTACTAAACATGAATTCTCCCTCCCCCACCTCCACCCTCAGCAACCACCTTTCCACTTTCTGCTTCTATAATTTTGACTGGTTTAGATTCTTCACATGTGTGTAATCATATAGTATTTGTCTTTTTGTGACTGGCTTATTTCACTTAGCATAATGTTCTTGAGGTTCATCCATGTTGCAGCACGTGACTGGATTTCCTTTCTTTTTCAAGGTCGTATAATATTCCACTGTGTGAATAAACCACATTTTCTTTATTGATGCATCATCAATGGCCATTTTTGGGTTGCCTCTACCTCTTGGCTATTGTGAATAATGTTGTAACGAATATGGGTGTATAACTATCTCTTTGAGATCCTGCTTTGAATTATTTTAGACATAAACTTAGAAATGATATTTGCTGGATCATATGGTCATTCTATTCTTAATTTTTTGAGGAACCTCCATACCATTTTCCATCGTGGCTGCATCATTTCCCATTCCCACCAACCCAATGTTCAGAGAATTGGAACCCAGGGCCTAAGGGTTCCAATTGCTCTGCATCTTCATTAAGAGTTCTTATTTCCTGTTCTTGTGATAGTGGCCATTTTAATGGGTGTGAAGTGATTTTGATAATTTTTACACTTGATCTTAGCCAAAAGGCTGAGAAGCAATATCATTTTAATAATTTTAAAAACTGTGATTTAAAAATATTTTTCTGTAGATATATTACTGCAACTTGTTTTCTCACATTATATTTCTACATATAGAACTGGTTCATTTATTTTACTTTATTTTGTGTTTTCTTGAGACGGAGTCTCCTTCTGTTGCCCAGGCTGGAGTGCAGTGGCATGATCTCAGCTCACTGCAACCTCTATCTCCCTGGTTCAAGCGATTCTCCTGCCTCAGCCTCCCAAGTAGCTGAGACTACAGGTGCCTGCCACCTGCCTGGCTAATTTTTGTATTTTTAGTAGAGACAGGGTTTCGCCAGTTTGGCCAGGCTGGTCTCCAACTTTTGACTTCAGGTGATCCGCCCGTCTCTGTCTCCCAACATGCTGGAATTACAGGCGTGAGCCACTGTGCTCAGCCGGTTGTGCAGTTTAAATTGGCATTGTTATTTTATTTCTAGCTTTTTTCTTTTCCTTTCCGTTCCTTTTTCCTTTCTTCCTTCTTTCCCTTCCTTCCCTTTTGGTCCTTTCTTGCCTATTTGTGGACCTTTATTTATTATTATTATTATTACTTTTTTTTTGTTTTTGAGATGGAGTCTAGCTCTGTCACCCAGGCTGGAGTGTATTGGCCTCATATCTGCTCACTGCAAGCTATGCCTCCCAAGTTAAAGCGATTCTCCTGCCTCAGCCTCCCGAGTAGCTGGAATTACAGGCGCCTGCCACCATGCCTGGCTAATTTTTGTATTTTTAGTAGAGGCGGGGTTTCACTGTGTTAGCCAGGCTGGTCTCAAACTCCTGACCTTGTGATCCGCCCGCCTTGGTCTCCCAAAGTGCTGGGATTACAAGCATGAGCCGCCGCGCCTGGCCTGACCTTTTTATATCCATATGGATCTGGAATCAGTTTGTCTAGTTCCATGAAAAACGATGATTAGTTTGTTTTGTTGCAATAGCTTTGGAATTATAGATTTAATTATAGGTTAACTGCCACATTACTATATTGAATATTTGTATCCATGAACAAATTAAATACTTCCATTTATTTAGATTTTTCTTAATTTTTTAGAGAAGTTTCAGGTTCACAGCAAATCTGAGTTTCCACACATCCTTTGCCTCCCCGCCAACCAACACACAGCCTCCCCAATATCCACATTCCTTATTTCCCACACCAAAGGGGTGCATCCCCCACCAGAGTGATGCATTTGTTGCAGTTGATGGACCTGCAACGACACATCATCGTCATCCAAAGTTTATGGTTTACATTAGGTTTCACTCTTTGTGTTGCACATTTTATGGGTTTTGACAAATGTGAATGACATGTATCCACCAGTATAGTATAACACAGAATGATTTCACTGCCCTAAAAATCTGTGCCCTGGGCCGGGCATGGTGGCTCACGCCTGTAATCCCAGCACTTTGGGAGGCCGACCTGAGGTTGTCTGGACCTGGTTCGTGGTCTCACTGACTTCAAGAATGGAGCTGTGGACCTTTGTGGGGTGTATTACAGCTCTTAAAGATGGCACAGACCCAAAGAGTGAGCTGTAGCAAGGTTTATTGTGAAAAGCAAAAGGACAAAACTCTCACAGCCTGGAAGGGGACTGGAGCAGGTTTCGGCTGCTGGCTGGGGTGGCCAGCTTTTATTCCCTTATTTGTCCCTTCCCGTGTTCCGTTTCTGTCCTATCACAATGCCCTTTTTTCAATCCTCCCTGTGATTGGCTACTTTTAGGATCCTGCTGATTGCTGCGTTTTACAGAGTGCTGATTGGTGCATTTTACAGGTCACTGATTGGTGCATTTTACGATCCCCTTGCTAGTTACAGAGTGCTGATTGGTGCATTTTACAATTCCCTTGCTAGTTACATAGCACTAACTGGTGCGTTTTACAATCCTAGCTACAGAGTGTTGAATGGTGCGTTTTACAATCCTCTTGTAAGACAGAAAAGTTCTCCAAGTCCCCAGGAAGTCCAACTGGCTTCACCTCTCAAGTCAGGAGTTTGAAACCAGCCTGGCCTACATGGCAAAACCCTGTCTCTACTAAAAATATAAACATTAGCCAGGCGTGCTGGTGCATGCCTGTAGCCCCAGCTACTTGAAAGGCTGAGGCAAGAGAATGGCTTGAACCTGGGAGGCAGAGGTTACAGTGAAAGGAGATTGTGCCATTGCAAAGAAGAAAAAACAAAAACAAAAACGAACATACAACAACAACAAAAATCTGTGCTCTGCCTATTCATCCCTCCCTTCCCCTTAACCCATGACTATGACTGTCCTTTTTACTGTCTCCATAGTTTTGCCTTTTCCAGAATGTCAATTAGTTGGAATCATGCAATACGTAGCCTTTTCAGATTGGCTTATTTATTTATTTATTTTTATTTTTTACTTAAGATGGAGTCTTGCTCTGTTGCTTAGGTTGGAGAGCAATAGCATGATCTCAGCTCACTGCAATCTCTGCCTCCTGGGTTCAAGCGATTCTCCTGCCTCAGCCTCCCAAGTAGCTGGGACTACAGGTGCGCACCACCATGCCAAGCTAATTGTTGTATTTTTAGTAGAGACAGGGTTTCAGCATCTTGTCCAGGCTGGTCTCAAACGCCTGACCTCAGATGATCCACCTGCCTTGGCCTCCCAAAGCTCTGGGATTACAGACATAAGCCACTGTGCCCAGCCTCAGATTGCCTTCTTTCACTTAGTAACATGCATTTGTTTCCTCCATGTCTTTCTGTGGCTTGATAGCCCATTTATTTTTAGAGTTGAATAATATTCAATTGTATGGATGTACCACAGTTTCTCCATTTACCTACTAAAGGACATCTTAGTTGCTTCTAAGTTTTGACAATTATGCATAAAACTGCTATAATCATCCATGCACAGGTTTTCTGTGTGGATATAAGTTTTTAACTCATTTGGTTAAATATTAAAAAGCATGACTGCTGTGTTGTATGTTAAGAGTATGTTTAGTTTTGTATCCTTTACATTTAAAAATGTTTCATAGTTTTCTGAGAAAACATCTAGTCATCTTTTGTTATATGTATATTTCTAGGTGCCTTATAATTTTTGTTGCTATTGGAAATAGTATACTTTGATAATACATTATTTCTCTCTCTCTTTTTTTTTTCTTCTTCTTCTTTTTTTTTTTTTTTTTTGAGACAGAGGCTCACTCTGTTGCCAGGTTGGAGTGCAGTGGTGCGATCTCGGCTCACTGCAACCTCTGCCTTTAGGGTACAAGTGATTCTCCTGCTTCAGCCTCCGAGTGGCTGGGACTACAGATGCAAGCCACAACACGTACCTAATTTTTGTATTTTTAGTAGAAACGGGGTTTTGCCATGTTGGCCAGGATGGTCTCGATCTCTTCACCTCGTGATCCATCCACCTTGGCCTCCCAAAGTGCTGGGATTACGGGGATGAGCCACCATGCCTGGCTTTTT
>NW_012101832.1:1531992-1533213 GCF_000951045.1 Mandrillus leucophaeus | reverse complement strand
TTTTTTGTTTTTTGAGAGGGAGTCTCGCTCTGTTGCCCAGGCTGGAGTGCAGTAACGCGATCTCGGCTCACTGCAAGCTCCGCCTCCTGAGTAGTTGGGACTACAGGCTCCCCCGCCAGCATGCCCAGCTAATTTTTTGTATTTTTAGTAGAGATGGGGTTTCACCTTGGTCTCGATTTCCTGACCTTGTGATCCACCTGTCTCAGCCTCCCAAAGTGCTAGAATTACAGGTGTGAGCCACAGCACCCGGCCACAGCTCTTAAATGGGTGCCCCCGGAGTTGTTCATTCCTCCGGGTAGGTTCGTGGTCTCGCTGGCCTCAGGAGAGAAGCTGCAGACCTTCGCGGTGAGTGTTACAGCCCATAAGAGCAGTGCAGACCCAAATAGTGACCAGCAATATTTATTTCAGAGAGGGAAATAACCGAACCCCCTACTGTGTAGAAGAGCACCATGGCAGTTACCGCTGCTGGCTCGGGCAGTCTGCGTTTATTCCCTTATCTCGCCCCACCCACATCCTGCTGATTGGTCCATTTTACAGAGAGCTGATTGGTCCATTTTCACAGGGTGCTGATTGGTGCGTTTACAATCCCTGAGTTAGACACAGAGTGCTGATTGGTCTATTTACAATCCTCTAGCTAGAGGTAAAAGTTCTCCAAGACCCCATTAGATTAGCTAGACACAGAGCACTGATAGGTACCTTTACAAACCTTGAGCTAGACACAGAGTGCTGATTGGTGTATTTACAATCCTTTAGCTAGACATAAAAGTTCTCCAAGTCCCCACCGGATTAGCTAGATACAGAGTGCTGATTGGTGCATCCACAAACCCTGAGCTAGACACAGAGTGCTGATTGGTGCATATACAATCCTCCATTAGATATAAAACTTCTCCAAGTCCCCACCCCACTCAGGAGGCCAGCTGGCTTGGCCTAGTGGATCACGTGCTGGGCCGCCAGTTCCACCACACATTTACACTCCTCAGCCCTTGGGCGGTGGATGGGACCGGGCGCCATGGACGGTCAATGCCCGTCAGGAAGGCTCGGGCCAAGTGGGAACCCACGGGTGGGGGCGGGATCGGGCATGGCGGGCTGCAGGTCCCGAGGACTGCCCTGAGGGGAGGCGGCTGAGGCCAGGCGAAAATTCCAGCGCAGTGCTGGGGGACCCGGCGCCCCCTCCGCAGCTGTTGGACAGGGTGCTAAGGCCCTCAAAGCCCCTGGCCGCTG
>NW_012101832.1:1529375-1530477 GCF_000951045.1 Mandrillus leucophaeus | reverse complement strand
TTTTTTTTTTTTTTTTTGAGATGGAGTCTCGCTCTGTTGTCCAGGCTGGAGTGCAGTGGCACAATCTTGGCTCACTGCAAGATCCACCTCCCGGGTTCAAGTGATTCTCCTGCCTCAGCCTCCTGAGTAGCTGGGACTACAGGCGCCCGCCAACACGCCCAGCTAATTTTTGTATTTTTAGTAGAGACAGGGTTTCATCATATTGGACAGGCTGGTCTTGAACTCGTGACCTTGTCATCCGCCCACGTCAGCCTCCCACAGTGCTGGGACTACAGGCGTGAGCCACTGCACCCGGCCAGGACCTATTTATTTATTATGACAAACTGGCTTATGTGATTATGGAGGTGGAGAAGTTCCAAGACCTGCAGTTAGCAAACTGGAGACCCAGGAGAGCCAATGTGTGTTCCAGTCTGCAAGTCCACTGCCTTGAGATCGAAGAACAGCCAACGTTTCAGTTCAAGTCTATAGAATGGAAAAGACCTATGTCCCAGCTCATATGGTCAGGCAAGAGACCTTGCCTCTTACTTGAGGGAGGGGCGGCCTTTTTGTTCTATTTAGGCCTGATTGGATGAGGGCCACCCACATGAGGGCATGCAGTCTGCTTTATTCAGTCAAGTGTCAATTCCATCCAAAAATAACCTTACAGATACTCAGAATGTTTGACCAAATAAACTGGGCAGCCCATGACTCAGTCAAGTTGACACATAAAATGAATCACATAGAATATATTCTTTGAAGGTCTGGACAACTGAGCTGTAAGTCCCAACAAGCCTGTTATCCTTTGCTCATTTGTTTGGGTGTGGAAGTGTGGGTGACTTATTTTTCATCAGGATAATTCCCCTGGAGCCATTCTGTCCTACAAGGGCCTACATGGTATGATCCTCCCTGGCTCCCTTGGAGGAACCCTGATCTTAGTCCTTGAAGACTAACAGCATCCAGGAGACTAAAAAATGATGGGCTGTTTTATCTGTACAAACTACTAGCTTTTGGGCTACACCATTTGGGAATTTTGTATTTATCATAGCAGTTATGCCGTTATTTCAATTGACCACTAGAGGGCAGGAATGGCTTATAAAACCGGATCCAGTAAGCTAAAAGGGCT
>NW_012101832.1:1524973-1527455 GCF_000951045.1 Mandrillus leucophaeus | reverse complement strand
TGAGGCCACGCCCAGCCAAGCCGGCGCCCACCGGGAACTCACGATGGCCCGTGAGCGCCATGCCCAGCCCTGGTTCCAGCTGGCACCTCTCCCTCCACACCTCCCCGCAAACAGAGGGAGCCGGCTCTGGCCTTGGCCAGCCCAGAGAGGGGCTCCCACAGTGCATCGTCGGGCTGAAGGACTCCTTAAGCATGGCCAGTGTAGACACCATGGCCTGAGGAGGTGCCGAGAGTGAGCAAGGGCTGCCAGCACTTTGTCACCTCTCATTAGGACCTTCAGACTTAAAGAATTTAAGAAACTTGGCCGGGCGTTGTGGCTCATGCCTGTAATCCCAGCACTTTGGGAGGCTGAGGCCGGGGGATCACAAGGTCAGGATATGATCCTGGCTAACACAGTGAAACCCCGTCTCTACTAAACACACACACACACACACACACACACACACAAAATAGCCAGGCATGGTGGTAGGTGCCTGTAGTCCCAGCTACTCGGGAGGCTGAGGCAGGAAAATGACATGAACCCGGGAGGCGGAGCTTGCAGTGAGCCAAGATGGCACTCCAGCCTGGGCAACAGAGCAAGACTCTGTCTCAAAAAATAAAATAAAATAAAAAATAAAAATCTAAGAAATGTGTCAAGGCCAAGTGTGGTGGCTCATGCCTGTAATCTTAGCACTGTGGGAGGATTGCTTGAGCCCAGAAATTTGAGACCAACCTGGGTGACACACGGAGACCCCATCTCTACAAAAAATAAAATTAGCTGGGTCTTCTGGTACACACCTGTAGTCCCAGCTATTCAGGAGGTTGAGGCAGGAGGATCTCTTGACCCCTGGATGTGGAGGCTGCAGTGAGCCGAGATTATGCCACTGCTCTCCCACTCCATCCTGGGCAACAGAGTGAGACCGTCTGTCAAAAAATAAAAATTAAAAAGAGAGAAAATAAAGTTGTCCAAATCATGTATTCCAGTACATAGCAAATCTGGAATGTTAACCTAGGTTTTTCTGACTCCAAATTTTATGGTTTCTGGTGTGGGTACAAATCAATAATTATTCTTCTTTCATTCTTTTTTTAAAAAATTCCGCCGTGCGGTGGCTCACCTCTGTAATCCCAGAACTTTGGGAGGCCAAGGCGGGCGGATCAGGAGATCGAGACCATCCTGGCCAACACGATGAAACCTCGTCTCTAATAAAAATACAAAAAAAATTAGCTGGGTGTGGTGGCGGGCACCTGTAGTCCCAGCTACTCGGGAGGCTGAGGCAGGAGAATGGCGGGAACCTGGGAGGCAGAGCTTGAAGTGAGCCAAGATCTTCCAACTGCATTCCAGCATGGGCGACAGAGCGAGACTCCGTCTCAAAAAAAAAGTGTTTAGAACAGTGTATGGTACTTGGTAAATACTAAATAAAATCAAGCTGTTGTTATTAACTCAACCAATATTTCTTAAGCAACTACTCTGTTCTAGTACCACTGTTCTAGGTATTGGGGTAGCACAATCATACTCATACAGAGGTTACCTATTGGAGCTTATATTCTAGGAAGGTAGATGGACAAGAAACAAAAGAAAAGTTTGTGTTTTTCTTCGCATGAATATGAAGGAATATGGCCAAAAATAGAGCATGGAAGACGACTGGGAGTGCTGGTGCTGGAGGAAGGCTTGCTACGTAAATGGGGCTGTCAGAGGCACCTCCTCTGAGGCGACATCCAGAAAAATCCAAAAGAGGTGAGGCCGCCAGCTAGGAGGCTGACTCATACGCATGCGTAGGAGCAGAGTATTGCGCAGAGAGGCGTGAGGATAAGGGCTGGAGGCGGGGCCGCACCGGCCTTCAAGGAAGGGGAAAGGGGCCGTGTGATGCTAATTTTATGTCACCTTGGCCAGGCTGTGGTGCCGATGGTTTGGACAAACAAGTCTGGCTGTTGCTACAAAGGCAAATTTTTGGATGTGATTACCATTTAAATTAGTAGACTTTGAGTAAAGCAGATTACCCTCTATATGGTGGGCGGGCCATTCGGTTGAAGACCTTAAGAAGAATGACTGAGGTCTCCCGAGGAAGAAGGATTTCTGCCTCCTGACGGCAACATCGAAATTTGACTTGAGTTTCCAGCCTTCGTACTTGAGAATGCAACATCAACTCTTCCTGAATTTCCAGGCTGACAACCTGCCCTGTGGATTTCAGAGTTGCCTGTTCCCACATCGCATGAGCCAGTTCCTTAAAATAAATCTCTCTCTCTTCTCAGTAGTGCTCTAATAGAGGCCAGGGTCGCAGAAGGGAGGGAAGGATGGGGCGAGGACGATGAAACGGGGCCAGAGGTGAGGTGAGGTGGGGAGCCGATGGTGGGCCTGGAGCCGCTGGGAGGGCGCTGGCCTTTGCACTGACTGGGGGTCCCTGGAGAGCGCCGAGCAGAAGGGAGACTCGGAGGCCTGTGGTGTTCAAAGCGCCCTCTGGCGGCCGTGAGGAGCCGGGGGCTGCAGGGGCCCGGGCGGTGGGAGG
>NW_012101832.1:1518307-1520130 GCF_000951045.1 Mandrillus leucophaeus | reverse complement strand
TTTTTTTGACACGGAGTCTTGCTCTGTCCGCCAGGCTGGAGTGCAGTGGAGCCATCTTGGCTCACTGCAACCTCCACTTCCTGGGTTCAAGCGATTCTCCTGCCTCAGCCTTCTGAGTAGCTGGGATTACAGGCATGCACCACCACGCCTGGCTAATTTTTGTATTTTAAGTAGAGGTGGAGTTTCACCATGTTGGCCAGGGTGGTCTCAAACTCCTGACCTCAGGTGATCCACCCACCTCAGCCTCCCAAAGTGTTGGGATTACAGGTGTGAACCACCACATTCAGCCATACTGAGAGGATGCCAGCTGGACTTCTAGGTATGGTGGGGACTTGGAGAAATTTTCTGTCTTACAAGAGGATTGTAAAATGCACCAATGAGCACTCTGTAGCTAGGATTGAAAAACACAGCAGTCAGCGCTCTCTGGCTAGCTAGAGGTTTGTAAAATGTGCCAATCAACATACTGTAAAATGCACCAATCGGTGCTCTGTAAAAATGGACCAATTAGTGTGCTGTAAAATGGACCAATCAGCAGGACATGGGCAGGGACAAATAAAGGAATAAAAGCTGGCCACTCCCCAGCCACCAACAGCAACCTCCTTGGGTCCCTTTCCAAGCTGTGAAAGCTTTGTTCTTTCGCGTTTCACAATAAATCTTGCTGGTGCTCAGTCTTTGGGCCGGTGCCACCTTTAAGAGCTGTAACACTTGCTGTGAAGGTCCGCGGCTTCCTTCCTGAAGTCAGCCAGACCAAGAACCCACTGGAAGGAACCAACTCCTGACACAATATGTTCTTATTTGTTGTTGCTACTCCAATAAGCAATTAACAAAAGTGCTATCAGAATGTGTAGGATGATCTTGTATTCAACTAACCTGTCAAATACTCTTACTAATTCTAATGCTTTGCATGTAGATTTTTATTTTCCAGATAGAAAATGAATCATGCATGTAAGGATGGTGTTTACCTCTTCCCTTCTATTTCCTAAGCCTCTGATTTCTATTATATTTATTACATTAGTTAGAAACTCCCATCAAATTTTGAATAAAGAGCATTCTTATTTTTAACTTTTATGGGAATGCTAGAGTTTCACTGTTGAATTTGATGTTTAGGAATTTGGCAAACATCCTTTATAGGGTTAAGGTATCCTAATTCTAATTTGCTAAGATTTGAAAAATGAATGCATTCATCAAATGATTTTTATTTATTAAAGTGATTATATTTTTAATAAAAATATTAAAAAACCGAAATTGTTTTCCTGTTGTTAACATATCTTTGCATTTTTGGCTAAACTGTACTACATATTTGCTTCTAATTTAGATGTCATATGGATTCTGTTTTCTGTTTTATTATTTAGGATGTTTGTATCTATAACCGTAACTAAGCTTGTTCTAAAATGTTGTTACCTTTAATTGCCCTGGCCTGGGCTGATGACAAGGGCATACTAATATTACAAAACAAGTTAGGCAGTTTTCCCTTTTTTTCCACTCAGTAAAAACAGTTTGTATAAAACAGAATGTATTAGTCAGGGCTAAGTGTGGTGGCTTACGCCTGTAATCCCAGCATTTTGGGAGGGTGAAGTGGGAAGATCATTTGAGGTCAGGAATTTGAGACCAGCCTGGTCAACATGGTGAAACACCATCACTACCAAAAATACAAAAATTAGTTGGGTGTGATGCCACGTGCCCATAGTGCCAGCTACTTTGGAGGCTGAGGCACGAGATTCTCTTGATCCCAGGAGGCAGAGGTTGCAGTGAGCCGAGATAGCACCACTGGACTTCAGCCTGGGTGACAGAGCAAGACCCTGTCTCTTAAAAAAAAAAAAAAA
>NW_012101832.1:1514185-1518257 GCF_000951045.1 Mandrillus leucophaeus | reverse complement strand
GAGCCTCGGGAGGTGCGGGGGCGGAGGGGACCTGGTGCGGGCTCGGACCTCGGCAGTGGCGCCCGCGGTGATATGCGGACACATTCTGGTGTATTCTGAAGATGGAGCGGAGGGGATGTGCGGGCACTCTGGGTGCGGGCTGTGAGAGAAGAGGTGTCAGGGTCAACTCCAGGGCTTTCGGGCTGAGCAGCTGGAAGGACAGAGTTGCCATTTCTCGAGAGCAGGAAGATTTGGAGAGGAACCTGTCCAGGAGCGGGGCGGGGGGCAGGAGCTGGGCTTTGGACTTGTTCGTTCTGGACGCCTCTGGGCCTTGGCTGTTGGATGTCCAGGCCTGCACCTCGGGGCCTGGGTTGCAGACGTGAATTTGGCGGCTCTGAGTTGGGCCTGGTCCCGACCACAAAGGGAGGCTGGCAGAGCCTGCCCAGAACCGGGGCCTGTGCTCCTCCCTCCGCGCCTGCAGCGCGAGCCTTGTCCTCGGAATCTCTCCCGGCCGCCCTGCGCCTCCCCACGCGGGGTCTCCCAGCAGAAGCACCGTCCTGGGTGCCCGAGGCAGCGGGGGTGACACCCACTCCTGCCCCCTGTTCAGTGCACGGGGCCAGGCTCTTCAGGTCACAGTGACTCACAGAAAACAGGAACAAGCCTGGAAATCCTCAAACCCGGTCACCCATTAACCGGGTCCTGAGTGAGGCCCAGCGTTACAGGCCTCGATTTCGCACCAGAGCTGGCGCCATTTAGTCCAGGGAAGGCAGGTGGGTCCTGTCTCCTATGCCTCCCTTGATGAGTTAGGTTTGCTCTGGGCAGGACTGTCTTACCAAGGGTGAGGGGGCAGTAATCCATCAGCAGTGGCTCCCGCGGGGACAGGCACAGTGAGTGGCTGCTCATGCCAGATATTGGCCATTTGCAATTTGCCTGCAAATCCCTGTGGGCCTGTGCTTCAAAGGGCCCATCGAGTCACTGTGCAGTGGCGGTCAGTCACCCAGCTTTCTAACATCACAGGTTGAATGAGAAGCTTTCAGTCCTGAATCAAACAGGAGGAGCCCTAAAGCCAGCACGGGGCCCTGTCTCACTCGCAGCCCAGCTATAGAACCAGGACCTCTCAGCAGCACTTTGGGGAGAGATTCAGCGGCACAAACAGAGTATGTGCCATGCTGAGGACATGGGTGGCCACTGCAGCCCCACAGGTGTCTTTCTTAGTGGGCACATGATCTCAATTAACTGGGAGGACTGTGGTCTTTTTATTTCTTTGCCGAACACGTCTGTAACCTGAAGAATTAACCTCTGTTACCTGTGATGGAACTTTCTTCCTTAGAGTGTCCTTGATGAGGGTGCTTATGTAACTTAACCTCAGGAACTAAGGCTAGCATGCTAAACCAAAAATTAAAATCTTAGCACTGGCCGGGCGTGGCGGCTCATGCCTGTAATCCCAGCACTTTGGGAGGCCGAGGTAGGCAGATGACTTGTGGTCAGGAGTTCGAGACCAGCCTGGCTAACATGGTGAAGCCCCATCTCTACTAAAAATACAGAAATTACCCGGGCGTGGTGCTGCGTGGCCTGTAATCGCAGTTACTCAGGAGGCTGAGGCAGAAGAATAGCTTGAACCCGGGAGGCGGAGGTTGCAGTGAGTCAAGATTGTGTCACTGCACTCCAGCCTGGGCTACGGAGCAAGATTCTGTTCTCAAAAAAACAAAAACAAAAAACCTTAGCATTAATATTTCTGTTCAAATAAATAATCTAGACACATTTAGGGTTTTTGTTTTCTGTTTTTGTTTTTGAGACAGGGTCTCAGTCTATCTCCCAGGCTGGAATGCAGTAGCCAGATCTCAGCTCACTGAAACCTCTGCCTCCCGGGCTCAAGTGATCCTCCCACCTCAGTCTCCTGAGTAGCTGGGATCACAGGCGGGTGCAACCATGTCTGGCTAATTTTTAAATTCTTTGTGGAGATGAGGTCTCACTATATTGCCCAGGCTGTTCTCAAACTCCTGGGCTCAGGCAATCAGCCTCAGCCTCCCAAAGTCCTGGGATTACAAGTGTGAGCCACAGTGCCTGGCCTTAGTTTTTTATACAAACGGATTTTAGAGAGAACTTAAGATTCATCCTATTTATAACTTGGATTTACTTGATGTATAAGAATGATTTAAATCTTCAGGAAGGTTTTGTTTATACAGATAACTGGGTGTTCTGTGCGGGAGCCACGGGAGCTGCGTGCGGGGAGAAGAAAAGGCACACACACAATACCTTTAAGGGTAAACAAGCTTTATCCCACGTAAATGGCAGTGCAGATATAATAAGCAAATGATGTAAGAAAATTAATATAATAAGCAAATTGATATAAGTAAATGATATAATAAGCAAATTGCAATGGGAAGGGGAGAAGGGAAAACAGATAGATGTATTTACACTCACCAGACTATGGAGGATTCACCACGAGACTGGGAAGCAACAGCCTGGGCTCCAGAGTCGGCCACTCGTCCATGCACGGATCAGGAGAGGTCTCGCAAGGCTTCAGCGCAGCCTGGGACCCAAGCTCCTTTTTGTAACGAGTTGTTTGGCATGAGGTCTGGTTACAGGGCCCTTTGTGATCGGTCTCAAGGAACACAAAAAGGTCAACTTGGAACACAAAAAGGTCAACTTGTTTTTGCGACTGTCTATTGTTTTTCAAGAACTAAGGTATAGGAATAGATTGAAATAGAGATTTCTCTGAAACAGCGCTGAACGCCTTAAGGGGCTCACACAACCCGGTCAAGGACTTGGTGACCATTGTTTGTGTCCATGTTCAGTTGAGTTCAGATTTAATATTTAACTTTTCTTCCACACTGAGATACTGAAAAAGAAAATCAAACCTATTCATTTATGCTTGAAGATGTAAAGTTGTAAAAAGCCCTTTAGAAGCATTTGCTAAAATCTAGATTTTCAAACAAGATTTGTAAGCTGAATTTTATTTATACTTTTAAAATATTTTATTATTATTAAATTTTAATTTTTTGTAGACATGGGGTCTTGATATGTTGCCCAGGCTGGTCTCCAATTCCTAGCCTCAAGTAATCCTCCTGCCTCGGCTGCCTAAATTGCTGGGATTACAGGTGTAAGCCACCACACCTGGCCAATAGGTTGAATCTTAAGAAAGAACTAGTAGTATTTTGAAGTAGTAACTTTAATAAATAGAAACTAATTGTTTACTCCAGAAATAAACTTCCAAATAGTCTTTTCTGTGACTGAAAACCATCCTCAGGACTCAACCCAAATATGCATCAAAAGGTGAATGGACAAATTGGGGTCCATCCATACAATGGAATACTACACAGCAACAAAAGAAACAGCAATTTATTCACAGAACTTGATGAATTTCTAAAGCATTATGCTAAGTGAAGGAAGCCAGACTTAAACGTTTCCCTGCTGTCTGATTCCATTTATACATAGACAAAACCATGGTAGGCTAGGCATGGTGGCTCACGCCTATGATCCCGGCACTTAGGGAGGCTGAGGGGGGCAGATCACAAGGTCAGGAGTTTGAGACCAGCCTGGCCAACATGGTGAAACCCTGTCTCTACTAAAAATACAAAAATTAGTTGGGCATGGTGGTGTGTGCCTATAATCCCAGCTACTGGGGAGGCTGAGGCAGGAGAATGACTTGAACCCAGGAGGCAGAGGTTATGCCACTGCACTCTAGCCTGGGTGATAGAGTAAATCTCCGTCTCAAAAAAAAAAGAAAAACAAAAAACAAAAAACAACCATGGTGGCAGAAACACAGAAACCAGATCAATGCTTGAGACTGGAGGAGGTGATTGGCTGCAAAGGGGTCAGAGGGAGTTTCTGGGTGATAGAAATGCTCCATATCAGCCAGACGCGGTGGCTCACGCCTGTAATCCCAGCACTTTGGGAGGCGGAGGTGGGTGGATCATGAGGTCAAGAGATCGAGACAACGATGAAACCCCGTCTCTACTAAAAATACAAAAAAATTAGCCGGGCACGGTGGCGGGTGCCTGTAGTCCCAGCTACTCAGGAGGCTGAGGCAGGAGAATTGCGTGAACCTGGGAGGCGGAGCTTGCAGTGAGCCGAGATCGCACCACTGCAC
>NW_012101832.1:1510978-1512605 GCF_000951045.1 Mandrillus leucophaeus | reverse complement strand
CCATGTTGACCAGTATGGTCTCAATCTCCTGACGTCGTGATCCACCTGCCTCGGCCTCCCAAAGTGTTGGGATTACAGGCGTGAGCCAACCGCACCTGGCCCTAAGTCGGTCTTATACAAGGCAAGGCAGTCATGGGAGCGGTATCCCCTTACCTGTGCCATGTGATGCAGCTTGCTTATGGGAGTGACATCCCTCACGTTTGCCATATTCTATTGATTAGAAGCAAGTCATGGGTTCTGTCCACATGCAAGGGGACCCTACAAGGCATGGACATCATGGGGCAGGGGCAGGGGGAAGGGGCCACTCTGAAGTCTGTTCCACACCTGGTGACGGCAATGGAGGGAGAGATGGTTAAAGAAGAGAGGCTGCTTGCAAGGGGTGATGACAGAGATGAGGGTCAATGGGCCACTAGCTAGGGAGGGAGGGACCTGAAGCCAGGAATGGCTGGTAAGTGGGTGGTGGAGTCAGTGGTTTGAAGACCTCTTGAAGGGGAAGAATTTCTGCGACAAGGATGCTGAGCAGAGGAAGAGGAAGGAAGGAAAGTGGTGGCTGGAGAAAGGGATGTTTGAAATCAGAATTCCTGAAAGGAGAGGCTTTAAGTGATGGTGGGTTCTGTGAGGGGTGATTGAGGGGGTGGGAAGGAGGTCACTGGGACTGAGGGGTCTAATGGCCTGCCTGCCTCCACCCTGTCCCATCTTAGTCTGCTCTTCCCACTGGGGCCCCAGGCCTCTCCTCACAGGGAATGCAGGTTATGAATCTCCTCTTCTCTGGACATTCCAATGCCCTCTTGCCTGCCTCAGAGAAAATCTAAACCGTTCCTGTGACCTGCTCCCCTTCTCCCTGGCGGACTGTCTCCTGCCACTCTTTCCTGCTGTCTACACTGCAGTTTCACTCTAGGGTGGCCCTTGCTGCTCCCGGCCTGGCCTCCCTCCCCTCAGAGTCTCAAGGCACCCTCCCTCCCTGAAGTTTCTGTCCACAATGCTACCTTTGGCCTTCTCTGTCCATCTTATAGAAAAATATCACCTCTCCCATCACTCTTTGTCCCCTTATCTCCCTTTACCATCAAACATGGTACATATATATTTGCCTAGTGGTTTCTCATCTGTCTCTCCCAACAGGAACGTCAGCTCCATGCATCTGGGGCTCCGTTTGCTTCACTGCTATATCCAGCACCTACTAGAGAACCTGGCACAGACTCGGTGCCCCATGAATATTACTGGATGGAGGCAGACAGAGCTGGTCTCTGTGTCCTGAAGGGTTGGTGAGTTGATACTGATGAGTCAAAGGCCAAAGCCTTGTGATATAAGCCAGGAGCTGTTGTGAGGCCTGGATACCCTCTCTCAATTGTCTGGAAGGAGTGGATACAGAAGATACAGCCTTTCACAGGCTGTAGAGCTTGACAGCTAGGAGCTGTGACCCACAGTAGCTGTGTCTCCTTGAACAAGGAGTTAATCTTTTTGAGCCTCTGTTTCCTTATCTGTAAAGTGGAGACAATGATCAATTGAAACCTAAATCATGGCGTCAGGCAGATAAGCCCAGACTGTGCACGCAAAGCTCTTAGTACAGTGCCTGCCTGTGGTGAGTGCTTGGTAATTGTTGGGTAACATATATTATTTCTCTGTGGCT
>NW_012101832.1:1483103-1509365 GCF_000951045.1 Mandrillus leucophaeus | reverse complement strand
GCCTCTATACCTGGTTCCTCAAGCTCAAAGTAAACTGATTTCCAGATCAACACGTGCGCGCATGCACACACACACACACACACACACACACACACACCAGTGAGTAGCTGCTTGATTCCCTCATTCCTCTCACTCTTTGAGCCATGAGGTAAAGGTGAGGGGAGAGAGACTATATCCATTCATGTGTCAATATCCATTCACATGTATTTCAAAGAACCAGCTCAAATGTATTTCCAGCCTCCTTTGCAGTTTGATGCAGCCAACTAAGTTCTCACCAGTGAAACATGGCTGGAAGGAGATGTGCTCCTTCTGGGTCTTTAGGACTGTGGTCAAGGCTGAGTGTGGTGGTTCTTAACTGTAATCCCCTCACTTTGGGAGGCCAAGGTGGGAGCATCACTTGAGTCTAGGAGTTCAAGACCAGCCTGGGCAACATAGGGAGGCCCTGTCTCTACAAAAATTTAAAAAGTAGCCGGGTATGGTGGTATACATCTGTGGTCCCAGCTACTTGGGAGGCTGGGGTATTGCTTGGGCCTGGGAGGTTGAGGCTGCAGTGAACCAAGATCCAGTGAACCAAGATCCAGTCACTGCATTCCAGCATGGGTAACAAAGCGAGATTCTGTCTCAAAAATAAGTAAATAAATAAAAAATAAAAAAGACTGTGGTCATGTCTCTACCAGGCTCTCTTCCCCTTCCTGCTGGCTTGAACTTGTGGACACCTAGCTTCAGCCTTGTAGGCACAAGAGTGCCCTAGTGGGTGGTGAGGGATCGAGACAGAAGGAATCTGGGTCTCAGGATGTCTGTGTTGAGTGGAGCTTCCTGCTGACCTGGAATGTTCACCAGGCTGTTACATGGGAGACAAATAAACTTCCATCTTCTTTCATCCACAGAATGATTGTTAGGCCTCTTTGTTATAGAGGCTGAACCTTATCCTTACTAAGCACAGGGAAGAAGAGCATGGCAGAACCAAAGACTTTCCAGGCTAATACAGCAGCCCAGCCAACAGGCCTGCATGGCTGCCACAGAACATCGCTGGGATTGCATCCCAAGGGGAAGCCTGGGAAGGAAGCAGTATCCTGTATTGGCTAAGACTGAATCAGACAGGCCTTGGTCTTAATTTTGGCTGGAATATTTATTAGTGTTGTGAATTTTGGGTACTTTCACTAACAGATTGAGTCTCAGTTTCCTCTTCTGTAAAATGGGGATGATAGCGGTAGTTACTCACAGAGCTATGTGAGAATTTTATGAGACAGTGTAGATCAAAGGCTCACAAATATTTACTGTTATTAATGGGATCAGCTAATAGACCTGATTTTTCCTACCCTCTCTCTCCAGGAAGGAGGTTAATGTCTTGAGTTTTCCACAAAGTCATAAATATTCAGTGCAAATAAATTACAAGTTCCTAAGGCCTTCAGCACACCTAATATTTCTTAGTCACCTACTATGGGCCAGGCACTAGGAGAGGGGCCAGGGGACAGAGAGACCCTTGTGGAAATTAATTTATGCATTGCTCCTCAGAAAGCATTAACCTTCTCCAGGCCTACAGGTTGGAGTCCAGTCACCTACTGAATGCCAATCTACCTCAGCTTGGAAAGAAATCCCAACCTTTCTTCCCACCTCCTGATGAGGTGCCTCAGCCCCACCCCAGACAAGTGAAATCATAATCTCTGGGGCCTGCGTACCGAGAGTTTTATTTTTATTATTTTTATTATATTTATTTATTATTATTTTTGAGACAGAGTCTCGCTCCGTCGCCCAGGCTGGAGTGCAGTGGTGTGATCTCGGCTCACTGAAACCTCCGCCTCCTGGGTTCAAGTGATTCTTCTGCCTCGGCCTCCTGCGTAGCTGGGACTACAGGTGCACACCACCATACCCAGCTACTTTTTGTATTTTTAGTAGAGACGGGGTTTCACCATATTGGCCAGGCTGGTCTCAAACTCCTGACCTGATGATACGCCCACCTTGGCCTCCCAAAGTGTTGGGATTATAGGCATGAGCCACGGCGCTTGGCCACCAATATTTTTAAATCGCATCTAAGTGTTTCCCATGAATAGGTGAAGTTCAGTCTGAACACTGCTCCTCCTCAGTCACCCCACATCACTCCAAGTGCAAGTTTCCTTCCTTCCTTCCTTCCTTTTTTTTTTTTTTTTTTTTAAAATGGAATCTCACCTGTTGCCCAGGCTGGAGTGCAGTGGTGCAATTTCGTCTCACTGCAACCTCTGCTTCCTGGGTTCAAGCAATTCTTCTGCCTCAGCCTCCCAAGTAGCTGGGATTACAGGTGTGCACAAACATGCCCAGCTAATTTTGTATTTTTAGTACAGATGGAGTTTCACTATGTTGGCCAGGCTGGTCTCGAACTCCTGACCTCAGGTGATCCACCCGCCTCAGCCTCCCAAAGTGCTGGGATTACAGGTGTGAGCCACTGCACCCAACCAAGTTTCTTAAACAAGGTCCCACCTTGGCATTCCCTTGGCAAAATCTTCCAGGGCTGTCACTGCCTAGAGGCTGAAGCCCAGACTCTGCATGACGCTCCCAGCCTTTCACAGTTTGGATCCAGCCTCCTCTCATTAATGACACTAATGGCTAAGATTGGTGGAGCAGTTCATACGACCCAGGCACTCTATTGAGAGCTTTACATGTGTTATGTCATTCAATTACCACCCAACCTTAGGAGACGATGTCTTAGTTCAGTTTCCTCATCTGTAAAATGGGATTCCAAGAAAAGCATTGGCTACAGTGTCTGGTACACGGTTATCACTCAACCAATATAACCATTACTGCATCTTCTCTGATTTACTGATGAGAAAGTTGAGGATAAGGGAGGTTCAGTAACTTGCCCAAGACTACATACAACTCATTAATAAAGAAGTCTGGCTTCAGTGCCCAGGCTAGCCCACCTCTCACCCTGTCACTGAGGGCCCGTGCTCAACTCAGAGCCAACATCTACAGCTTTCCTTGATGAGGTCTCCAGGTCTTTGCACATAGAATAGTTCCCTTCCTCCTCCTCCTGGAAAGCTTCCTCCTAGAGCCACCTACCCCCTTGACACCCTGGGCAGGGTCACATACCCCAACTCTGTTCCCTTCAGCCTTCCCAACAAACCTCCATACTCTCATCTCACCAAACTATCATCTTGATGGAGGGTGTGCCCCCCACTCAAAGTGACTGTGTCCTTCCCAGCTCTGGCTCCACTGTGCCTGGCTGGCACGGAGCAGACCTCTGTGTTTGCTGGATTTGTTGCGAGCCGAATCCATCAGACAGCCAAGCCAAGGGTGGAGAGCAATGCCTGCTGGCAGGACAGCTTGACTGCTCCCAGCTGTCAGTGTGCACTTGGAGTGGACACTCGCACTTGCCTTTGGCCAGGGTCTCCTGGCCATTTGCCAGAACTTCCAGTCCCTTGGCCCTGGCTCTCACTCTGCTCTGCAGCCTTCCCGCAAAGTCGGCCAGCAGGGGGTTCACCCCCTAGAGGGGCCCGGACCATCCACAGCATGAGTCCAGAAGATTTCTCACCTTCTCAGTTCACTTCTTCAACAAGTATTTATTGAATGCCAGCTATGGGCCAGGCCCTGTGCTCAATGCTGGGTACAGAGTGGAGAGTGAACCAGGCATGGCACCTGGCCTCATAAGCTTACACTCGAGTGGGAGGGACAGTCAACCAACAAGTAAATTACACAAAGGGATATGCAGTGGCAAATTCCCCATGAAGGGAAAGAACAGAGGCCTTGTCATAGATGAACTCCTCAAGTACAGTAGTCAAGGAAGGCCTCTTGGAGGAAGCAACTCTGAAGCTAAGGCCTGAGGGTCTGAAGAACTCAGCCATGCACAGGGTAGGGGAAGAGCATTCTTGGCAAAGGGAACAGCATATGCAAAGTGCTGGAGGTGGGAACGAGGCTGGAATGTCGAGGAAATGAAGGAAGGCCAGGTGGCAGAAGCTCAGGTAGCAAGTCTGGGACTGGCAAGAAATGAGGCTGGAAGTGAGGTTGGGACCAAAACAGGAAGACCTTTAGAATAACAGGGTAACAGAGTGAGGTTTTCAAACCAGAGATGATATGATATGACCTGCAGCTTTCAAGTTCTCTCTGGTGCTACTGAGAACTGATTGACAAAGCAAGAGGGAAGACCTTTTTGATCTGGGGGAGTTGATGTGGCCTGGCCAGGCTGGCTGCGGATGCAGACAGAAGTAGACGGACTCCAGAGATAGTTTAGAGGTAGAATCTACTGGAAGTTTCCAGAAGCACTAAAAAAATCTTTATTGGATGTCCGCAACAACCACTGCAATGGGGTAGGAGTTGGAGACCCCAGGAAGGCTTGGGGATAGAAACAGAAGATGCAAGTCCTTGACCACGGAATCAGATCACACAGTCACCCTTCCTTCCACAATATCCCAGGGACAATGAAAGCAAGTTCAGCCAAGATGCTGAAAGTGCTGGGTCATTCCCACCTCATTTCAGTGGCGTCACAGATTCTCTGGAGTTGCATACATGCAACGTGGAAATGTGTTTCCCACAGCCCCACTAGGGATGCTCAGGCTAGGAAGTTGCAAACTGCAAGACTACATCACTGACCTGGTATCCCAGGAGCAGCAGCAGCAGGAGGAGGAGGAGGAGGAGGAAGAGGAAGAGGAGGAGGAGTTGTCCTTGTTCCTGTCCTGAGTGGGCCCCTTCATGATAAAGGGGAAACTGGCCTTTGCCTTCTGTTACCTCCTCTGTCTGTCCCCACTCCTGGGAGCATGTGTGAGTCCTGTCTTCCTTCTACCTCAGTCTCCCCTCTGCCTCCCTCAGGAGTACTCCCTGCCAATGACCCACTCTCTAAAATGATCCCCCCTCTCCTTGCTACTGCACGTCTCAGATGGGTCCAGGAGGACAGCAGTCTGATGGAACTAGCTCACACTAAAAATGAAAGAGGTGCTTTCCTCTGTATCCCTCCTTGAGGAGTTTGTCTTTTCAAAATAGCTTTCTGGGACACTCAAATGATCTCCTCCCTCTTATCCACCTCTTTGAAAGGGCTCTTTTCCCCAGGGTTTCTGCAACTCACTTTTCAGTCCATGGAGTCTCCTCAATGCAGCCTCTGGGGAGGGTGGTTCCATCAAAGGGAGGAGGTGGGAGAATCTTCCCAGGGGTGACAACTGAAGTAACTAACCAGTGTGGAATGAGCACCAGTGAATTGCTGGCTCTGGGACTCCACAGCCTTGGATCTGCCAGGCAGTAACCAGATTGTAGGAGTCCTGGGGGAAGTGCCAGGCAGTCGGGGGGGCACTTGGAGTCACTTGGGGGAGTAGATATTTACCAGTGAGTACAAAAGGGTTTCTGCATTTTATCAACTGGTGTGGCAACACTGGTCCCACTGGGTGTCAGTCCAGTCTCCACTGTTCTGCTGGGAACGATCGCTGGACCATTTGTTTCCTCTATTAGAAAAAGTGGCCTGGGGTGGAGCTGAGGAATGAAATGGCCTCTGAGCAGAGCCAGCTCTGTGGAGTCCTGGTGAACAGGATCTCAGGCCCTTGACCCGTTGCATGACCTTGAAGGGCCGAGGTGCCTCGAATCATCTTTTCTCTTGCCCCTCCTCGCAGTTATTTTTGTCCAGCCTGACAGCCCTTGGCTGTTCCAGCAGTCTGGGCTCTGTGAGCCGGATGCAAACCAGGCAGCACAGACGTCTGGTGCTGAATCCCAAGAGGTTCCTCTCTGCACACCATCACATGGGGCCACGGCCCCTCTGCACTGTGTGCACCCAATGGGGAGGGACCACACGCCTGGAGGATGGTGACTATAAGACGTGGGGGACTGGGCTCTCCATTGCTCAACCCTGGCTCCTGTCTGGGAGAGCTGTCCAAGGCCTGGTGTGAGGACACCCTGTCACAGAGTTTTGCTGCTGCCTAGAAACCTCCCAGCTGGGTTTATCAGGCCAGCTGTGTGCAGGGACCTGTTAGCCAGTGAGAGGGTAGGTGTCTGCCGCTGGGAGGAGGGTAGAAGCAGGCTCTGCTGGGCCCCCAGTCTCCAGGCCTTGGCTGTGGTGGAGAAAGGGTCTGTCCTGTGGTTCAGTGTGATGGTGTGGCCCAAGGACAGGTGGGCAGGGGCAGACAGGGTTCCCAGGAGACCTCTTTGTGGCCCCTGCTCAGTTACTATCTCCAGGAAGCGAGGCAGACACTATGTTCCAGCCTCTTGGCGTGGGAAGGCTGCAGCCAGTCAGTCATTGCTCCTGACTGGGGTCTGACCGCTCCAAGGAACAGCCTGCCTTGGGTCCTGGTGCCCTTCGGGTTAAAGCTTTTTCCCAGACCCAAGGTTCATGCCTCCTGCTGGTGTGCAGAGGGCAGGAGAGGGGTCTGGGCGCAGCTCTGAGGGTCACTCCCAGGACTCATCTGTGCAGGTGAGGAATGGAACCAAGCCTCTGAGACCAGAACAGCTCCAGGAGAGCTGGGTGGATAAGCTGGGATAACAGCGAGGAGGAGAGATGGGCTGGAGGAGGAGGGGGCCTCTGATGGCTGGAGAATGTGCCTTCACATATGAGCCAGTCCAGGAAGCAAAGCAGAAAAGGCAGTGCCCTTTTTTGGGCTCCTGGTAAAAGAACCTTCCTTATTCCTGGGGGCGGGGTGATGAAGGGGCAGCTCAGAAAGCCCCGATTTCAGTGATTTCAGAGACCCAGGAGTGGTACAGCATGGCTCCCCCTGGCCTCCCAGCTGGCCCTGGGGAGGATGAGTTGGGGGCGGGAACAGCCACGTAAGCAGCGGACCCTATAGGACCAGGGGGTGTGGGGGAGGAAGATCGCAGGAGGGGAGTGATGTGGCTGTTCCTGGCAGCCCTGCTGCTGGGGGCTACAGGCACAGGGGTCGCTGGCCTCTCTAGGGGGCGGGCCCTCCGGGTGGAAGATGCCCCTCGACTGGGCAGCACATTCCTCCGGGCTGGCAGGATGATGCCTGTGGCTCTGCGAATGGGAGCGGTTCGGAGGGCTGGGATGGGGTAAGCAGGAGAGGAGGTGTTGGGCAGGACAGGGCCGGGCACCCTTCCCAGGACGGCGAGCTGGTGGCTCAGGGCTGGCAGCCCCGGGCAGCTATGGAAGAAAGACCAGGGCCAGGCAGCGAAGGCCAGGGGGCCAGCATGTGTGGGCGAAGGCTCCATCTCGGCTGCGTAGCTGTTGAGGTGGGAGAGAAGGCGAATCCGAACGGGGTCTGCACGGCTGCTGGGCCCTTCAAGGACCCCCAGGTACCTGATGACCTCGGTGAGGCACTCCCGAAAACCAATGCTCCGGAAGTCAACTGCCAGGGCTCGGGCATCGAAGAATCCTGCAAAGGGAGGCATGATGAAGGTCATGCCAGGCGTGGGGAGAAGCATGGGGCCCCGGTCTGTCTGTCTGAGTTCTGGACCTGCCTCCTCCACTCACTCCCTGGGCAGCCTTGGCCATGTCACCCTGAGTCTCTGAGCCCGTCTCCCCATCTGCAGAGTGAGAACAAAATCCCTGCCTGGGGTGGAGGGTGGAGGGTTATAATGATCAAGTGAATTCACTAAACTATGAAGCATTATAAAATGTAAAATATTGCTTGCATCACAATTCATGATTAATGCAAAGAAAAAACTTTGTGGCCAAGATAACTTCATTGAAGTAAATACTTGACAGATATGAAAGGTTGTGCACTTGAAGGTATAGAACAACTCTGCCTGCTGAGAGGGGCAGATGCCCAGGAAGGGAGGTGGCAGCAGCAGCCATCAGAGTGAGGAGGCCCCTTGGAGAAGGCAGCATAGTGTAGCAGTGAAGTGTGAGGTCGTCAGAGGCCAGGAGAGCTGGGTTCAAATCCTGGGTCAGCTACTTAACTAGCTGCCTCATTGTGGACAAGTCTCTATCTCTCTGTGCCTCAATTTCCTTAGCTGTAAAATGGGGATATAGCAGTGCCTACTGTATAGAGTTGTGAGGGTGAAATTAAAATAGTGCACAGAAAATGCTGAATAAATGAAAAATTAGCTATCACTTATATTACTGGCTTGACCCTGTTGGCATCTGAGTTTGTCCCTTGGCTCAAAAGGCAATCTGGAAATCAAGACCCCACTGTGACCCTCCGCTGCTCGGCCAGGGACCCTCTCTTTGCTGGATAACCACGTAAACTTCCTGCACAAGTATTCACATCCTCACTGCCTCTCCATACCTGTTCCTCTCTTGACCACCTTCTGGGCAAAGACAGACAGAACAACCCCAGTCAGCACTGGTCTCATGACGATGGCAGCAAATATCTGGTCCTTGGTTCATGGCCCCCACAGAGGAACAGCTCAGCTGGAGACTATGTTTGGAGCCAGGTCAACTTGTGGGCAAGAACCAACTCTACTCTACACTTAGCCATGTAAGTTCAAGCAAATCCCTCACCTTTCTGTGTTTGCTGTTCTTTTTTTATTTTTATTATTTATTTATTTATTTTTTTTTTTGAGACAGAGTCTTGCTGTCGCCCAGGCTGGAGTTCAGTGGCACGATCTTGGCTCACTGCAAGCTCCGCCTCTTGGGTTCACGCCATTCTCCTGCCTCAGCCTCACGAGTAGCTGGGACTACAGGCGCCCGCCACTATGCCTGGTTAATTTTTTGTATTTTTTAGTAGAGATGGGGTTTCACCGTGTTAGCCAGGATGGCCTCGATCTCCTAACCTCCTGATCTGCCCGCCTTGGCCTCCCAAAGTGCTGGGATTACAGGCGTGAGCCACCATGCCTGGCCTTTTAAAAATTTTTTTTGAGATGGAGTCTCGCTCTGTCCCCCAGGCTGGAGTGCAGTGGTGTGATCTCGGCTCACTGCAAGCTCCGCCTCCCGGGTTCACGCCATTCTCCTGCCTCAGTCTCCCGAGTAGCTGGGACTACAGGCGCCCGCCACCACGCCCAGCTAATTTTTTGTATTTTTACTAGAGACGGGGTTTCACCATGTTAGTCAGGATGGTCTCGATCTCCTGACCTCATGATCCGCCTGCCTTGGCCTCCCAAAGTGCTGGGATTACAAGCATGAGCCACCATGCCCGGCCTGGGAGTGTCTTTAAAGCCACTGTTCCATTACTTTGTTGTAACTGATGGGCTTAAAATAACAAAATGAGTTAATTTGTGTCCTGCTACAATCCTGAGATTTGTGGTGAGCATGATATGTCACCCCAGCACCGCCAAGGACCCCACAACAGCCCAGAAGGCTAGACCAGTGGGTAGGATACCACGCTCCTCCCTGGGCTCAGGGGGTCAGATTGGGATCCCAGTGAGAATTAGCTCATTCAGGCAAATCCTTAATGAGGTCCTGGGTTGGGGAAGGGTGGGACCCACAGGAACAGTCTGTTACAGAAGAAAGCACCTCCCAGGTCTAAGACTGGAGGGAGCTGAATTGAGGAAAAGGTTGCACCAAATGGAGACCCTGAAAGTGGAGAGGGAGATGCTGAAAGGAGAGAGAGAAGCTTTGCAAATGTTCCCTCCATTGACCTAGCTCCTCAGAGTGGGCAGCGTATGGACTTGCTCACCAACGTATCCCCAGGGCCCAGCCTCAAAATATTTGTTGTATGAATGACGCCTGAAAGAGAAGAGCATGGGTACCTGTCCCGCCAGTGGCATGGAGCATTTTCAAGTGATCCACCGTCATCTGTAAGACCTCGGCTTTCTCCAGCTTGGAAGAGCCCTGCGGGTACAGAAGACAGAAGGGTGGAGCCTCCAGCTGACCATGTGGCTGTGCGGCGTCATCAGCACTCAATGTCTTGATTTTCTCACCTTCCTCACACTCCACTGCTGCCTGCAACTGGGCTTCTGCTTTGGCCAAATTCTCCAAATCTAGAACATTCTTTTCAGTTCTCCTCTCAGACCACCTGTCCACTGTACGGCTGCCGATCATCTTTCCTGAAACCACTCCTCCCTTGACTTGCACGACAGCACTGTTTCTGGGCTCTCCTTTCACCATGCCTCTTGATCTGCCATCTCTCAGCACAGTAGTGTCCCTTCTGTGTTACTTCGCATTCTGCTGCTCCCTGCAGAGGGGCTTGTCACCTCCATGGCTTTAACTGCCATCCTCAGAATGAATGCCTCTTAAACCAGCTCTTTCGGGAATCCAACTTCAGACTCAGTGTGCCCAAGATCTAGCTCATCATCTTATCCCCAGACTACTTCTCTTCCTGTTTTACTCTCTTGGGAAATGCTTCCTAAGCCTCCCAGGTGAAGCCTGAAGATCAGATGCTCCATGGGAGTCCCTTGAGGGCAGATACTAGGTCTAGTTCACGGCTGGTCCTGTGACGGTTTTAGTGAACATCTGTGGGATGACTGACTTGTTCTCACCAGCATAAGGGAAGGCAGAGGACCTGTGACCTATGCCTTGGTGCATAGGGTGAGAATCTCCTAGGCTGAGCCCACTGTCTGATTCCCCACTGTAGCTTCCCCACCTTAACATGCTCGATGGCAGAGTGCTCACTCCCTGAGCGGCCTGTTCCACTTTCAAATCACTCTGGAAATGTCTATAGTGCGGACGGATGGGGGCTTGAGAATCACATAGTCCTATGCCCTGCTCTTTACTAGCTGTGTGATCTGGTATAAGTTACTTCACCTCTCTGTGCTTCAGTTTCCTTACCTGTGCCATGGGCATAATAATCCCTACCTTTCGGGATCATTCTGAGGAGTCAATTCAATAGGATGATGGACATAAAGCCACCTGAGACACCTAAATATAAATTTCCATTCCTCTTACCCTGGCCAGTGACAGATATTGGTAAATGAACACAGCATCTCAGGCAGCTGCTACCAATCAACGAGAGATGCCACGAGAAACGAACCTTATCTGCCACCCACACAGTGTTTCCTCTAGCACAATCAGCAGTGTCACATACCTGTTTCTCAAAGGCAGTGGGGACCAAGCGTCGCAATTCAGACAGGCTACTGTTAATGCGGTCTCGACGCCGTTTCTCTATGATCTAAACAATCATGACAAGAAGTTACTCACAGGTGCGTCATCAGTTTCCAAAGTGCCTTGATGGACATCAACTCATATTTACCCACACAGTGTTTTTGTGAGGGAGATCAATCTAGTCTTACTTTATGGTGGAGAAAACCAAGGCCCAGAGAAGGACAGTGATTTGCTTAAGGTCACACAGCAAGAAAGTGCAGAGCTGGCAGTACAACTCAGACCTCTTGTCTTGGTCTATAGGGGTGATATTCAAGATGTTTAACTGCTGGTACAGCAGGGCACAGCCAATCAGAATGAGGACACCAGCCACGGTGCAGGAGCAGGCCTTGGAGGCCCCCGCTGGGCCAGGAGGGAGACCCTGTCAGCTGTGAGGTCATGAGATGGTGTGGAGAGTCCCACGTGTTGCTCTCTCTAGCTGCAGAGCCCTTCCACTCACATACCCTCATTCTTCCCTCACGATACTGGTAGCAGAACACTGGGAGCAGGACAGATTTGACCTCATTTTACAGATAAGGAAAATGAAGGCTGGAAGGAAGTGGTTTGCCTAAGGGCTTACAGTCAGTGAGTGTCAGGCTGCTCTCTGCCAGACCCCAAGTGTCTGGACTCCCAGTGCGGAAGCACAGCTGCATCCTGGGAGGAAAGTGGGGCTGAACAGGACGGACAGATGACAGCGGCAAGCGGGGATCCTTCTGTCCCCTCCCCCACCCTGGCACACCGAGGGGGATGAAAATTCTGGACTCAGAGAGGAGACAGAAGATAGGATGGGGGGCAGGCTGGAACAACAATCATAATGGCCTATTGTGTGTCTGCTATTGTTACATTAATGCACTTAATCTGCAAAGCAGCCCTTTGAGGTGGGCCCTGTCATTATTCCAGTTACACAAAGGAGCAAATCAGGCTCAGGGAGGTTAAGAGGCTTGCCGGGAATCACCCTGATAGCTAGTGCCAGAGCAAGGATTTGAACCCAGGCAGTTAGCTTCATGGTGAAGTTTCTGCCCAAGGTTCTCCCCGCCAGACTGCAGGGGATTCATGGCAACCCTTTGTTGGGCAACTCAGAGGCTGAGACGGACACTCACCCCTCTGCGTTTCTTCCTGGCTTGCATCTGCGAAGGGCTGGGGGTGGACAGCGGCCTGGCCATCTGGCTGGAAAGGAAAAGAAAAGCTGATTTTTCAGGGCTGGGGGACCGTCTCCCTGGCCTGGGCCGACCTCGGGACAGGAGGAGCCGCGGGGCGGGCCTGGAAGGAGGAGTTTGCTCTCCCCTTCTTCCCGGGGACTCATTTCAACCCAGGTCAAGTCCTCTCAAGCACTCTGGGCCCACTTTGGGCTCTTGGTCTGGACCTACTCGGCCTCGCCCCTCGCCCCTCGCCCCTGGCCCCTCGCAGCGGCCGTCGGGGAACCGCGCACCGCGGCGCGGTAGCTCCGGCTCCTGCAACCCGATCCCCGAGGGCGGGGCGGGCGAGGGCACTGGCCGGCGGCGGCGGGGCTGGGCCGGGCGGGTTGGGTTTCAGAGGGAGCCGCTGGGAACGAGCGTGGAAAGAGCAGATGCCGCTGCTTCCCACGGGCCGGGCGCGCCGGCCGCCCGCCCTCCGCCCCGCCTGCAGCTGCCGCCTCCTCCCACGCAGTGCGGCCGGGGGCGAAGGGGAGGCGGCATCTGGGTCACAGGCCCTTCTCGGATGCTCTGGGACACTGCCCTGGCCTCCCAGAAGGCCCCGTCCCCCCAGCCTCGGCCACTCCTCCCACTCCGTGCCTTCCTTCTGCAGCCCCGGTTGAATGATGGATGTTTGCTCACACCCCAGGAGCTCCCATTACAGAGAAGAGGCTCAACCCTGGGGGGAGCTTTTCCTGCCCAGACTCTGACCAAAATAATCTCCAGCCCAACTGCTAACCCTTCTTAAGGTTTTCTGCTTCAGAAGTTCTCTTAGAATGATGAGGATTCGCTGGGTCCACTGAGGCATCATTCATTTGGCCAACACTTCTAAGGCCTTATTCAGGCCTGGGTGGGTGGTGGTGCACTCAGGCAGACCCCAGCCCTCCCTCAGCTCAGCTCCAGTGGGCAGACACTGCACCAACAAACAACAAGCAAGGTGACTCCCCTGCCATTTCGCAAGACATAACGCCACACATCTGAACAGGAACCTGCAAGCTGGACTTCACCCACACCTGCTCCTGCTGCCCCTGGGTTCCCCATCTCAGTGAAGGTACCCCGCTTCTGCAAGGTGGAAAGCTGATGCTGTCTTTGATTCCTCCTCCTCCTTGCCCCTACCTCATCAAAACCTGCCCACACTATGTCTAAAATACATCTCACGTCTGTCCTCTTCCTCTCCGCCACTTCTCTCAATGCTACGCCTCTATCATTGTTCATCTGGATGACTGCAAGAGCTTCTTGTTGGGTGCTTTTACAACCTCTTTGACTCTCTACAAGCCTATCTCCACACTGCAGGCAGAGTGATCATTTAAATCTGATCATATCACTCACTTAAAACTCCTCCGTGGCTCCCCAGTGTGTTTTTGTTTGTTCGTTTTGGTTTTTGTTTTGAGATTGTAGTCTCACTCTGTTGCCCAGGCTGGAGTGCACTGGCATGATCTAGGCTCACTGCAACCTCTGCCACCCAGTTCAAGTGATTCTCCTGCATCAGCCTCCGAAATAACTGGGATTACAGGCACCCACCACCATGTCTAGCTAATTTTTGCATTTTTAGTAGAGATGGGGTTTCACCATGTTGGCCAGGATGGTTTTGAACTCCTGACCTCAGGTGATCTGCCCGCCTCGGCCTCCTAAAGTGCTGGGATTATAGGCATGAGCCACCATGCCTGGCCCCAATGTTTTTTAAGATCAAGGCCACCATCTTTCAGGTGGTCCAACTGGCCCCTGTCAACCCCTCCAGACTCAACCCTCTTCCTCTGTGTGCTCCAGCCTATGAATGCACTAACTCCTTCTGCAGTTGCACATACTGTCCCCTAGCCTAGGTCCACCATCTCTGGTCCACCCATCACCCCAAGCCCCAGTCCCTTTGCCCCATAACTTCTATAATCCATCAGATCTCAACTCAGATGGCACCTCCCTGGGGAGCCTTTTCTAACATTCCTCCTCCCACTAGTATCCCCTGCTCAATACTCTCCTAGCACCCTGCTTTCACAGCATTTATGCCAATTTGTTGTTTTATATGGTTATTTGATTGATGTCTATCTCTCCAACAAATCCGTAAGCTCCATGAGGCCATGAGCCATGTCTGTTACATTCACTATTGCAGCTTCGAATACAGCAGAACTCATGGTAGAGCTTGCTTCTCTCACCCATGTATTTGGCATCACTGGGGAACAGAGACTTAAGCACCATAAAATCTACGGCCTAGGACTTTGTGGAATGGGGGCATAAATGACTTACCAGAAAGGTCCCAGCCCATGTGACTACCCTTTTGGCATTTGATTTTGGATCATTTTCATCAACTGCTCAGAGAAGGTTGCAGAAGAGACCAGATAGCATTTGTCAAATCCTACTGCTATGTCCCTGGCTTTGTCCAGACACATCTGGAAAAGGATATCTCCCACCCAAACATCTGGACAAGCAGACCTGGTAAGAAGTCTGTAATAGCTCCTAGGAGGGAGGGCCCAGCAAGCTAGGTCCAGGCTCAGATGGCCAGATCCTGAGATCTATGGGGCAGCTTGTTTACAAAGCCTCACTGGTTCACTGGGGACAAGCCCCAGGAGCCAAGACACACTAAGAAACACGACCTTTGTTCCCCCCAGCTTGATAAAGCGTCTCTTCGGGTATTGGGTTAGCCTCGCGCACGTCACTGCCTCTCAGCCTGATCCCTCCGCTGGGACCATCTGTTGGAGGCTGACGCACCCATTTCAGGGCAAAGCAGTGCTGCCATCCCTTTTTCCAATCTCCTGGTCGGCTTCTCCCTGTTGTATTATTTCCCCCCTTCTCCTCTCCCCATATCTCAGAGGCAAACCTCACATTACAGTTTTCTTGGCATCATTTTGTGTCTTTCCCTCCTTTGAGCCTTACAAAAGCCCATCTTACAGATGAGAATGCTGAGCTTCAGGAAGCTAAAGCAGCTTGCCCAGCCTACCCAGCTGCTAAGGAGCAAAGCCAGCAGGGAATCCGCATCTTCTGGCTCCACTTCAGCATTGTTTCCCTTCTAATTCCTACTTCCTGTCTGTCTGAATAGCCTTCCAGACCCCTTATTTTTAAAGTTCCCAAGAGCCCAGCCAGAGCTCCCTTCCAGCCCATGATCTGGCCCTGACAGTGGGAGGAGGTGTGGGATTCTCTTGTCTGAGAATCTGAAAATGACAGAGATTTTCATGGACCCAGAGAAGATACATTGACCATCAAGATCTGCTCCATAGGCCTCTAGTGGCTCCTGGCCAGAATTCTGGGGCAGTCTCTTATAGCACGGAAGCTTTCCAGGTGGTCCTGACCACCCTCAGTGCTGACTTCCCCTGGGAACTCCCCCGTGGAACCCTTGCAGATGACCCTAATCATTTTGTGTCAGCCAAAGGCAGAATCACCATGTCCCAAATGAAGGGATCTCAGAGAGAACTGAGTCCATTTGTAAAATGAGGAAACTCAGAGCGGAAGGGATCTTCCCCAGGTCACATAGCAAATTAGAAGAAAATCCAGAACTACAGTCAGTTCTAGTGTCTGGTGCCTTTTTTTTTTTTTTTTTTTTTTTTTTGAGATGGAGTCTTACTCTGTCACCCAGGCTGGAGTGCAGTGGTGGGATCTCAGCTCACTGCAACCTCTGCCTTCCAGGTTCAAGTGATTCTCCTCTCTCAGCCTTCTGAGTAACTGGGACTACAGGCACGTGCCGCCATGCCTGGCTAATTTTTTGTATTTTTAGTAGAGACAGGGTTTCACCGTGTTAGCCAGGATGGTCTCCATCTCCTGACCTCGTGATCTGCCTATCTCGGCCTTCCAAAGTGCTGGGATTACAGGCATGAGCCACTGCACCCGGTCTTAAGTGGCTTTTAATCTGGGGCTTTTGCCAGTGCACCCCATATATTCATCATCCCGTCATGTAGATCTTGGAGCCAGTACTTTTTGTTCTATACTGCACTTCCACATCTATTTGTCTAATTTATTGCACAATAGCCCTGTGAGTGAAGTATTATTTGGGCCACTTCACATTTAGGAAAAATAATCATTTTACAGGTGGAGTGACAGACACCGGAGTTAAGAATCACTCCAGTAAGTCCAGTCTTCAGACTTCTGGTCTTTTCATTAGACCATGCTGTCTCATAAATATGTTGCCCCCCCAACTGAATGGTGACCTCTTTGACAGCAACATTTACTGGAAGTTACTTTGTATCAAAGCAGGGAGTTATGTAACTTTATGTACATTACTTCATCAAACCTTATCCTGTGAGGCAGGAATGCTAATGCATTCCCATTTTGAAAGGGAGAAAACTGAGGTTCAGAAAGGTGTAAAAGTAACTGGCCAAAGTTAATGGTGGTAAGATTCAAACTCAGGTCTATCTGACTCCAAGGCCACCACCTTATATTGTTCAGGAAGAGGACCCTGATCCAGGGTCTGACATGTGGCAGGTGCTCATTAGACATTTGCAAAGGGAGAGGAGAGGCTGTCCTCTCAGTTTAGACTCATCCTGTGTCAGCGGGCCAGGTTCAGATGAGAGCTCTGTGGGTAAGTTTCACAGATGTGGCAGGACTGCCACCAGGCAGATGCCCACAGTGACGGTGGAACACCCTCTGCTTTTTACTCTCATGTTTCTGAGTGTGGGGGATTTGCGCCCTGCCCCTGACCCCGAGAGACTGGCTGCCTCTGTCCTGCAGCCCTTGTCAGTGTTTATCTGCTTTCTGTGTACATGAAGCTCTTCTTCCCTGAGAGTTCCCTGAGGGCAGAGGCTGAGCAGGATACATCTGGCCCCCCTATGCCCAGCCCGGGGTCTGGGCCACAGCAGGCATCGTTCAGTGCTCCCTGAATTGAAGCATTGATGTCTGCTGGCGGGGAGGGCCCTTTGGTGAGTGCTACAAAGAGGCGTCTATAAGTCAGCCTCTGCCAGATGTCCAACTGCTTTCTCTCCTCAGAGGGGTCTGCTCCTCTAAGGACAGTGTCTAAAAATGGGCTCTGTATATATAGGAAATGCTATATGTATAGGAAAAAAATGCCCAGTGATCCTTTTTGCCTCATGTGAGCAGTTGCCCAGATGCCACCATCTTCAAGAAGCCCTCCTTGCCATCTTTGGTTGAGAGTGACCTCTCCTTGCTTAAGTGCCCTCACAGCCCAGAGTCTGTCTCCTTTCCATCCTGTCCATGGTGTTTTTATGACCTGGCAGGTCACTGAATGGGCTGCAAACTCGTGGAGGACAGAAGCCAGTTCTGATCAGCCTAGTTCTCTGGCATCAATTTTGTGCCTCTAATCTATGAAGACCCAATGCCGTTGAATTTGAGACCCCGCTCCAACACCACCACATGGTGCTGTGCCCTTTCCTGGCCCTTAACAGGCACAGGCTAAGATAACTGCTTCTCTAAATAGCAGTTTCTGTTAAACAATTAAGAAAGGCTGATATGTTGCATAGCAAATTGTATTATACACCCTAAAAACAAATGTACAGGATGCAAGAGGAATATCTGTTATGGCATTTTCCTGGGATTTGTGACTGAGGCAGGATCCCTGGATCTCAGAAAACTGGAGAGCACTAAAATTACAAAATGTCCTCCAAAATATCCCTAAGAATTCCTAAGAATTAACTGGGCCCGACACACTGGCTTATGTCTGTAATCCCAACACTTTGGGAGGCCAAGGCAGGAGGATCACTTAAGCCCGGGAGATCAAGGTTGCCATGAGCTATGATCATGCCACTGCACTCCAGCATGGGCAACAGAGTGAGACTGTGTCAAAAAAAAAAAAAAGAAAGAAAGAGAGAGAGAGAGGAAGGAAGGAAGGAAGGAAGGAAGGAAGGAAGGAAGGAAGGAAGGAAAGAAGGAAGGATTAACTGAATTCCCCTCCAATTCTGTTCGAGAGAGTCAAGTCTGGATGAGCCAAGAGAGATGAAGTATTCCTTTCTTTTCCACTGCTGTCTTTGTTTTACTGGTGGGGAAACAGACTCAGGACAGACTCTGTCAGGGAAACCAATGGCCCAAGACCACGTAGTGAGTTGGTGGCAGATTTGGGGCTAAGACCCAGGTCTTCAGACTCCCAATCAGCCCTGCAGCTCTTTCAGGGTGCTGGGAATCACATGGTGTGTGCCTAAGCATGTGCTGTGCTAAGCCCTTGACATACTTTACCTCATTTGGTTTTCCCAATACTTCTATGAATTTAGTTCTATTATTAATGCTCATTTAACAGATAAGTAAACTGAAGCTTAGACAGTTCACAGAACTGCGAGGTAGCAGAACTATACAAGTGCAATTTGTTCGACAGGTTTGAAGCAGGTCAGACTGTCTACCAGGAGCTGAAAGACACTGGCAGCAGGGGGGCACGATAGGAGGCACACTGGAAATGGAGTCTAGGCCCTTGCAAGTCGCTTATTATTTTCTTCAATACTAAGATCCTAAATCCAAAGTCCAGTTTGCTCAAAGGAGGACAAGTTTTCTTCTTCCTGAAATAATTTGTGGACTACGTGAAAACTACATCCAAACTAGGATAAAATTGGGAAAGAATGGGGTTACTCTGCATCGTCAGCAGATTCCGGACAGGGGCTAGGGTACCATCAGTCTATGAGAGTTTTCTAGAATCTCCAGGGAAAACTCCTTGCCAGTGGCCTCCCCTAGGCCACTTCAACCGATAGATGATAACCCACTAGCCACCAGATCCCCCGAGCTGAACTCTACCTCCGTGCCAGCATCCCCAGCCCTGCACGACGGAGAGCGCACAGGATCCAGGCACTCATGCGTGTAAAGGCACAGCCCACACACGCCCCACACGCCGACACCTGTGGCCCCGCGCTCACCCGCCTCTGCCCAGGCGGTGCTGGAGGGCTGGCCCGCCTGCTCGGCGAGCCCGTCGGACCGACCCCCACCTCGCTCGCCCTCCGCGTGCTCAGTCCCCACATCCCAGCCCTTACCTCAGCTCGCCCTCTTGGCCCACGTCGATGGGTCCATCGGACTCGCCGTCGGAGCCCCTCGGCTCCTTGGGTCGCTTCATGGCGAACGCAGGCTCCCGGGTCTCAGCCCCGCGGCTAGGGCTCCCAGTCGGGAAGTCGGGCCCCGCCCCGGCCCCGCCCCGGCCCCGCCTCAGGGGCACCGCCGCCGCCCTTTCCCAGGGCCCTTTCCTGCGCCGCAGCCCCGGGCGCCCAGGCGCCCCTTCGCCCCCGCGGTGACGCGCCGCCGAGCCGTGGGAAGGCCCTGGGCGGTCGCCGCCTTCACCGACGGCTGGGAGGTCCGGCCGTGCTCCGCTGTCTCGGCTGCCGCGCGCTGGGTGGCCTTGGGCAGGTGCCCTGGGAGGCCCGGCGGGGAAGCCAGGAGTCCCCGTCTGTCCCTGGGTCACCTGGGCGCTGCTGGCCTGTAGAGGCGCCGCTTTGATGCCTGGGATTCCGCAAGGGTCAACCCCGCGCGCTCCTGCCTCCTGGTGTTCTGGAGGCAGCAGACACATCAAGTTTGTCGAGGTTAGTCGGGGTGGTTGGGGCCTGATCCTCAACAAGAATTCCCCAGCAGCTCCTCCATAGGGGCCCGAAGCAAGTGGAATAGTGTGGTGGGGGCAAGGGGAAGACACACTTCTGAGAGGTGGCAGTCACCCCCAAAAGGGACGGCTGAAGTTGTGGCCACAGCGTCTGAGAAAGCTGGGCTCTGGCCGAGGTCCCTAAAGGCCTGGCTTGGTGGCAGTGGTGGGTTGTCCCTGGGAATCAGTTCCCAGTTCCCAGTTCACCAGAGGTCGAGTTGTCCTGGGCGGCCAGGAGGCCAGGAGGCCAGGAAAGGGCTCCTTCTAGACGCTCTGGCAGGGCCTCAAAGTGGGAGAAGGAGAGGAAAAGGGGAGACACCCTCCAGCCTCTCTTCCTGGGGCCTCTGCTTCTGACAACACACCAACCTGTTCACTCAGGGAGGGCTCTAGCTGCCCTGTCCTTAGGGAGGGGGACTCGTGGGAAGTTCTCAGATTCCACCGGTCATCCTCAGGTGCCCAGTACCTCAGGGAAGCTCCCAAGGCTCCAGAGGAAGCTGCATGAGAGCATCCCGGAGGTGGACTTCTTGGGCAGGGAAGAGGAGATAGAGGAGGTCTTGGTGTGCTGGGTTAGACATGAGAGAAGTCTTCCTTTTTGCCCGCTACCAGGTCAGGCCCTGAGGGAAGTCACCCTTTCAAGTGGGAGAATGGGGTTGGTCATCTGAGAATAACTGTGCTTCCACCCCCACAGCAAGGCCTGCTTGCTGGGGGACACTTGATTACTTGATGGGAAAGAATGTTCCTGTGCCCCCTTCCACACACATCCACAGACACAACCAGGTGGCCAGGGATGCAAATACATACACACAGACAGACTTACAAATACATACTGGTAGGCGCAACTGTCATGAGCGATCAGTACCAGGAAGCCCTGGTGGTCGCCCCAGCCACAACTATGGATTCTCATTCCAAATGCCTTCAGTACTCACATCACTTCTGCAGGCACATGCCAGTCAGTGGAAACCTCAACCAACAGAGAAGTTGCACAATCCATGCGCTATGCATTCCCTGGAAAGGCAGAAGTCAAGAAAGCCTCCTGGATGTCTGCCCTGTGTAATTGACTGAGATAGCAAAGATTGGAAGAAAAGCAGATTTGCAGGGGAAGGTCAAGGGCTCCGTGGTGGACATTTCATGTGAGATGTCTTGGATCATCAAAATATAGTGCACAGTTAAATAGAGGGTCTGGAGTTCAGAAAAGGGTCTCAGCTGGATATTAAATTTGGACGTCATTAGGTAATTGATGGCATTTAAAGCTATGGGAGCAGATGGGATCACTCAGAAAACGTGGATGGAGACAGAGCAGGAGCCTAGCTAAATACTTAACATTTGGTGAGCACTTATTATAAAACCTGAAACTATTCTAAGTGTTTTGTAAATATGAACTCATTTAATCCTTGACAACTCTATAAAGTAGTAATATTATAATCCCCACTTTACAAGTGAGAAACGACGGCTGAGAGGTAGAGTAACTCTACCTAAGGCCAACAGGCAATAAATGGAAGGGCTGGAATTTAACAAGGCAGTTCAGTTCCAGAGCCAAAACATTAGGCTTTATTACCTTACACAGCACTCCCCCTTCTTTTTAAAATAAAGACAAGGTTTTGCTCTGTCACCAGGCTAGAGTGTAGTGGTGCTGTCATAGCTCACTGAAACCTTGAATTCCTTGGCTCAGGTGATTCTCCTACCTTAGCTTCCTGAATAGCTAGGACTACAGGTGTATACCACCATGCTCAGCTAATTTAAAAAATTTTTTTTTGCCGGGCACGGTGGCTCATACCTGTAATTCCAGCACTTTCGGAGGCTGAGGTGGGCAGATCACGAGGTCAGGAGATCGAGACCATCCTGACTAACACGGTGAAAACCCATCTCTACTAAAAATACAAAAAATTAGCCAGGTGTGGTGGCGGCCGCCTGTAGTCTCACTCAGCTACTCAGGAGCCTGAGGCGGGAGAATGGCGTGAACCCGGGAGGCGGAGCTTGCAGTGACCCGAGATTGCGCCACTGCACTCCAGCCTGGGCGACAGAGCGACTCTCCATCTCAAAAAAAAAAAAAAAAAAAAAAAAAAAATTTTTTTTTTTTTTTGGTAGAGATGAGATCTCACTATGTCACCCAGGCTGGTCTCCAACTCCTGGGGCCAAGCAATCCTCCCATCTTGGCCTCCCAAAGTGTTAAGATTACAGGAGTAAGCCACTATACCCAGCCAATTATGCAGCTCTTAAACATTGTGATATATTATGTAGTACTGACCCTAGAGCTATGCCATCAATATAATAGCCACGAACCCCCTATGGCTATTAAGTACTTGAAATGTGACTGGTCTGAATTGCTATATGTGCAGTGAGTATGAAATACACACCAGAATTTTTTTAAGTGTCAACTATGTCATTGATATTTTTTGTTATGATTACATGTTGCAATGATAATATTTTATAAATATTGGATTAAATAACATATTAGTAAAATTAACTTCCCTTGTTTTTTTTTAGGTTTTTAAAAATGTGACTACTAGAAAATGTTAAACTGCTTATTCAGCTCCCATGATGTTCCTATTGGATGGTACTAATCTGGTGCAGGATTTCTTAACCTCGAGACTACTGGCATTTTGGGCCAGATCATTCTGTATTGTGCAGGGCTGTTCTGTGGATTGTAGAATGGTAAGCAACCTCCCTGACGTCTACCCACTGGAGGTCAGTTATACCCGCTCCAGTTGTGACCATCAGAAATATCTCCAGATAAAATACCAAATGTCCCTTGGGGGAGAAATCGCCCCCAGCTGGGAACCACTAGTCTGGAGAAACTCCAAGATTTAAAGGTTGTAGAAGAGAAAGAGCTGCCAGAGAAGACTGAAAGGGCAGTGGAGGAGAGTGGAGTGTGTGTGTGTGGGTGTGGGCAGGAGCCAAAAGAGTGTTTCAAGGACTTGGTCATGATCCTTTTAAATGCCAGTCAGATCATGTCACTTCCTGCTCAAAACCGTCCACATGCTTCACATCCCATTTGAAATAAAATGCCAACTGCTTACCATGCCCTATACACAGAATGGCTGTAATAACCTGGGCACCTACGAGAGTGAAAGGAGGCAATACTAATAATCATGCCAGGACTGTCCAGGGCACACTTGAGGTACCATCCCTTAAGCTCGGGCCCCTGCCCATCTCTCCAGCTTCATCCCCAACCACTTTCTGCCTTGTCCACCCACCCACGAGAGTCTTCTTGCCATTTGGATTGGGCCATTCTCACATTGTAGGGGCCAGAGCTTTGGGTGATGAACATATAGCAACACATATAATGTAATGTTAGTGATATTAATTGATGCTGTGAAATAAGATAAAGTGAGGTAGAGACATAGGGTAACTGGGGGATTGGTGGCTATTTTACTTAGGGGTCAGGAGATCCTCTCTGAGGATGAATCATTATGCAAAGACCCGAATGGAGAGAGGGAATCTGAGAAGATCTGAGGGAAGAGGATTCCAGGCAGAAGGAACAGCAAGTGGAAAGCCCTGAGGTAGGAACAAGCATGGAATATCAACGGAATGGTGATATGGTTTAGATCTCTGTCCCCATCCAAATCTCCTGTTGAATTGTAATCCCCAATGTTGGTGGTAGGGCCTGGTGGGAGGTGAGGGAGGTGGGTTTCTCATGAATGGTTTAGTCCCATCCCCTTGGTACTGTTCTCATGATAGTGAGTTTTCACGGATCTGGTGTTTAAAGGTGTGTGGCATCTCCCCTGCTTCCTCTTTTGTTCCTGTTTTTGCCATGTGACGTGCCTGTTCAACCCCTTTTGCCTTTCACCATGACTGGAAGCTCCCTGAGGCCTCCCCAGAAGCAGTTGCTACTATGCTTCCTGTACAGCCTGCAGAGCCGTGAGCCAATTAAACCTCTTTTCTTCATAAGTTACCCTGAAACACAGGGAGGTTAAGTAACTTACCCCAAATCACACAGCTACTAAGTGGTAGAAATAGGATTCTACCCAGGCAGTCTGGCGCCAGAATTCATGCTGGTAACCACTGCATCCTGCATTAGAGCTGGGTGGACCAATCAGGAGACTCTTAAAATAGGCCAGGCAATAAGGACTGGATTTGAGTGATACTGGGTTCCTGTCTGGGTGACTGAATGGATGAGGGTGATGAGCACCAATGGGAAACACTGGAGAAGGGAAGGAGCTCACTATGGACATGCTGTTTGTGAGACCTAGGGCACACCCAAGAGGAGAACCCAGGGAGAGGTCTGGGCTGGAGTAGAGATTTGGTGGCTGAAGACATGGGGTACATGACATAGCTGTCCCAAGGAGCTAGTGCAGATCCAGAAGGGAGGGGAACCTAGGCTAGGACCCTGGGAAACAATAACCACAGATTCTCTGGGAAGAAGGAGGAGAATCCTGTGAGAATGGAGCACCAGGGACCAAGGCAACCAAGAGCCGAGAAAACGGGCTTGGTCACCAGTCCAGGGGCTCTAAGAGGAAAGAAGTGTGATCAGGAAGTCACAGATGCCTTGGGATGAATGAACAGAGGCAAGGGAGGCAGAGGCAAGGGCAGGATGCCATGGACTGGGAAGTGTCTTGGGTGGAGGGTTGTGGAAGCAGGTTTAAAAAGGGAGCACGTCAGCCAGGCACAGTAATAGCCTATAATAGCAGCTACTCAAGAGGTTGAGGTGGGAGGATCGCCTGAGCCCGGGAGGTCAAGGCTGCAGTGAGCCTTCATTGCACCAGTGCGCTCCAGCCTGGGCAGCAGAGTGAGACCCCATCTCTAAGGGGAAAAAATAAACAGAAAAAAAGAGTGGCAGGTCCATGAGAGAGGGCACCCCACGCAACTCCAGGGACCAGTAGAGCCTCAGGAGGAATTTGCTCACTGATGGAGAGGGAGTCAGAAGTAAGGAAAAGGGTGAGAGGCCCAGGAGTAGCAGGCAGCTTCAATCCAAAGGGAGGGAGGACGAGACAGGCCCTCTATTCTACCCTCTGCTCCTTTCTCTCTGTCCCAGAGCTGAGCGAGCTGGAGATTTTCAGTGATGAGTTTCAGTTGCAGCAATACTTTCTCTATCACTGGGCCCACACTAGGTCAGCCCCGTCTGCTCTCGAGGCTGGTATTCACATCACTAAACTGATATGGCCTGGGCTCTGAACGGTTGGCTTGCACATAGACTATACACTGGAACAGGATTCCAGAGACCACTGCTGGGCAGGCACCGAGCCTCTAACTGCTGCATGGTGGAGGTATCTGGGGGGTCTCAGAGGAGATGATTGGCACGGAGATGCCCAGGGTGGTGGTTGGCGGTTATTAATTGTGTAATAGTTTATGTCTGTCCTGGCCCCTAGAAAAACAGCAGAGACATACAAGGACTTTCCCGGCCCATGGCCCAGGATGAAGTAGGGGGAAGAAGGGGCCTGGAGCACTCAGGTGCCACTCAGTCTTCCCTCTGCAGGACCTTGTCCTGACTTTGAGCCTAGGGACACTGAGACCCAGAGAGGGACAGAAACATCCCCAGGGCCACACAGTGAGACAGAAAGTGAGCCAGGACAAGTGCGGCCTTTCCGTGCCTTGGTTTTCTCATCTGTAAAATGGGATGATACCAAAGCCACTCGCTGTACAGGGTTGTTGTGAGGGTTAAGTGAGGTAAGATGCAGACAGCAATGCCTGCTGTGGAGAGTGGGTGCTCTAATGTTTTATTTGGGTTCGGCCTCTGTCTCCATCCACTCTCTCCCTAGGTGGTTCACCTACTCCCTGGCTTTTCCTTCTGTGAGCAAACGATTCGCTAATTTATATCTCAAATACAGACTTTTTTTCTCAGGTTCAGACCCATAGATCCAACTGCCCAGTCGTTTTCCTTACACTCATGTTGGTCCACCCACATGGCAAGACCTAGCCGGGGTGTGCTGGGCCTGTCCTGGACCTCTGCAAGCTCTCTGTGCCACACCCAGATGTCAGGCGCCCCGTCACCACTTTCCTGTTCCCCGTTCCATCCTGAGAACAGTCTGAACCTCCTTGCTTCCCCCTCCCCCAACCCCCTGCTCATCCCAGGCCCTTCCTGTCCTCCCCTTGCCCTCCTCCCCCGCTCCTCTGGGACCCATCGGGCGCTCACTTTCCACCTCCACAGCTGCTGCCACAGCTGGTCACTGACGGAATGTGCAGCTGCTGGGAGCCACATGTGCAGAGCAGGCGGCACACAAGCTACCCCTGGGGCTAGCGAGGGTGGGGGCTGGGACCATCTGTCTGTGTCTGTCTGTCTATAACACACACATGCATGTACACCCACACACTTCCAAGCTCCTTCTCTAAGTAAGGTGATAAACATGTTGGTTGGGTTCCCTTCCCTGTCCCTGGGCTGCAGAGTTCATGCTCTACTTATCTGGGCCCCTGAGAGCAAAGCAGCTGGGCTGGCCCTGCTGTCTTGAAGCTTATACACTCCCACCCCTACATTCAGGCAGTACAAGTCCCGCAGGAGCCACGCAGGGGCGGAATGGCAGACTGGGTGTTCAGAGCCTCCCTAGCTTTCCCAGGCCCTGGGGGGTGGCCCACCATGGAGGAAGCCAGAAGCTTCGAGCACATTCCAGAGTCCCCTTGGCAGCACCCAGAGGCTCTGGAGGCGTGGCAGCCTGTGGGCAGGGCCAGCAGCATCTGTCCTGGTTCCCACACTCTGGCCTCTCTGGAATCTTGTATATTTCTCTTCCGTGTGTGCGTGATGTCAGCAGGACAAGGACACTGGGGGAGGTGGGAGGGGAGGGACTGAGCTTCCTGAAGTCAGATGGCCATGGGTGTGGGGGTGGGAG
>NW_012101832.1:1481245-1482128 GCF_000951045.1 Mandrillus leucophaeus | reverse complement strand
CGGGAGTTCGAGACCAGCCTGACCAACATGGAGAAACCCCGTCTCTACTAAAAATACAAAAATTAGCTGGGCGTGATGGCGCATGCCTGTAATCCCAGCTACTCGGGAGGCTGAGGCAGGAGAATCACTTGAACCTGGGAGGCGGAGGTTGCAGTGAGCCAAGATGGCGCCACTGCATTCCAGCCTGGGCGACAAGAGCGAGACTCCACCTCAGAAATAAATAAATAAATAAATAAATATTAAAAAAATAAAAGAGGCCCTAGAGAGCTAGCTCGCCCCTTCCACCATTTGAGGACACAGCTAGAAGGTACCATATATGAACCAGGAAGGGGGACCTCACCAGACGCCAAATCTACCAATGCCTTGATCTTGGACTTCACAGCCTCTAGAACTTTGAAAAATAAGTTTCTGTGATTTATAAGCCACCCTGTTTATGGCATTTTGTTGTAGCAACTCAAATGAGCTAGGGCACAGATTAAGTCAGGTGAAATGTGGTGTTTCAGAGGGAATGGCACTGAATTTAGAGAAATAGCCTGGCATTCAGTTTCCTTTCTGAATCTAATTGTGTGTGTGCTCAGACACGTCACTTCCCCTCTCTAAGACTTAGTTTCTTCCTCTGCAAGATGTGGATGAGAATATTTCACTCGTGCCTCCCCTGCCCAGAAAAGAAAACAGTGGAGTGAGGGGAACCAGTATTTTTTGGCTTTGTAAGAAACAGATGGTTCTGCTTCTTAGGGAGGTCCCCATTAAAACCACTCCTCAAATGTATTCCCCAGAGGAACTCAAATGACAGAAGATGATTTGTACTACCCTGAGGTTCAGGGGGACATAGCTCAAGCAAACTTAAGTGTAAGCTCAACATTCCTTTTTTTTTTTTTTTTTT
>NW_012101832.1:1480110-1481195 GCF_000951045.1 Mandrillus leucophaeus | reverse complement strand
GGAGCTGGGGGAGGGCCTGGTCCCTGCCATTGGGCACACAGTGCGAAGAGGACGCCCTGGCCTCTAGCTCCCGGGCCTGACCCAGAGGGACAGCTGCTGCAGGCTGTTGGGTAATCATGCTCCTTGCAGCAGGTTCTCTCGAAGGAGATGTGAGTTATGCACTCTCCTGGCAGCCACAGAGGGTACATGTTTTGCAACATCACCCAGCAAGCAGGTAACAAGTTCATAGCCTTGGGCTATGACTATATTATTCTCACATTGGGATGAGCTTTATACCACTTGGAGCTTCATAGGGCTTCTAAGGGGAACTTTGCCAGAGGAATGAAAGAATGAAGATTCATGGGTAGGTAGGTGCAGCAGACCACCGTGGCACTCCTTTACCTATGTAACAAACCTAGGCTGGGCGCAGTGGCTCACGCCTGTAATCCCAACACTTTGGGAGACCGAGATGGTTGGATCACCTGAGGTCAAGAGTTCAAGATCAGCCTGACCAACATGGTGAAACCCTGTCTCTACTACAAATACAAAATTAACTGGGTGTGGTGGTGCATGCCTGTAATCCCAGCTATTTGGGAGGCTGAGGAAGGAGAATCACTTGAACCCAGGAGGCGGAGATTGCAGTGAGCTGCACTCCTGGGTTCAAGTGGCACTGCAATCCAGCCTGGATGGCAGAGCAAGACTTGGTCTCAAAAATAAAACCCCCCAAAACCCTGAACATTCTGCACATGTATCCCGAAACTTTAAATTAAATTTTAAAAAAAGAATGAAGATTCAAATTGCTATGGTCTGAATATGCCTCTCCAAAATTAATATGGTGAAACCTAATCACCAATGTGATGATATTAGGAGGTGGGGCCTTTGGGGGGTTATGAGATCATGAGGGTGGAAGTCCATGAATGGAATTAGTGTTCTTATAATTAGTGTCCTTATAAAAGAGGCCCCAGGCCAGGTGTGGTGACTCACGCCTATAATCCCAGCACTGGGAGGCCGAGGCGGGCTGATCACCTGAGGTCGGGAGTTCGAGACCAGCCTGACCAACATGGAGAAACCCCGTCTCTACTAAAAATACAAAAATTAGCTGGGCG
>NW_012101832.1:1460903-1478750 GCF_000951045.1 Mandrillus leucophaeus | reverse complement strand
AAAAAAAAAAAAAAAAAAAGAGACACTCTGGAGCCAGACAACTTGAGTCTAAATAAAGCTCTGCCACTTATTAGCTGTGGACCTTGAATTAGTTACCTTACCTCTCTGAGCCTCAGTTTCATCATCTGTAAAATGGGGATAATAAGGGATAATAATAGTATTTACCTCATAGGGTTGTTGTGAGAATTAAATGAATGTATAAAGTGTTTAGAACCGAGTCTATTCCATTCACTATTATGATGTAAATTTGTAATTTTATTCCTTGAGTTACTTGTTTATAAAAATAATGTTTCCTTTTTTTTTTTGAGATGGAGTCTCGCTCTGTCGCCCAGGCTGGAGTGCAGTGGCGTGATCTTGGTTCACTGCAACCTCCACCTCCTGGGTTCAACCAATTCTCCTGCCTCAGCCTCCTGAGTAGCTGGGACTACAAACACATGCCACCATGCCCAGCTAATTTTTGTATTTTTAGTAGAGATGGGGTTTCATCATGTTGGCCAGGATGGTCTCAATCTTCTGACCTCATGATTCACCTGCCTTGGCCTCCCAAAGTGTTGGGATTACAGGCTTGAGTCATGGCTCCCAGCCAAAAATAATGTTTCTTTAAATGACCTATGGGCAAATAAAACTGGCTACTAGTAAGCACAAGAGAAAAACAGAACACATAGGCCTCAGGTCATGGATGAGCTTTGCAAGTTGAAAAGGGAGTGCACACGGGAGGAGAAAGAATTATGTCTGTGATTTCTTTATCTGGTTACTCCTTTGTTTTTTTGTTCCAGCTCCAAGCCACAATCACATCTGGATCACATCATGGGGCTTTTATTCCCAAATCCAGTCCAAGACCATGTCAGAAAGCAGAGGATTCATTTATGGCACCAGAGGCTGGGGCTGATATCCAAGGCCTAGGAAGGAGGGGGTATTGGGATGCCGCCCTTCCCCGACCCCTGCCTTTCCCTCATCTTGGACATGGGCCACTGGTTATAAAACAGGGCAAATAGCCCTGGGACCACTGGCCTTACGGACATTATAAAAATTTTACTATGAGACTAAGACATCTCAGAACAGTTTTGATGATGTCCCCAAGTAGGTGACTCCAAGGCCCCTGAAGGAATGTTGGACAGGAGGTGTGAGGAAGGAAGTAGATGAAGAATCATATTTCTCTCCATCCCTGGTGACTGGGTGGGGACAGGTGGGAAACTGAGGGGACTTCAGGTTGGAGAATCCAGGAGAAACATTCAAGTCTAGTCTTACCACGGGGCAGAAGAACGGTTAACATAATGTTGGGGGCCCCAGGTGTACCAGACTGATGAAGGTATAATAATATGTGGTAGCCAACCGCCAAGATGGCCCCTAATCATCTCCACTTCCTGATATTCACCTCCTTGGGTAGTCCCCTCTCACCTTCTAACAGGGTTTGTCTGTGTGACCAATGGAATATGCTAGAAGTGATGACATATCACTTCCAAGGCTAGGTCATAAAAGATGGTCTGGCTTTTGTCTTGCTCTCTCTTGGATTACTCACTCTCAGGGAAGCCAACAGCCATGTCATGAGGACACTCAGGTAACATTGTGGCGAGGAACTCTGGTCATCTGCCAACAGCCATGTGAGTGAGCCATCTTGGAGGCAGCTCCTCCAGCCCTAGGCAAGCCTTCCATTGACTGCAGCTCCACCTGGCAGCTTGACTACAACCTCACGAGAGGCTCTGAATAAGAACCACCCAGCAAAGCCACTCTTGGATTCCTGCTGTGCAGACACTTTGAGGGGCAGGAAGATCCTGGAGTGTAGGAAGACCCTGGGGTGCAGGAAGAAGAATGATGTGAGGGTTGGAGTCTGAGTTATCCCCTTCTTCCTTCATCTCACATCCTGTCCTTTCTTTTCTTCCCCCATTCCATCCCCACCCTTGGTGGTTCCAGATGGGAATACCGAGTCCATGTGAGGAGCCCTGACGGGGGAAGCTTGCCTTCTGATGGTCTCAGGCTGCTCTCCATTGCGGAATCTCCCCTCAGGGTGGTCTTCATGTGGTGGGACAGATTCTACAGAAAGACCCCAGCTCTAATGGATAAATCGGGTCCCAGGCCTGCTCATTACCCACATCACCATTAGCATTTCATGAGGGGCCATATGCCAGTTTGTGAATACAATTATGGGGAAAAAACAAGACAATGTAAGTTAATTAAAACCCTCTCCATTTATTTGAATGGCTTTTAAGAAGCAGAAGCACATGTGGTAAAATTAAGATATAGGACATGCATGAGAAGTGACAGGGACCCACACTGACAAGCACTCAGCACCCTTTATCATGTGACCAGGTAAATGCTACAAAGAGCCAGACAGCTCTGGATCGATGGGGTGTGCTACTAGCAGGCCAAAGAGGGCAAAGCTGGGACAAGTACAAGCAGTCTTATCCCCAGACAAGGGGAGTCACAAAGATGAAGAAACACATGCTCTAACCATTTACGGAGGCACTTAGGTTTATCATAACAAACAACCTGGAGAGGTTGGGTGATGAGGAAGACTGAGGCAGCAAATGCTATCAAAGCAAAGGGCTTCTGACAGGTAGATACAAGCAACACTATGCGTACAGTTTCATTTTTCATCGTGTTCTATATTGGAGGTTACTGACATGCTCTCAAGTAGAAACCAGAAGTTAAGTATATATGCGCTATTACTTTAATAAAGAAGTTTGTAGGCCAGGTGTGGTGGCTCACGCCTGTGATCCCAGCACTTTGGGAGGCAGAGGCTGGCAGATCACCTGAGGTCAGGAGTTCGAGACCAGCCTGGCCATATGGTGAAACCCCATCTCTACTAAAAATACAAAAAAATTAGCTGGGCGTGGTGGCGGGCACCTGTAATCCCAGCTACTCGGGAAGCTGAGGCAGGAGAATTGCTTGACCCCAGAAGACGCAGGTTGCAGTGAGCCAAGATTGTGTCACTACACTCCAGCCTGAGCGACAGAGCAAGATTCCGTCTCAAAAAAAAAAAAACAAAAAAACAACTTTGTACATATGCAGTTTTGAACACACAAAGGCTGAACTAGATCATCTCTGAGGTCTCTTAAAGATCCAACAGTGAGAATCTGAGTGTAATATCCTCAGACTCTCAGTGACTTGGGTCTTAAAAACCCAAGTCTCTGGGCCTGGGCCAGTGGATGCAAACTGGAGATCCGAGGGCCTGATCTCGCCTACAGAATATGTTTTATTTGGCCCAGATGGTGTTTTCTAAATTCAAAATAGTTGTCAGCATTTAAACGACCAGATTCCCAGCTTCTCTTCAAAAATGGGGTGGGCTATCTGGCAATCTCAGGCCACACTCCCATGTGGCAGCAACCATGGCAGACCACAGCGTTCTCCATTCTCACTGAGGACCTGGCTTAATCCTCTTCACTCATTTGTGTTTCCTGCTTGGCCTCTGTAGGCATTGGGGTTTGTGACCCCGGCCCAGGCATCCAGTCTAGGGTGACCTCAGTGATTTTTTTGGTGGCTTCTTTGCAGCAGCTAGCTACAAGACTAGCCTTGAGGCCTTTACCTAATTCCGTGGCAGATGGCCATGAAGGCATATATTCACCCACAGGCCAGGAGTGTGGGAGTCAGTGACCCCAGTCTTCACAGCTTTGGTTTGCCTTACGGAGGCTTTCACTTTGCAAAGATGAGTAACTGCAAAGTTCCCAGACACATTTCACTTTTATAAATGGAATTCCAAAGGCCTCTAGGGGATGGCCCATCAGGGAGATACTTCCCAGTCAAGGTCAATGGTAAGTCACTTCTGGGCCACATTAGAACACTCAAGCAGAGGCAGGAATCTTTGTCTAGGTTGGGCAGGGCTGGTGCGGGGAAGGAAGGCAACTTTCCTAGCCATGGCCGTGAGATGACCAGGGCATCTGTATACAATTGGCAGGTTGTGCAGGTGTCTAAGAGGTACCACCCATGTCACAGTACCAGTGGCGCCCTCTAGATTTTTGCAGTGCATAATCTGCCCAACTGGACATGTTGGCCTTGGCACTGTTAGGAGGAGGGAAGAAACAAATGGAGATGATGAGGCAGGTATAGTCAAAAGGGTTGTCCTTACACAGATTCTACCACTTCCTTCCCAAGGCTCAGGAGTAGGGGTAGGAGGCAGAGGGTTAGGAGCCAAGATTTTCTTGGCCAGAGGTTGGGGGCTGGTCTCAATGGCCCCCAAGCTGCACATATGCAAATACCCATGTTATGAAGGAAATGGGTACAGCTATTCTAGGGCTGGCCATCAGTATGTGGGTCCTAGGACACTCAGTTAACAGAGATAACCATCTGTACACATAGTGAGTACACACACACACACACAGAGTCGTTGGCTGAGATATCTGGCCCATTACACACACCCACATAAATACATGTACATGTACGATTTTTATCCTGTTGCACAAACTTATATGTGTGCATACATACACACAATCACAGTAATTGTCGGCAAGAGCAATTGGCTGTCACTCGGGCGTGTTCAGCAAACATTTCCAGAGCGCCTGAAGTCGTTTTTGGCTGGCTGGAGCTAACGGTGGGGAGAGTCCAGCACCGCACTAAGTCACAAGGAGAGAAAAGTAAATCAGTGGGTAGAATCATTTGACTACTGCCAGCAGCTGTGTGCCGGCCTGCAGTGCCACCTACTGGCAGAAAGGAGGTGGTTTTGTGTTTTGCTTTAAGACTGGATAAAACCCATGACCGGCGAAGCTGCCAGCCACACCATACTATTCATCCACCTCCTTGTGTTCTACCCGAGTCAGGTGAGACTCTGGCATCCTCAGAGTTGTGTCATATCCTCAGAGGATGAACATTCCGGACCTTGCATGCCTCCTGGATAGCAAAACCCAACGCCAATAGGGATGGCAAAATAGGTTTCATCGTTCACACCAGCTCCAGCCCACTGGTAGTGGCTGCCTGGAATGCTGGATACAGAAAGATTCTGAGACCCAGTCTGGGCTTGGTGGAGAAGAGTATCATGATGGCACAGCGACAGCAATGATGGCTGTAGATGGGGCATCTTCCATACTCTCCGTTCTTTCTGTGGATCCCGGAAGCCTGGTAAATCTCTTAACTTGCAGGGTCCTAGAATTCTCCTGATCCACAATTCCATTGTGAGGGGTATTTGTGTTTATTGCTCACATGCCTTCAAGCCACAATAAACTGCCACTCCAGCTGTTACAGGAATTTTCTCTCGCCCATGATCAGTAACTTCTGAACCGGCTGAAGTCCTCATGGGACCCTCTTCACGACAGACTTGTTCTTGCTTTCACAGAAAGTACATGGATGACCTTGTTGGCTCGGAGCCTCTGACATCAACACTGAGCACTTCAAGCTATCCAAAACTCATGTTTAGCTAATGCCCATCCACCTACCAAGCTCATCACTGCCTAAGAGGCCTCATGAGGAAATCAGTCGGGAATACAAAGCCATGCTGGACAGCCAGCTGGGCTCATCCCCAGCCAAGGGCCCTGCTCCTGCCCTCTCACTCATCAGCTTGGGAGAGCACACCCAAGTCAAATCAGTACATCGACAAAACTGCAAATTATCATGAACCATGGGTCGCTTGAAAATAGTCAAAACTTGGAATCTTTAGATGGGCATGGAGCCCCCATGTCCCTTCCCCTCGGCAGTGGAGCCAACCTCCGCCCACAGATGCATAGGTGGATGTGACCTGGCTCGTCCCACTGAGGCGTCAGCCAGGCTGTCTGCCTTAGCCCAGAGGTCCGCACATTTTTCTGTAAAGGGCCAGATAGTAAATATTTTTAGTTTGCAGTCTCTGTTGCAACAATTCAACTCTGCTGTAGCAGTGCAAAATCAGTCATAAACATAGGTAAACAAATGGGCATGGCTGTGTTCTAATCAGTTTCTTTTCTTTATCTTTTTCTTTTCTTTTCTTTTTAGATGGAGTCTCACTTTGTTGCTAGGCTGGACTGCAGCGGCGTGATCTCGGTTCACTGCAACCTCTGCCTCCCGGGTTCAAGCGATTCTCCTGCCTCAGCCTCCTGAGTAGCTGGGACTACCGGCATGCGCCACCACACCCAGCTAATTTTTGTATTTTTAGTAGAGATGGGGTTTCATCATGTTGGGCAGGATGCTCTCGATCTCTTGAACTTGTGATCCACCCGCAGTCAGCCTCCCAAAGTGCTGGGATTACAGGCGTGAGCCACCACGCCTGGCCCCAATCAGAGTTTCTTTACAACAACAGGTGATGGGTCAGATCTGGCCCATGGGCCCAGAGTTTGCCAAACTCTGCATTAGCCCAAAACAGGGGTCTTCACACTGGGTTTCTCAGAACTTGGGATTGTTTGAAAGTGCTTCCAGGTGTTTGCAAATGTTTGGCTCTAATTTAAATTATTTTTAGCTGTTTAGGAAGTTATAATAAAAGCACCCACTCAAATGTATTCCAGCATTTCACCATGCAGGAAATCAACATGTTAACTGTTGGGTAAGTAAACTCCTTTAGTGAAGACCTCAGAATGGAGCTTCTCTGGCTATCTCCATGCCTATGTATGAGCAGTATGACAAAATGGTTGAAAACCTGGGTCCTAGCATCAGATGGACATGAGTTTGAGTCCCAGCACTGCCACTTACTAGCTCTATGGCTTTGGGCAAGTTACTTTACCTCCCTAAACCAGCATGGCCAGGACACCACAAAACAGAGTAGACACTGGCCATAGTGCCACCGCGGCCTCCTGGAGGCTGCATTGTGGGAAAAGGGAGCGTTCACAGTGGAAGGGTCAGCTGAGACCACGAAGAGACATTCAGGGGACTCAGCGCAGCATTATTTACCAACTGGTATGGAGGTATTTCAAGATTTTAGTCATCAGTTTGGCTGTACTGGTGCACACAAATTGAGTGTCATTATAATGCCAAATCCATCTTGGCTTTGAACTTCTTGCTAGCTTCTGGTTTTTTTCTGGCATATTCTGATATATCCCCACTACTCTGATTGGGCTCTCAGATAGGAGAGGGGGATGTTTTGCAACTGGCTGAGCAGTCTCAGTGCTTAGTAACAGGGCCTTCAGTTTTCAGCTAAGCAGCAGTCCCATTGGCTCTGGGATTTTGCTGGCAGGCATCTCCTGGAACCAGTGTTCTGCAGGGCTTGTTGGGGAAGTGGTGCTCTCAGCTAAAGGGGTCCAGTGTTTCAGAAGCCGTGGCTGCTCCGCCTCAGTGCTGCATTCCCTGGTTAGGCCTGGGACTTTGGTGCTCTCCTGGCTTTTTAATTTCCTGGTGACACGACACTCAGTGTTCCTCATCCCTGGGCACCTCCTCACCTCTAAGACAATCAGGAGGCCCGTGTAACTGCTGCCTGAGACTGCCGCCGCAGATTTCTATTCCAGCGACTGAAAGCTTTCTTCCAGGCCTGAGATGCTCGTTTGTGATTTCAATAATAGAATTTAGACTCTTAGTGTTTTCTCCATTGCCCAGGGCTGTCTGTGTCTATTAATGATGGCTCCAGTGAAATCCATGGCTTTTGCTGCACCTTATCTTTCTGCTTCCAGCATCATATTTTCCTGCTTCCTGAGAGACATGGAATCATCAGTGGTGTTCATCACCAGGCCCTGGGGGCAAGACCACACAGGTCCCAGAATCCCTGCAGTTTATCTTAATTAGGTGACATCTGGTGCTGCCTCCAGTGCACAGGTCCACCCTGGTCAGGCAGCCTGTTGCCATGCTGTGAGCCTGGGCTGTGCCCGGCCTTGTAGGCTTCTTGCAGTCACTAGTTCTGTGAGCCTTGGAGGCTCTTCCACGGGGGTGATGCTGACCCCTGGCAGTGAGGAGAGGGCCTTTCTGCAGTTCAGCCAAGAATGAAGGTGACTCAGGGGCTCAGCTCCCTCCTTCACTTCTTTTTTGTTTCCTTGAGGTTGTCCTTGGCCCTCACAGTACCTCTGTCTAGGCTTGGAGCTCTGGAAGTAGAGACAATCCTGGTCTTCTGCCCCCAAGGCCTCCTCTGTTAGCCAGAAGGATCCTGGCTATGCAGTGGAAATGACCTCGTGCAAAGACATCATCATATGCCCTTCTAGGGGCAATAATGCCACTGTCCCCTGATAAAGCAGTCACTGTGGGTGTCTGCCCTAGTCATTCCACACAGTCATACCATTCCTCCCTGGGACCAGCTTCGTGGAGACCTCTGACAATGCCAGCAGAAGCCCAGCCCAGCCCTTGTGGCCCAAATCATTGCTCATTTTGAGAACCACCTCTGCTTTCTCACTTTGTTCTCCTTCCTGGAATATCTTTCTGCATCTCTTACCCTGCCCCACACTGCACAGAACCCATTCAGACCCTGAGCTGAGTCCCCAGAAGGTCAAAGATCAAAAACCCCAGGGTGCTCTCCTCCCCCATTTCCTGCCACCATACCTCCAGGCTCCTGCCCCTCTCATGACACTTCTGGTTTTCTTTACAAAGTGCTTGCTCATGACTAGGATTCCTCCTAGAAGCCTGGCAACCAGTCCACACACAGATGTCTGCTCACCCGTTCCGTCTTCCTGGGGGCCAGCCATTGGTGCTTCTACCCTCCCTTCGGAGAGAGCCGGGGATGCTCAGCAAAAGAGGAGGCTGACTCATCAAGTGGTGAGAGTTCTCTGAAAGTGGTGAAGAAGGGGCCGCAGGGGCTCCTGCAGATGTGGAGGATCCGCTGATGCATTTCATGGGGAGGTCATCTCATCCTGGAAGCCCTTGCACAGCATCCAGTGATGGAGAGCTCATTACCTCCAAAGACAGCTCTGACTGGCCTTCCACTCACAATCCCATAGCTGGAGAAGTTTGCTGGTGCACATTTCAGCTCCTTCCTCTCCAAGCGTCACTTTGTCAGTACCCTTTGTCTCACACCAGACCTCCTGACACCTCCCACTTCACCCCAGGCAGCACCTCACCCTGGGGCTCAGCCTGGACAACCGCCTACCTCATCTATTGCACTTTCTTCCCCGAGAATTGGGGCCACAACAGTAGACACTGATGCTCTGCCCCGTTCCCCACCAGCAGAGCTGTTCAACAAGATGCAATAGCTGGGGGAGTGAGGGCGGTGGAAGTGAGGGTCTTGGCAGGCAGGAGCAACTGAACTTTGGCTCAAAGCAAGAGCAAAGGAAACACTGAGCAGGCAGCTACTAAAACTCCTCCCCGGGAAGAGCCTGCAGTGCCCCCTGCTGGCTCGAGGAGAGTTTGTATGCATGTTCAATTCACTCCCCTTGCTTCCTGGGCTGAGCCCTGATGACCACTCAGGTTAGAGAATCACAGGGGCAGGTAGGTCATCTTGTCCAGTGGTTTCAAAATGTGTAAAATTATAGATAGAGTTACTGGGGGCGATTTTGCATTTTGTCCATTTGACAGAGGCCTCTGAGCTGAAGGACACATGGGGAGTGAAATCCAGCCTCTATCCTGCTAACTAAGCTGTGTATCCCAGCATGAGACTGGGTCAGGCCAGAGGAGGGGCTGTCTTTTTGTTCTTCATTCACCTAGACAGTGTCCTTTTGTAATCTGCACAAAGGTGCCATACATACCAGCAGCAGCACTGACATAGAACGCTTCCTTCTAAGAGGGCGATCTTAAAGAACCAAGCTTCTTTGGCTAAAAGGGAGCTTGAAAACCAAAAGATGGGGAAACTGGGGCCCATGAAGGGGAGGGATTACCCAAAGTCATGCAGTTAATTCCAGGACAGAGCTTAGAAGCCAGATCTACTCTCTCCCATAGCAGTGTTCTTTCCACCACATTGAGTTAGTTTTCATTCTAAGTCCCTTTTGAGAAATCTGGCTTCTCTGACCCTCCCTCTCTCAGACCCATTAACTTCCCCCTGAAATCCAGCTACTCTGCACAATCCTACTGTCCTACTCAGGACCATGGCACAGAATTTGCCCTAAAGGAGGGATGTTGAGAATGCCAGTTCCGTCTGCATAATTTCCTACAAGTACATCACTCATAGGGATGCGGGCAATCAGGCAGAAGCACAGAACAGTGAGAAACTAGAGGGATCTACCAGAGGACGTGTCGAAGTATTTCAGGGAGCCTGGAGCAATGTGGATCAGTAAAGCTGGTGGTTCAGCTACTGTGCAGATGGGGCCTGCTTTGCAGGTGCAGTCCGTCGGGGTGTCTGTGCCACGCCATAAGGCACATGGGCGGCCACGGTGCCCATCTCCTGAGCGCCAGCCACATGGAACATCTGGTCATCGAAGAAGATGTGTGGGCGGATCTTCTCTAGGAGGGGGCCCTTGGGCGCTCCAGCGAGGAACAGGGCTTCATCTGTCTCCAGGCCCCAGCTGCGCAGGGTCTTGAGAGCCCGGGCCCCAGAACTGGCTGCACTGCGTGCTGTCACCAAGTAGGTACGAATTGGGCACTCCAGCCGTAGGCCTTTGGAGTAGAACTTCTTCTGCAGCCTACCCAGTGCCTCCAGAAAGCCCTTTAAGGGGCCCTATGAGAAGGCAAGGGGAACACTGTTAGCTCTACCACCTCCCAAATACTTGCCCCTTGCTCTCTCTAAAGCACTAGTGTCTTGTTTGGTGTTAAAAGTTCAGGATCCCTAAATCTTTCGGTTAGTTCTGCTCATGCCTGCTTATGCTGCTGTGTGCGCCAGTGGGGCTCCAGTCAGGGGAACTGTGTTATTGCATACTGGTGCAGGGTCAGAATAACTCTCAGGGCAACTGTTGATATGTATCCTCCATCCATATGCCCATCAAGGTATACAGATGTCTGTCCTGAAGCTCTGTAAGTGTGGCCTTTTGTGCCCATCAACAGGGAGGATATTAAAACTAGTAACTATGGCAATGGGCACCCTTCAATCAGAATGGACTCCAGCTGTAAACAGCTGGAGAAGATGGGCAAATGTGTAACTGTTGAGTATCAACCATGCCCATCTGGCACCCAGGTGGCTCAGGGTGTCATCCTCAAGCTCTCTAGGGTCAGGGAAAGAATTTATTCTCTACAGTGCCCAGAACAATGAAGCTTCCTGAGGATGTGAGAATAAAAAGGCAGACGACAATGAAGAAAACTGCTTATTTCCAAAGCAGCTAGAAATAAACAAAAGGGGGCTCCTCGTCTTGGAGACCTCTTGCTTGCTAGGTGAACTGGAATAAGCAGTGGTCTCCTGGGCCTCTGCTTACCACTTAGTAGGATAACTCTCCTGCCCTGGATTCTCAAGGATTTCAGAGGCAACTCACAAGAACAGATGTGAACTGAATATTTAGGAGCCACAACTGAAACCTGCTGAGCTCTTGGAGCGGGGGGCTCTGAGATTATTGAGCATGCAGATTTTTGTTAAAAGCTCAAATAGGAGCTCCCAGCAGAGCTGGAGAGTCCAAAAGCCCCAATTCCAGGGAATTTCCACCAAGCTCTAGGGTATATTCTGTTCTGAGAGACACTGAGCAGTTTGAGGGTGAGTGAGTGTCCCTATGCCCCCAGCTAAGGGATGGATGGCAGGAGGTGTCCCAAAGCAAATGGTCTGCCCCAGATGCCACACCCAGCTGGATCTCCCTGCCCCAGTGAGGTGTCCCAGTCCAGCAGTTCGTTTCCTCCTGTTTCCAGGGAGGGAAACAGGCTTCTTAAGAGGGTGGGCATGCTCTCAGAGGGGTGGGGGATCTCAGGGGAGGAAGTGAGGGTTCCAGAGAGACGATGGGAGCTTCAGAGAAACAGAATGAGGCCTTCAGAGCAGGGCAGGGACTTCAGAGAACGGGGGGATGTAGAGAATGGGGACATCAGGCAGGGAAAGGAGGCCTCAGAAATGGGGATTTGAGCTGCAGAGAGTGGGTATGGGCTTAGAGAATGGAGGCTTCAAAGTGGGGTTCGGACTTCAGTGAGGGGATGTGGGCTCAACAAAGTGGGTGGAAGCTCATTGATGGGGGGCCAGTGGTCAAGTGAGAGGGTTGACGGGACCGGGCTGGAATCTGGGCTGAGCCTGGGGTTTGTTTGGTTCCAGGCTGGGAGTGCAGGCCAAGGGCGGATCTGGGGAGCTGCCTTGTTCCTCTCAGGGGTTCTGGCTCTATATGGAGCACCTGAGCCAGAGGTTTGTTCTCGTGGGCCTTCTCATGCTCGAAGAATCGGTCCAGCCCGTGGGCCTTGACGATGCGCTCCGACTCATCCGAGAAGAGCACAGCGTCCCCGTCGAAGGCCACGCGCAGCTGACTCTGGGACACAACCACGTCCTTGCTGGGGCTGAAGATGGTGGCAGCTGCGATCCCTAGGCAGAGAGAGGCAAGCATTATCTGCCTTCAGGCTGGGCAGTAGGGCCAGAGCGGGTTAACTTAGGCTGTCCTTGCCCCATCTGCCTCATACAGGACTCAGGGCAAGGCTGATAAAAACTAATATTTAAAACACGTAAAAACTGGTAGTGCATGGATCCTGGCCACGAAGAGGGCAGCAGCAGTGGCTCTGAAGCAGATCTCTAGGGCCCTTGCCTTGCCAGGTTACCCTGTTGGTTATTGCTTTGTGGAAAAGTCTGGGAGGAGTCCCGGGGGGGAGGAGGGCACTCAGGACTCAGGGCAGGAACTATTTACCAACCAGTGTGAAGGAATTTCAATACTTAGACCCCTAGTAAGATCATGCTGCTGTGGACCAGCCAAACATGAGTCCCACTGGCCACTGCCTTCCTGCCAGGGGTGCTTTACAACCCCTGCTGTAGACCTACATTGGGGCTGGAAGGAGCCCCAACTCTGGCTTAGCCTCAGTCACTCCCTCACCATTGGTTCTAGCAAGTCACTCACCTTCTCTGGACCACTGTAAAATTAAGGGCCTCTCACCTCTGGGGCTGAAACCATAGGCTGCAATCGGGTGAGGTGAGTACGGGCACCGTCAGTCTACAGCCACAATGACACCCAGGTATGCCCTACTGGCAGCTGTTCAGGGTTCCAGAAAACAACCTAGGTGGCCCTGGGAGACAGCACAAGTGATGGCTAGTTGTGTGCACAAACTCTCTGCAACCCCGGGCTCCTCCAGGGATCCAAGGATGCCTCTCAGGGGTTCAGGCTCCAGGCTAGAGCTGCACTAGATGGCAGAAAGCCAGTGCTGGAGGCTGGAGACCTGGGCTGCTAGCTGAGCCCATTCCCTAGTCTCCATCTCTTCAAAGACCACTTCAGCCCAACTCTTTGAGAACTGAGGATCACAGAGGCTGGGCTTAGGTGAGCTTTGGGAGGAGTGAGCAGTGCTACCCGCACACAACTTCACTAGCCTGAGGATGCTACAAGCAGGGCCAGTGCCAGGCATCAAGCCAAGCACCTTCTCAGCTCCGCCAGCACTGGAACCAAGATGATCCAGAACCACCCCTACCCTCAGCAGGGCCTCCCCGTGGACCATTTTCTTGCTCCTTAGCCTGAGGTCAAGTTACGAACACACAGAGGCACACCTACATGCCAGTGTCAAGGCCCCAACCAGAGGGTGTGACATCTGTCTAGAAAAATGGCTCCTGGTTCCTGGTTAAAGAAAGCCTCGTAGGAGCTCCAAAGCAGCTCAGGGGAGTGAGTTATCGGGGGAGAGAGACCAGGCTTCCAGGCAGCAGGCAACATGAAAGAGGAAGAGAAAAGTGAATATATTGTTGGTTGATAAAGAAACTTGCCACTAGTGTTCAGCTTAACGAGCCCTCTCAGGCAGGTGGCCAGTCCTTTCTCCTGTACGGGCCTGTTTTCTCCCACCTGCAATAGGATACGCACCTCGTTGGGAGGACTGAGAATATGGATACCACCCAAAACTGCCCCTGGAAAGACACACATACTATCCTGGCTAACATGGTGGAACCCCGTCTCTACTAAAAACACAAAAATTAGCCGGACATGGTGGCGGACGCCTATAGTCCCAGCTACTCGGAGGCTGAAGGGGGAGAATGGCGTGAACCCAGGAGGCAGAGCTTGCAGTGAGCCGAGATCACGCCACTGCACTCCAGCCTGGGAGATAGAGTGAGATTCCGTCTCAAAAATAAAAAAATCAAAATAAAAAAATAAAAAAAATAAAGAAGACACACATAGAGGGACATTCTCTTTGTCAGTACTTGCATCTGGGTCTCCTAAACTCCCCTAAGCACTGGCCAGCCCAGCTGCTGGAGATGATGGCCATTCCCCAGACCCTACCATTCAGGCTGGACTAGATACGAATCCTCCTCCCCATTGGCCCAGGACAGGGCAGAGGCTGCCTTTGGTTCTACAGGAATCAGAACTCCTTCTGACTTGGAGAAATCATGGAAGAAAGTAGCTGTCTGGGCTGTAGAGAGGGTTTCCATGGAAACAGAAAGCTGGGTGATGCTGAGTAGTAAAAGCATCCATGACACAGTAGGGCCAGAAGTAGGAAGATGGAATGGGTAGGGCCTTGCTTTCAGAACTTATAGGACAGATTATAAGAATTAAGGAAAGTATCGGGTAGCCTTGCCTTCTAGTTACCATGGCAACTCCCAGCACCTGCTCAGAACTTTAGGACCAGGCCTTCCACCTCAGGGACCCCTTTGCTGCACTCCCCATATTCTCCCTCCTCACTTGGACTTACCTTCATCAATGGCTTCTCGCACTTTTTCCGCATCGGCTGACAAGTAGAGGTTGGTGTGATAGGCCTTGAGATAGCAGATGGGGCTGTTCCCGCCTGTCATGCAGAACCTCTCGATGAACAGGTCTGGGAAGGAGGTAAAGGACCCAGATGAGGCCAGGGTCAACCCTGGGCTTCTCTCTGTGTCCAGTGGACGCCATCCTAGTTCTGGGTGTGGTACGGCAGCACAGAGTGTCTCTGTGTGATTTTAGGCCAGTGTTCCCCTCCGAGCCCCTCCATCCTTCATGAAGTGCGGACAATCACATCTCTAGAGCAATTGCCCAACTCACAGGGACAGCCTCTTGTCAAGGAATCACAGTGCTACATGCTTGTGTGACCCCGCCTCCTAGTCATAGCTGATTGGATAAGAGCAGACACCTGACCCAAGCTGAGCCAATCTGATTACCTAGGCTGCCAGTCCGCTGGTCCTCATGACTGCAAAGGTTGTCAAGTATTTGTTGGTTGATAAACCGGCTGCTGCTCTGAGCCCATTTAAGTTACCCGTCACTCTCGCAGCCCCTTACCCAGGACCTCCGTCCTCCCCAGAGTCCACAACAGAAGGTGGTAATGCCTAGTATGGCAGGGGTCCTTCAGAGCCCTGCTTCAGCACTATAGGGAGAGTCCGTCCTGATTACGCAGTGTGGATGTCACACAGGTGTTTAAACATTTTTAATATCAATCCTGCTCCCAGCAATTTGAAATTAGGATTTAAAAATGCCTACTAGACTCTTTTGGTTGCTAAAAACCAGGCCTTGTAAACCTATAAATACAGGTGTATTCTTTTTTTTTTTTTTTTTTTTTTTAACAGAGTCTCGCTCTGCCTGCCGCTCAGGCTGGAGTGCAGTGGCGTGATTTCGGCTCACTGCAAGCTCTGCCTCCCGGGTTCATGCCATCCTCCTGCCTCAGCCTCTCGAGTAACTGGGGCTACAGGTGCCCACCACCACACCCGGCTAATTTTTTTGTATTTTTAGTAGGGACAGGGTTTCACCGTGTTAGCCAGGGTGGTCGCAATCTCCTGACTTCGTGATCTGCACGCCTCGGCCTCCCAAAGTGCTGGGATTACAGGCGCGAGCCACCGAGCCCCGCCAGGTGTATTATTTTTCTGTCTCTCTCTCTCTCCCCAAAGTGGATCTCCCCTCCCCTCCCCTCCCCTCCCCTCTCCTCTCCTCTTCTCTCCAGTGATTCTCATGGCTCAGCCTCCTGAGTAGCTGGGATTACAGGTGTGCACCACCACGCCAGGCTAATTTTTGTATTTTTAGTAGAGACAGGGTTTTACCATATTAGCCAAGCTGGTCTTGACCTCCTGACCTCAACTGTTCCACCTGCCCTGGCCTCCCAAAGTGCTGGGATTACAGGAATGAGCCACCGCGCCTGGCCCGGTTTTCTTGAATATGGTTTTTATTTAGGAAAAGCAGAGAAATCCAATTTCAGGGGAGAGAGGAAAAAAAAAAGAGCAAACTTGCTAGAGAAGCACAAATAAATGTTCATGTGGCCTGAAGAAAAGAAGATCCTGGGAGAGATTTCCAGTACTTGGATTCAGGCCTTTGTAGGCCCAATTTTATTTCCTGTCCTCTGAAAGACACCCCTGTAACCTAATAAGAAATTCTCCTGGGCTTAAGCTAGCTCTGGAGGGTCTATTATTTTTAACCTTGAGTTTAGACTAAGACGCAAAGCCCTTTCACTCTGACAGCTGCACCTGATTCTCCCAGCAACCTTGTGAGACCTGTTAGCCCCATTACTGTTAGAGAAACTGAGGCAGGGAGGCAGTAAGTGTCCCACCTAATCACACTGAGAGTGGGGTGTGCTGGAGCTGACTTGGACAGGCTTGCAAGAGCCCACAGTTAAACACTCAGAAATTTTGTGAGCCATTTGTATTGTTCAACCACTGATAGCTTGAAACCAGTCCTGGTGGAAATATTTACACCCTGAAAACTAGCAACACTACAAATCAGGGTTTTGTTTGTTTGTTTAAAGAGGGAATTTACCAGCACACACTGGGCTTGGGGTTCCGGTCAGTACAACTCCATCCTGCAGAGGTGTGGCCCCATCCCTGGGGGTCTGGTAGGGGTGTCCCAGGGCAAACCCCCCATTCTCATGCTCATGCTCACCATAGTGGTTGATACTGTTGATGAGGCGGACACCCACTTGAGCATGGTTGTTGGTCATGAGGACAATGTCGAAGACGTCCTCGCTATCGGGGTACAGCTCCCGCAGCCGCCTGTTCACAGCCTCCAGAGCCTGGAAGGGAGAGGGCATCCCCCAGCTTAGACCCCCAAGGATTGATACCTGAAGTTGGTGGCCAAGGATCCAATGAGGGGAGGTGAGGAGCCATGCTTGGGATGAGATCAGTGCGCATGAACTACCTTCTCCTAATGCAAGTTGCTTACCGCTCAGGGGTACCTAGCTGGAGAGAGTCGGGGCTGAAATCCAGCCGGCATTCCACTCACCAAGCTGGTTACCAGGCGTGGGGCTGCTTTCTTCCAGAGGGTGGACGAATTTTCTTCCCAAAAGGCTCTGTCACCTAGCCAAGCTGTGCACCCGTGTGGTTACATCTGCCCAGAGGGGCCCTTTTTCCTTACTCAAATACCTGTGGGAGTGCTTTGTTCTAATCCCCACAAAGGCGCTGTATGAGCTAGTGGTGGAACTGCCCCCTCACCTTCACGAAGGGGAAGGCAGGGCCGGGACTGAAGGGCTCGTTCTCATGTTCCAGCTGGTAGCGCACGTACTCCTCCACGCCCTGCTCCGTGTAGATCCGCTGCTCCTCGTCCATGCGAAACAAGGCTCGGGAGGACACAGCGATGGTGACTGCATTCTGAGGCTTGGGCTGCAGAGGTATGGGAGAGGGGGTTGTCACTGAGATGACTGCCCCTGAGGCAGGCTTACATGTATGAGTCTCCCTGGGTAGTGGGGACATGGAGAAGACCCAGACCCAGCCTGTACCCTAAAGAGGCCCAGCTTGAGCAGTTGTGGACTTAGGTCAGGATCCCATCTATGATGGACCCAGATGTGGGTTGAGAGAAGTGCTAGCTCCCTTGCTGGAAGCACAATCTGATGGAGGGAGGACCATGCCCTTGGAAGTTTGCAATCTAGTCGGGCATCTGGACACAACAAAAAAACGAAGCCAATATATGTGGCCAAAGTATGACTGATGCTGGCGATGATCTCAGATGGTTTCCATTATAAAATAAGAGCTGCATGCCCTTAGGAAGAAATGGTGTCCATAAATATGACAATTTATATAAAAAAATGTATCTCCAGCCCAGATCTGTCTCCTGAGCTCCAGATTCATACATCCATCTAACCGCCCCAGTTGACTAACAGCCTCTCAAAGTTAACATTCCCAAGGCTGAATTCCCATCACCTTCTCCC
>NW_012101832.1:1435390-1452504 GCF_000951045.1 Mandrillus leucophaeus | reverse complement strand
AAAAAAAAAGAGCAAACTTGCTAGAGAAGCACAAATAAATGTTCATGTGGCCTGAAGAAAAGAAGATCCTGGGAGAGATTTCCAGTACTTGGATTCAGGCCTTTGTAGGCCCAATTTTATTTCCTGTCCTCTGAAAGACACCCCTGTAACCTAATAAGAAATTCTCCTGGGCTTAAGCTAGCTCTGGAGGGTCTATTATTTTTAACCTTGAGTTTAGACTAAGACGCAAAGCCCTTTCACTCTGACAGCTGCACCTGATTCTCCCAGCAACCTTGTGAGACCTGTTAGCCCCATTACTGTTAGAGAAACTGAGGCAGGGAGGCAGTAAGTGTCCCACCTAATCACACTGAGAGTGGGGTGTGCTGGAGCTGACTTGGACAGGCTTGCAAGAGCCCACAGTTAAACACTCAGAAATTTTGTGAGCCATTTGTATTGTTCAACCACTGATAGCTTGAAACCAGTCCTGGTGGAAATATTTACACCCTGAAAACTAGCAACACTACAAATCAGGGTTTTGTTTGTTTGTTTAAAGAGGGAATTTACCAGCACACACTGGGCTTGGGGTTCCGGTCAGTACAACTCCATCCTGCAGAGGTGTGGCCCCATCCCTGGGGGTCTGGTAGGGGTGTCCCAGGGCAAACCCCCCATTCTCATGCTCATGCTCACCATAGTGGTTGATACTGTTGATGAGGCGGACACCCACTTGAGCATGGTTGTTGGTCATGAGGACAATGTCGAAGACGTCCTCGCTATCGGGGTACAGCTCCCGCAGCCGCCTGTTCACAGCCTCCAGAGCCTGGAAGGGAGAGGGCATCCCCCAGCTTAGACCCCCAAGGATTGATACCTGAAGTTGGTGGCCAAGGATCCAATGAGGGGAGGTGAGGAGCCATGCTTGGGATGAGATCAGTGCGCATGAACTACCTTCTCCTAATGCAAGTTGCTTACCGCTCAGGGGTACCTAGCTGGAGAGAGTCGGGGCTGAAATCCAGCCGGCATTCCACTCACCAAGCTGGTTACCAGGCGTGGGGCTGCTTTCTTCCAGAGGGTGGACGAATTTTCTTCCCAAAAGGCTCTGTCACCTAGCCAAGCTGTGCACCCGTGTGGTTACATCTGCCCAGAGGGGCCCTTTTTCCTTACTCAAATACCTGTGGGAGTGCTTTGTTCTAATCCCCACAAAGGCGCTGTATGAGCTAGTGGTGGAACTGCCCCCTCACCTTCACGAAGGGGAAGGCAGGGCCGGGACTGAAGGGCTCGTTCTCATGTTCCAGCTGGTAGCGCACGTACTCCTCCACGCCCTGCTCCGTGTAGATCCGCTGCTCCTCGTCCATGCGAAACAAGGCTCGGGAGGACACAGCGATGGTGACTGCATTCTGAGGCTTGGGCTGCAGAGGTATGGGAGAGGGGGTTGTCACTGAGATGACTGCCCCTGAGGCAGGCTTACATGTATGAGTCTCCCTGGGTAGTGGGGACATGGAGAAGACCCAGACCCAGCCTGTACCCTAAAGAGGCCCAGCTTGAGCAGTTGTGGACTTAGGTCAGGATCCCATCTATGATGGACCCAGATGTGGGTTGAGAGAAGTGCTAGCTCCCTTGCTGGAAGCACAATCTGATGGAGGGAGGACCATGCCCTTGGAAGTTTGCAATCTAGTCGGGCATCTGGACACAACAAAAAAACGAAGCCAATATATGTGGCCAAAGTATGACTGATGCTGGCGATGATCTCAGATGGTTTCCATTATAAAATAAGAGCTGCATGCCCTTAGGAAGAAATGGTGTCCATAAATATGACAATTTATATAAAAAAATGTATCTCCAGCCCAGATCTGTCTCCTGAGCTCCAGATTCATACATCCATCTAACTGCCCCAGTTGACTAACAGCCTCTCAAAGTTAACATTCCCAAGGCTGAATTCCCATCACCTTCTCCCCTCCCAAACCTGATCCCTTCTCCCTGTAACTCTTAGCAAGGCTTAGAACCACTATCCACTTATTACTGAAGCAGAAACTGGGAAGTCAGCCTCAACTCCCTTCCTCATCAATCAATCACTGAAATGAGTCAACTCTACTAGAATCCACCCACTTCTTTCATTCAGGCTGTTTTGGTCATCTGTCGCCTTCTGTAATCTGTCATTCATGCTGCTGTCAGGAGATTTTTCTAAAGTTCAGATCTGACCACAGCTCCCCTCTTTAGTGGTGCACACTATTCTCAGAATATGGTTGGCAGCCTCTAGTGTGGGAATAGAAAGCCCTTCACAACAGACCCTTACTTCCCTTTCCATTCCCCTCTTCCCATCCCCTAGCTTTGCCCCATCTGACCTTTGTCACATCAGGGCATACTTTCCCCTTCTTTTTTTTTTTTTTTTTCCTGAGATGGAATTTCACCCTTGTTCCCCAGGCTGGAGTGCAGTGGCGTGATCTCAGCTCACTGCAACCTCTGCCTCTCGAGTTTGAGCGATTCTCCTGCCTCAGCCTCCCAAGTAACTGGGACTACAGGCACCCGCCACCCCAGACACCAGCTGAACCTTTATAGTCCCTTAGGAGGATCAGAATATGAGTGCCCAAGGAACTTACAGATACCCAGAGAATCCCACCACATCTCTGTGTCCTAAGCAGTCCTGGGGTCATGATTCCCACTTTACAAATTAAAAATGGGGCTCAAATTGAAGTCAAGGTTCATAAATGCACCTCTCATTCTCGCCCCTCCTGATCACCCATGGGTCGTGTACTCAACCCTATTGCTTCTTTCTGGGGTCAGTCCTGGGCTCCAATCAGTTGACAACATTGAGTGGTTGCCATCTGAGAGACACTGTGGTGGACATGGCAGGAAACAACACAAGTGTGATCCCTGTCCCCATGGAGCTCAAGATCCACCCCCAAGACAGAGGCCAATGCCATCTTTTAAAAGAGCACTGTCCAATGGAACTTTCTATGATAATGGAAATATTCCATAATCTGTGCTGTCCCTGTGGCTATGGAACAATTTGAAAGGTGACTAATGAGACCGAAGAGCTGAATTTTAGATTTTATTTCATTTCAATGAACTTAAACAGCTATATGTGGCTAGTGGTTAATGCAGCTTTAGAACCTTACAATGGGAGTGGAAGGCAAAAGAGTTCCCCAAGGTCTCGTGGTAGACTTTCTGCATTTGACTTTTAACCCCAGCCAAGATGGTATATGTGGCCAGCAAGGTCTGTGTAAGGCAGTGGCAGGACAGGTGCTTCTTCTTGGAGGTTCAGCCCAAATACCTTTCTCAGTTGCTGACTACCACCATGTGTGTGTCCTAAGGGCGGGGTTGGTGGTGGAGTGGGGAGACCCACCCTCATAAACCCTGGAAGCCTGGAGGCCTTTGGAACAGGAGCTGAGCTTGCTCCACCCCTTGGGCTTACTGCCCCAGGGACAAGGCCATTGCCCCTTTAAGGACAGAGAGTCAGCTGCCCTCCCAGCCCCATTAGGCAGGTTCCCAAGCCTGCCACTCCAGCCCTAGCAGCCAGCCAAGGTCTCACTCCTCACTTTCTGTCCCATAGTCCCTGCCAGACTGCCAAGTCCTAGGCTCCCTCTGGCTAAGCTACTTAGACAGACCCCAATCCATCCCACCCCTGGCTGTTTCAAGAAAAACGTCCTGGCTACATTGGCCCCAAGAGGCCTCTGCTTCTCTCTTTTCCAGATAGGGAAACAGGCCCAGAAAGGGGCAGATTATCACTCTAGGTCAAGGCAGAGCAAGATGAGATCTCAAGTCTCCAGCCTCTAGCCTGACCTCTATCCACACTGCAGTCCCCTTGCCATTCCCCTCCTCAACAACTCCCAGAAGACCCCATCCCTTGCTACTTCTGCCTTCCCTGGAAACATCTCCCCCAGCCTTCACTTTCCAGATTTGGCAGAAATGATCAGGGCATGCCCACAAACGGAGGTTTCTAATGGCTGGTCTCTGTTTACCGTCAGAATGGGGGTCCCAAGGGCAGGACTCTGCATCCCCACTTAGACTGCTGTGACACAGTACAAGTGAGGTGGTGTCTAAGATCCCAGAGGCCATGACTGTGTAAGAAATATGGATCCCAGCTGGGATTGATGAATGATCTGTCCAGGCTCCAGGTGGAGCTGAAGGAGCAGGTGAAAGGGGCTGGCCAGAGCTGGGGAGAAGTCATGGATGTAGAAACCCTCCTGGGCCTGGCTGCAGAGGTGGCCATGTGTTGGCAGGGGCATCTAGGAACAGTACTTCTAGAGAGCAGAAAGAAGCCCTGATCTCAGACTGGGAATTGGGTCAGAGTGGCTCAAGGGCTCAGTCTGGGAGCTCGGAGCTCCAGGAAACCAGGGTCCTGGCAGCTCTCTCTGCCTTCCAGGCTCAGGCTGATGGCTGCGGCTAGGGGATGGGAATGGAAGAATAACAGAGGGCAGCCCACTCCCACTTGGCCTGCCTGAGGAGCTCCCATTTAGGCTAACGTAATTCTGCCTATTGGGTCCAAGATAGAAACATAGGCAAAAAACTGTTATTCCTAGTAGGACTTAGAGAGGGAAAGGCTGCTGAAGGAGAGACAGACAGCAGAGTACTGGATTGAAGAAGTGCTGTGACCCCATGAGGTGAGGGCCTCTAACAAGCCTTCAGGCGTTAAATATTTTACTCAGGCCCCTGGGAATGAGAATTAGCCCAGGCCAGGCCATGATGGGGCCCATGAGGCCTAAAGCCCCCAAAATAGCCTGTGGGAAGAGGGGCTTCTGCATGAAGGAATAGGAGCTGGGAAGTCTCCAGGCTTCTTGCCTCCCAGAGAACCGTGAGAGTCAGGGGCTGACCCAGGGGTTATGACTGACAACTGGGCCTGAGCTCTCCAGTTCCTTGGTGCCTGGGGAGGAAATGGATTTTGATCACTGATGCTTTCACTACCCCAGTCCTCAAGTCTCCATCCCTTCCCCCGCCCATCACTCAGGCCACAGCATTGACATTCATCCAGCTTCCTCTTCAGAGAGGCACCAGCATTCTTACTGGTGGGTTTGCTGCCGGACTCACTCTTTCCAATCCATCCCAGAGTGATCTTTCTAAAATAAAAATGGGACCCAGTTAATCCCCTGATGAAAAATCCTGTAATAGCTCCATAATGGTATTCATATGTTTTTTAAAATGTGGATTGAGCTTTTATTTAAATGAATTCAAATGAACTTTGAATTCAATATGTAAGCCAGATATTACCATATATCTCATACCATGTGGTACCAGATATAACATATATAATTGGTGTATATTTATTTTACAGATTCAAATGCATTACATTTATTTATTTATTATAAAGTCAACCAATGAAAACAACATAGTTTTTTGCATGACAACAAATTTGAAACTAGAGGTTAGAATGCCAGTGCAGACTTAAGCTTCAGCATCCAGCCAAGTTTTTGCTGTGTTTGTATTTGTACACTATTAAGAAAGTCCTGATTCAGACCAATAAGTGGTTGGAAATGCTAAAAGGTTTTTTGTTTTGTTTTGTTTTAAACTACAGGCCTTGCAATCTCAAGATGCTCTTTGATGAAATAGATCACAGGGGAAGCCTTATTCTGAAGTTTGCTTAAAAAAATCTGCAGCCCAAGCTAGTGGCCTTTAAGCTGCTAAAATGTCCACCTAATACATTAGAGTGAGTTGGGTTTTATTCCACATTTTTAATTGTTTAAAACATAATCTGAAGAAGAAAGAAAATAATTTGGATTCCCACATGTGCAGACTCCCTGAAACACAGGGCTTGGGGAAGCTAGTTTGAAAATCCCTGACCTCCTTGAGTAAGGTCCAGACTCCTTAACATGATCCCCAAGGCCCTCTGTGGGCTCTTCCACATCCCTCCAGCTCTTCTCCCAACAATCCTGCATTCTTTATTCAGAACTTACTCGGGAACACAGTCTTGAGCTTCAGAGACATCTGCATGACTTCTGCCTGTCCTGTTTCCCTCTCTCTGGGAAACTCCAGCTACTCAGGCTTTAAGATCAGGATACATGCCACTTCTACAAAGCTTTCCCCAGTGTGACATCACTACTCCACTCCCCTGCAACTCCCCCAGGCTCTCATCTCTGGAGCCTCCATCAGTGTGCAAGCTTGAGCAGAGCTTGGAGGTGCTAAGTGAATGATTGCTGATAGGGTGGACCTCTTGGGGAGGGGTCCTTGGAGGGAAGCAGCAAGATCAAGCTGGAGCTCTTCGGAGGACCGCTGTGGGCCAATCTCTATTCTCAGTTCTCTCCTCAAGCTCTGCCATCTGGGAAGCTGGAGACAGCAAGGCCCAGGGGCAGACCAGAGCATCATCAACTTGTTTGATGGGGGAGAGGAGAGAGCTCCTCTGTGTAAGTTCCCAGACGGCTGACACCACCACAGGGTCGTGATGTTAATGTCCACTGCAAGGGGAGCAGAAGCCGAGCTGGGGGGCAGAGTCCAGCATTGGGAGCCTGCAGCCAGGGGCGCCGATCGCCTCCCAGGGCAGAGTGTGGATCCCAGTGCCTGGAGAGAGCAACTTAGGACGCGGGGAGCGCACTGCCCCCAGCCCAGGGCCAAGGGCCCAGAGCCAGACTCCAAACGCAGAGTCTCAGGTCCGGAGCCCGATGCCCAGGTGGCGGAGACCAGAGCGCACAGCCAGGAACTGGGTTCCCGAGTCTGGTTACTCGCGCCTGGGGCGCTTCTGCAAGCGCTGCCGACCGGCTTCGCCAACAAGTGCAATCCGCGCTCCCCGGCGGCCCGCGCGGGGAGGGGCTGGGGCTGCCGGCCTCTAGCTGGGCCCTGATGACAGCATGGGGGAGGGGGATCCTGGCGTGGAACCCGAGTCCCGGTAAAAAATACACCAGAGCAGAGCTCCCAAAATAAACCCGAGCCCGCGCCAGCTGCCAGGCGCATTCTGGGGCTGAGGAGCTGCGTCCCCTCCCAGAGGGGCGCCACGGGTCCCTTCCCAAGAGACTTACGACCCCTCCTCCGGGGTAACCCTTCCCCAGTCCCGCGCATACCCGTGCATTGCTTTTACCGATTTGGGTTTCTTCTTGGGCGCGAGGTTGTCGTAGAAAATCTTGGCTTCCTCCCAGACCTGGGCCGCAGCGGTCTCCGCTCCTGGCCCAGGCTCGCGGGGCTCCTGGGGCTCCCGGGGCTCTCCAGGTTCCATGCTCCGGCTCTGACCGGGCCCGGCCAGAGCAGGCAGCGGCGTAGACGCGGAGCTGGCTGAGCTGGGCTGCGGGAGGGAGGCGAGTCCCTGCGAGGGAAGGGGGCGGGCAGCGGCGGGGAGGCTGTGCGTGTGAGCTGGGCTCCCCGCCCGCCGGGTGGGGGGAGGTCACACTCGCCCTCTCGGTCGCCCGTGTGTCGCTGCCGCTGCTGCTGCTACTGCCGTACGGTATGAGGGATAGCTGGGCTCTCCTTCCCCGACCGACCCACGCCCGAAGCCGGTTGGGTGGTGAGGAGGGCTCTCTGGCTCTCTGGGTTTGTGGGCTGCAGCGGATTTGGGATTGCGAAAATGGTGTTCTTCGCAGGCGCTGAAGGGCGCGGAGAGAGGAGAGGCATGACAACTTTTTTTCCCCCCAGGATAGTGATCTCCAAACGAGAAAATGAAAAGCTAGCCGTCCCCCTCCCAAAAGCTAGCCGCCCATCTTTTCTTTAGGAGCCAGGACCCTGGGATCCTGACGATGTCCCCTTCCCTCCGAAGCCAGTCCATCCGGCAGGCGGGCAGGAGGTGATGCATGGTAGCTCCGACCACTAGCAGAAGCCTGCTCCCAGCGGGAGCTCAGTGAAGGCCCCAGGCCGGCAGCTCGTCCACACCACCTAGGAGGGGCCCTCGAAGTCCATGTCGAGACCAGGCTCCTCTTGACCTAGGGTGGGGACCCAGAGAGACTCCCAGGGACTCTGAACAGGAATTCTTGCTGGCCCTTTGGTGGTCAGCAGGGGGCGCGCATTCCCAGGCCCCCACCTGCCCAGCTTGGAGTAATTAGTTATAGGCCATGAAGGGGCTGGATAGAGGGAGGGCAGAAGAGGGGCCTCGGAACTAACATCCTGGAATTCCAGGGTGTTGTCCCTCTTGATGCAGAGCTCTGTAATACTCTCGGGGTGCATACACAAATGTCACCCATCCCAAGGCACAGACTAGGAAGCAGGCAAGTAGCCTCTCTCAGAGGTGTGCATGGGTGGGTGGAAGACGCAGGAGAAAACACTGGCTTAGCTAGGAGGGCCTCTGACTGGGGAGGTGATGGGGCTACAGAATGGAGTGATCCCCTCAGCCTCCACCAGGTCCTGGGAGGAACAAACCAAACCTTGTGTGGGAGGAAGGGGAAAAATCGTAATAAAATGTTAGGATTGGGGGGAAATGTGTTTAGATTTACTTCTAGGCTTAGTAGATTGTTTCCAGAGATGGCCCAAAAACTTCTTCCATCCTGCCTGTCCTTTGGCAATGCGACTTTGACACTCTTCCCATTCAGAGGTGGAGTCCAGTCTGAGCTGGCCCTGTGACTTGCTTTGACCAATTGAACAGAGTAGAAGTGGTGCTGTGTGGTTTCCAAGCTATGTCTTAAGAGGCCTTGCAGATTCCATTTTTGCCCTCTTGGGAGTCGCCTACTATGTAAAGAGGCCTGGACTATCCTGCTGGAAAAGCCACATAGTGAGACAGACAGGACCTGGAGGATAAGAAGCTAGCGACAGCCCAGGTGACTATAGGCACAACTGGCAGACATGTGAATGAGGCCTTCCTGGTTGTCCCAGCCCCAGCTCAGCTCCCAGTGGAGTGCAGCTATGTGGATGACGCCAGCCAACACAACATGAAGCAGTAAAACCTTCCAACTGAGCCCAGCCAACTCACAGAATCATCAAAAATAATAAATTGTTTCAGGCACTAAGTTTTGGGGCAGTTTGTTACACTGCAATAAATAATTGAAACTTTAGGAATGGGGTCAGTCATTCTCAGGTGCCTCATGGAGGAGAACGATGAAGTCACTCAAGAAGAATGTATAGAGTGGTTACTTGGGTGGAGGTGAGCACTGGACACAAAAGTGAGCCACCCCCATGCTGTCCAGTGGCCTTTAATCTGTGTGATTGGCTTGAAAAGATGACCTGGGCCAATCAGATTTCTCTTTCTCAGGAATTTGGAATTGGGAAATGGGCTAGGCAGTCGACCATTGGAATAGAAGCTGAAGATGCTATGAAATACAGTTGGCTCCCAGGAGACCTGGGTGAGCCTCAGCAGACTGCAGTTATATGCAGTGTAAAGCTCAGTGCAGGTGGAAACTCTCTGAGCAGAATGAGCTGAGCAGCAGATCAAGATGGGAAAGGATGTGCAGAGCGCAGCACATGAGAGAAACCATGCTGCCCTGAGAGGGAGCCACCTCTGGTCCTGACAGCTTCCCAAGTTCTAGCTAAGGCCTGGCTCTGGTGCCCTACACTTTCATGCGATTCTCCACATTGTTTCAACAAATGCCCCCGAAAGGAAATTTGGTGGCTAGTGGTTTTGCTTGAGTAATCACTTTTCCCGGCCTCTTTCTAAGAAAAAGCCCTGCCTCCCTGGTTCTCTGGTGAAGAAGTAGGCTTGTGACTGGGACCTGACCAGTGGCGGGGAGCTCTGTGTCCATGGACACAGGGATGAGCATGTGACCCCAGGTGAGACACTCTTCACTCTTATTTAGGGCTGCTGGGAGGTTTGGCTCTTTTTCTCTGAGGTTGTTAATTTGGGGCAATGTGAGCTGGGAACCCGTTTGGCAGCTGAAAGAACATGGAAGAAGCACATCTGGAAGGACAATGGTGCCACAGAGAGAGAAGCAGGAGGCGGGAAGGAGAGAGGATGCAACTGAGTTTCTGGACCCAGCCATGCCTGAACTTCCCAATTACATGAGCCAATAAACCTCCCTTTTTGCTTAAGCTTATATGAGTTGGATTTTGTTCACTTGCAACCAAAAGTCCCAACTAATCCATTCCCCTGTACTCACCCTGCCATGAGTAGGCACTGTTCCTTGCCATCAAGGAATCCTGCCCACAATCCTGGTTCAGTTCCTTTAAGAACTTTCCCCGGGCCGGGCACAGTGGCTCACACCTGTAATCCCAGCACTTTGGGAGGCTGAGGTGGGCAGATCACGAGGTCAGGAGTTCAAGACCAGCCTGACCAATATGGTGAAACCTCATCTCTACTAAAAATACGAAAATTAAAACTGCGTATGGTGGGGCACGCTTGTAATCCCAGCTACGCAGGAGGCTGAGGCAGAAGAATCGCATGAACCCAGGAGGCAGAGGTTGCAGTGGGCTGAGATCGTGCCACTATACTCCAGTCTGGGTGACAGAGCGAGACTCTGTCTAAAAAAAAAAAAAAGAACTTTCCCCAGATCCCTCTTTGGAAGGATTAGAGAACTTGATCCTCAACTGTTCTTTCCACCCTTCCAGGCTTCTGGCCATGCTCTCTGGCTTGCCTGTCACTCCCTAAAGCCGGCTGGGTGCAGGGCTTCCCTGGCTCAGGGTTTTTGGACTCCAGCCAGGACTTTGCCTCTAGGTCCAGCACTTCTTCAGATGAATAAGCTGGGAACAGGCCCCTTAGGGCACAACTCCAGGAGCCCCACACCTGGCTGCTCCCTTAGACAGCCCTGCTCCAGCATGCCTGGCCCTGTTGGCTAACGTTTAGTAAGACCTCAGGGCAGATGCCACCTCCTCCATGAAGCCATGGCTGCCCTTTACTCTTTACCTATTCCTCACCTCTCCCCAGTTAGGTAAGACGCTTCCTCCTCTGAAGCTCAGAGCTGATGGTGTTTTTTGTTTTTTTGTTTGTTTGTTTTTGAGACAGAGTCTCACTCTGTTGCCCAGGCTGGAGTGCAGTGGCACGATCTCGGCTCACTGTAAGCTCCGAGTCCTGGGTTCACGCCATTCTCCTGCCTCAGCCTCCTGAGCAGCCTGGAGTGCAGGCGCCCGCCACCACACCTATTTTTTTGTATTTTTAGTAGAGACGGGGTTTCACCGTATTAGCCAGGATGGTCTCAATCTCCTGACCTCGTGATCCACCTGCCTGGGCCTCCCAAAGTGCTGGGATTACAGGCATGAGCCACCGCGCCCAGCCAGTTTTTAAAAATCTCTTTTCACATTCTGACCTGGATTCACTCCCATGGCTGAGAAGCCACAACAAGCAGTGGCCTTGATGTTTGGAGACCTGAGATCGGTTCCCAGCTTTACCATTCTCTGGGCCTTTGTTTCCTTGTCTTTAGAAAAAAAAAAAAAAAAAAAAAAAAAAAGCATGGCTGGGCGCGGTGGCTCACACGCCTGTAATCCCAGAACTTTGGGAGACTGAGGTGGGTTGATCACCTCAAGTCAGCTGTTCGTGACCAACCTGACCAAAATGGAGAAACCCCATCTCTACTAAAAATACAAAAAAATAAAAAATAAAAATAAAAATATCCAGGGCCGTGGCGAGCACCTGTAGTCCCAGCTACTTGGGAGGCTGAGGCAGGAGAACAGCGTCAACCCGGGAGGCGGAGCTTGCAGTAAGCTGAGATGGCACCACTGCACTCCAGCCTGAGCAACAGAGTGAGACTCCGTCTGAAAAAAAAATACAAAATACAAAATACAAAATACAAAATTAGCCAGGTATAGTGGCTCACGCCTGTAATCCCAGCTACTCGGGAGGATGAGGCAGGAGAATCGCTTGAACCCAGGAGGCGGAGGTTGCGGTGAGCCGATGTCATGCCATTGCACTCCAGCCTGGGCAACAAGAGCGAAACTCTGTCTCAAAAAAAAAAGAGAAACTTAAATGTGTGCTTGGCTCAGCCAACAGCAGATCACATGGGAAGTGTTTGTTGACTGTGAGGGACTGTGTACATGTGAAGGGCCAATTGTTAGAGAGTTGGGAGGGCTTCACAGAGGAGGAGATAATTGAGACAGGGGAATGGGTGACCCAGGGAGGAGCAATAGCTTGTGCACAGCACAAAAGCATAAGAGACCCTTTAGGAAATGGGGGCCATTCAGAATGGCTTAGTGCAGGGTGCAGGATGGAAAAGTGAGAGGAAGAAAAAGCCTTCTGAGATCTATTGGTGCCAGATCATGCGGGACCTGAAGGGATATTTAAGGAGCAAATCACACAGAGGGGCAAGGGGAGCCTTTGAAGAGCTGACATGGTTAGATTTGTGCTTTAGGAAGGTCACTGTGGCTTCTTAGTGGCAGCTAGATGGGGCAGAGGGCAAGGCTGAAAGTAGGAGGTGGACTAATTTGGTTGGATTAGAGATTATGGGGACCTGAGTGGGTAGGTTTTGGGAGAAGGCAACAGAGGACCTGCATGCCCAAAGTAGACGGGGGACAGGACTTCCCATCCCCCAGCATGGCCTCAGCTGGGAATAGCAGCCCCAGGTTCTCAGGCTTCTGAGTCACCTCCTTAGTTAGGTTCATGGTTGCCCCGAGGCCAGGTCAGCCTCCTTCCTCTGTGCTAATTGCTTCCTGCCAAGGGAGCTGGCCACCTCCAAGCGTCCTTGAGGCAACCCTTGTAGAAGCAATTGAACATTTCAGGAGAAGGCAGGCAGCTCCAGCCACCACTGCCCCCAACTCTCTGCAGGGAACAGTGCTTCTTGGGCTGTCAGGGGACATTCTGAGAGGAACACTTCACCACCAACTCCCACCCCAACCCTTGACCATATTTCAGGTCAACGTGGAACAGTTTACACACTGTGCAATGACCTGGGATCAGCAGGAGAGGCAGGAGCTGAAATGCAGGCTGTGCTCCTCTTGCGAAGCTGTGCACCCTAATATGACAGGGCTGTATTCACCAGGAGGAAGGGCGATATTTTCCTAATTAGCCCAAAGGCTCTATCCACTGCCCAGCTGCATACTTACGGGACTGCTTCCACTCAGAGGGGTGCCTTTTCCTAAGTCATACAAACGGCGCCATTTGGATGAATTGTAATCCTGGCTCTTGGCCTTTCTTTCTACTGGCCACTGTCCTCTCATTTGGGCTCTTATGAGGCCTTTCACTGGGCAGAGAGGGAAACTGAGTCCCAATGTCTGCTGCCATTAGCTTCCTTCTGAGGGAATTGCTCAAAGGTCCCACATATCAGTGTCCAGTCTGGCCACAGATGGTTGGACCAAGGGAGGACACCTGACCTAAGGGATCCCGCCAAAAGCTAAGCCAAACCAATCAGATCCTTTTGCTTGTGAACTGGAACTAAGAGGCACAGAGCGGAGTTGTCAGTCACTGGTCAGTCGTGATACCGAGTTGGAGATTCAGCCACTTGTGCAACAAAACCAAAGAAGTCTGAAGAGAAGCCCAGGAAAAGAGCACAGATGCAAATACTGTCCAGGGCATGAGAGCCTGCAAGACCCAGAGATGGTAAGGAAGATGCCCAGTTGCCAGTTCCAGTTCTCTTGAGGTTCAGCCATTCTTTGTTTGTTTGTTTTTGAAACGGAGTCTCGATCTGTCACCAGGCTGGACAGCAGTGGCGCAATCTCGGCTCACTGCAACCTCCACCTCCTGGGTTCAAGTGATTCTCCTGCCTCAGTCTCCTGAGTAGTTGGGACTACAGGCATGCGCCACCACGCCCAGCTAATTTTTGTATTTTTAGTAGAGATGGGGTTTCATCATGTTGGCCAGGATGGTCTCCATCTCAACCTTGTGATCCACCCACCTTGGCCTCCCAAAGTGCTGGGATTACACGTGTGAGCCACCGCACCCAGCCTGAGGTTCAGCCATTCTTGATTTTCCATCTTCAGAGTCCCTTATAATCTGTTCCCCCATTTCTTTGAACTAGTTTAAGTGAGTCTCATGCCATGTTCCCAGAGTCCTTGCTAGAACAAGGACCTTGGCCCTTCACTAAGTGAGCCTCCCCAGCCTCTTCTCTTACTCCCCACCCCAATCCTGTCCCAGCTTAGGGAAGAGCAGGAGCCCTCAGCACAGTCGCACCTTTTATTCACTGTCAGTGGGGAAAGAAACATACCATACAGCACAGGGTTGAGCAGTGAGGGCAGTCACTGAGGGCACAGCCAGAAGCAGCACATCTGGAGGGGATAGGGGGCTACACTGGAACTGGGCCCCTTCCCCTGCCACCCAGACCCCCCCGTTCCCCAAGCCTCCTCTAGACTGCTGCTTAGAAGGCACTGGGCCCGACTGGCCTCCACCAAGCAGGAAGGGCTATACACCCTGGCAGGCCCAGTCCTGCCCCCACACTCTGGCAAAGGTAAAAAGAAAACCCCGAAAATTTCAGAAAGAAAATTCCATATTTTTCTGAGACTTTTTAATTGCAAGGTTTGAATTATTTCTTTTTTCAAGAATGATGAATAAAACATGTAAGAAATTCTTGACCCCACAGTGATCTCTAAAGTCAGCTCAAAGCCTCACCCAGGGTGGATCTTCAGGAAATATTTGTTGCTTCAATACATTTTTATGTAAAAAATATTTACAGTGTCAGCTTACTACCCTGCCTAGGGACCCCAGCTTCTTCTCTTCTCTTTCTTTTCTTTCTCCCATCCCATGCCATTCCTTCTCTCTCTGCAGCAAGGCAAATTTCTACCTCTAGAGACTCTGTCATTGTCAGGAAAGGATTTAGTGCCTTTACTTATGAACTAACTTTTTCTTAACTTTTGATGTAAAGGTAAGTTAAATAATCCTGACTACAGCTGAAAGGACTAAAGTGGCCATCTGAAGTAGCGTTTGCTGATAATTTTTAGAGATAAGAAATAAGATGCTCATCAATTAGCCCAAAAGGATGAACGAGGGTAGAGTATGTGAGAAGGCAGATTCTGGGACCTTGCAATTCACAGAGTTGTTGCAAGAAGATTGGAATTTCAAAGGAGAGTTTGGATATATCAATGTTTTGATTGTCTGTATACTTTTGTGTCTGTGCAAGTCATACATAAATCTCTGCTAGCCTTGTGCTTTGTGGCAAGTCTCTCTCAGCTGGTGCAGGGATGGGAGACCTGTGTCTCTTCTCAAGGCAGGGCCAGTGCTCTACCACAGTGCTCCTGAGCACACAGTCCCTGGGACACCCAGGAGTATGTGGGAGCAAGACCTGGCCCACCTGTGGTTCCTCCCATCAGCGAGATGGTGGTCCCAGTTCCTGGCCTGGCATTGTGTGTTCACACTGCTGGGCTGTCTGAGAATACTGGGCCTGACCAGCAAAAATCACCCATGTGTATGTGTGTCCAGAAGCCTGGAGTAATCAAATATGCCTTCATGGGTAGGATTTGCCGACCAGCTTGGAAAAAACAAAAACAATTCTCTTAGGGAAGATGATGGTGGGTAAAGACAATGCAGGATGCTTCGAGGGTTCTGACTCAGAGGCCTCCCAGGATAGCACTGAGCTGTTAGCACAGCTGCCAGAGGCAGAACACAGGATGCTTGAAAATGTGGGGACTTCAAACAAGCTCCTTTTTTTTTTTTTGGAAGACCACAATCTCAGAAACTTCTTAGCAGGAAGCCTATAAAGGATGAAAATCAATGTAGCTTTCCCTGCTGTCAACTTCTGCACAGCTCAGTCACAGAAATGGACAGAGAAGAGACTCTGAAAAGAAGAAATCCTCTTAGAGCCTTGGGTTCAAGTCTTAGCACTGTGTCACCTCCTGACTATGTGATCTTGCACAAGGGACGCTTCCTCTCCGAATCTCAGCTTCCAAGTCTAGAGAAAAGAAATGAAAATCCCCACCTCCTTGGGCTATGAGTATAGATTGAGATGGGGCACATGGCAAGCCTTTGAAAGCCATGAAATTCTGTGTAGTTGTGAATTAGGCTAGATTCAACGTTTGCAGGGAAGGAACCTCAGTGAAAAGCTTTCCACCAGAAGATTTAGGTCACAGCTGAGCCAGGTTGGTGAGCATCTGCGTGTCTGTGATGCTGACTGACCGCACAAGACACACCCAATAGCCAGCTCCTAGGAGCAAAGCAACATCCTTGAGGCATTGCTGGATAAACAACTGCTAGTTCCTGCCTGAGGATGTTAATTCCCCAGCCTCACCGTATGACTGGTCATGCGCAAGAGGATAGAAAACAGGTGGCAACCCAGTGGCCTTGCTACCTCCAAGGGCCCAGTAGAGCTTGGGACCAAGGTCTATTGATCAGCATCCCCCAGAGTTTTCACCTGCAGAGAAGCAGGACAGGTGAGCACTCAGGAGTGAGGAGCATGCTGCATCTCTTTCCTGCAGATGCAATTCCCCCACCCCGGGCTCAGCAATCATTTCCTACTCCTACCCTGGGCTGACAGCACCTGTGTACTAGACTGTTTTCACCAGCAGTTCAAGAGGAAATCAACTGTCACTGCACGTCAAAGCTAATTTCTGATCACAAGTACAGGAGAAAGTCAAGTGAAAGACCTGATGAAGAAGCAAGATTAATTTTTCTGGCAGTCGAAGCATGCAGCTGTATAGCTCATGGATCCAAAATTGGAAAGCAGGCATTGGAAAGCAGAGCCAGCGCACTTGGAAGATGATGAACTACCTGGCAGATCTAAGATTTGGGGTTAGAAAAAGCCTTTCGAACGGAGCATGCCTGGCACATTTTTAGGCATTTGGTCCATAAATTCTGTCTGGGTGCCTAAACAGTGGCCAGGTGAGCCTTTTCTTCGAGCTCCTTCTGATTCTGTGGCAGTGAAGGAACAAGTCCAGTTCTGAAACTAAACCAAATTCAGAAACGAACTACCAAGATTTGGGATATACACTTGTCTCACTCTTTGCAAACCTTGTTTTTTCCTGTCTCTGAAGTCAGCATCCAACCTGAGTAAGTATGTAATAGAAAGTTGCTTGTCGAATTGAAAAAGGTAATAAAAAGGAAGAGCTGAAGCAGCAAAAACTGCTGAGCGTGGCAGCTCAGGACTTAGTCTGAAAAAGTGTTATCTGGTAAATTTCATGGTCTTTTCTCCCTTTTTTCTCAGTTTTTTTCCCCTTAAAAATTAATATTTTCTCTATTCATTTAATCATTTTATAAGAAACCAAGTAATATAGAGTATATTTTAACCTCCTGAAATAATAAAATGACTGTAGCTCCTTTAAAGGGTACTAAAAAAATAAGTATTACATAAATTTCATTTTTCTTAAAACTTTCACTCACGTGGCTCAACTTCCAAATGCTTTTCATTTCGTCCTTCTGCAGCTTTGTGTGGAGCTGAGCTGGAAGATGAAATAGCTCCTCCCAGACTAACCAGCTTTCCAGCACCCTCTGCTCAGCTGAGACCCTGACTGCTGGA
>NW_012101832.1:1432955-1434200 GCF_000951045.1 Mandrillus leucophaeus | reverse complement strand
AGGCTGGAGTGCAATGGCATGATCTCGGTTCACCACAACCTCTGCCTCCCGGGTTCAAGCGATTCTCCTGCCTCAGCCTCCCGAGTAGCTAGGATTACAGGAGCGCACCAACAGGTCCGGCTAATTTTTGTATTTTTAGTACAGATGGAGTTTCACCACGTTGACCAGGTTGGTCTCAAACTCATGACCTCAGGTAATCCACCGGCCTCAGCCTCCCAAAGTGCTAGGATTACAGGAGTGAGCCACCGCACCCAGCCCCCAACTCATTTTTTATTTAGACTAAATAATATTTATGTAGATGAAACTTGCCAGAAACCCAACTTTATGGAAGTTTCCTAACTAGGAGACCTGACTGATGGGGCTCCTGGCTCCCCGTATGACCACCTTCCTGTCACTCTCTCCCTCTCGTGGCTCTCCCACCACCGGGCCTCCTGGCCCCTCCTTGAACGCTGCAGAGAAAGGCCGACCTGCCTTAATTGCCCTTCAGCATGGAACGCTCTCCCCCAGGCATCTAGCAGTAACGGCCTCACCCCGTTCAGGCTGCTGCTAACTTTTCACGTTTTATAAAGTCACTTCTCCATCACGCTCTCTCCCCGAACTTTGCTTAATGTATCTTCCTCATAGCACCTAAGGCCTGACCCCGCATGTCTTCCTTCATTTATTTTTTTTAAAATTTCTTACTAGAAGGAATGCCCCATGAAAGCAGGAACTGGCAGGCCCTCAATCCCTGCCTGTTGACAGAATGAGTTAAAAACATCTGCTATGAGGTCAGACTCCCTGGATTGGTTTCAGGAACCAAACGGTCGCCACCCGCGACCGTTTCCTCCTCTGCCAAATGGGGTTTGGGACAGTAACCACCACCCCCCGTCGAGTGTCGGGTAAAGCATTTAGCCCGGGCCTGTGGTCCGCCGCGGGGTGGTAGGAGGCGGGATCGCAGGCTTGGAAGCAGCGGGAAAGCCCCGAGGACCGAGAGCAGCGCGGAGGCAGGGGCGGGGGCGGCGAAGCGCTGGCCTCGGGGATAGCAGCGCCCACGCGGCCCCGCACCTCGATGATCTCCAGCATCTCCAGGCGCGTGATGCGCCCGTCGCCGTCCAGGTCGTACATCTCAAAGGCCCAGTTGAGCTTCTGCTCGAAGCTGCCGCGGGAGGTAACCGACAGGGCGCAGATGAACTCCCGGAAGTCGATGGTGCCGTCGCCGTTCTTGTCGAAGGTGCGGAAAGCGTGCTGCGCGAACTTGGAGGCGTC
>NW_012101832.1:1421635-1431300 GCF_000951045.1 Mandrillus leucophaeus | reverse complement strand
AAAAAAAAAGAAATAATTTGCTGAGTGTGGTGGTGCATGCCTTATAGTCCCAGCTACTTGGGAGGCTAAGGTGGGAGGATCACTTGAGCCTGGGAGGCAGGGGTTGCAGTGAGCTGAGATGGCACCACTGTACTACAGCCTGGGTGATAAAGAAAGGCCCTGTCTCAAAAAAAAAAAAAAAGAATTTTCCTTTGGCCACAGCATGCAAGATGACCTTTGGTGGAGGCAGGTAGGTAGAGCAGGGAGGGGCCTGCTACACAGTTCAGGTGAGAGACAATGCTGCCAGAGTAAGGGTCGTGGAGAGACGTGGATGGGCTGAGACATTAAGAAGGGCACTGGCAGGACTTTACAACTGATTGGATGTGGGAGTAAGAGGAACAGAGGAGTTGAGGCAGAGGCTTAGATTTGAGGCTCGGTGAATAGAAGTGTTGTTGCTGGGAAGCAGGTTTGGGAAGGATCAAGAGTTACTTCCCAGTGGGAATGTGAGCCCATATGTGGGCTGTATCAGGGGAAGTGTTTGAAGAGGTACGGGCCCTCCTCAGGAAGCATGGCCAGACCTTGAAGGCAGAGTGGACCGTCCTGTCTGACCTCCCTGGGAGGAATGCCCTTGCAGAGTCTGAGTTTTCCAGGACGTGGCTTGGGAGGTGCCTCTGACCTGCCTAGAGTCTCTTTGGAAGAGGGTCAGGCTTCCACCCCAGGGTAGCCTGTCCTCAACATACTCTGGAAGAGGAAGCCCTTGGGCTGAGAGAAGATACTTATGAAAATTCCACTCCCATAGCCTGATGTCTGCCAGTGGGCTTCGAATTATTACTGCTGGGAAAATACTAAACAGCAAATCTGAGGTTCGTCCATTCCTTCCCACTCCCCTTTGCTGGGCTGACCTCAGGCTAGTTACAGATCATCTCTGGGCCTCAGATTCCTCCACTGGGCCCTAAGGAAGACCAAGGAGCAGTGCAGGTAGCAACATCCTTCCCCACTCCCACAGGATGGGGAATTGTATGCCCTCAGGAAAAGCCAGGGAGGGGGAGCATGCCATCTTCAGGAACCTGAGGCTGTACGGAAAATGGCTACACTGAGGCCAGAGGCAAGGATGCCTCTGGAACACCCATGTGCAAAAGAAAGCAGGCCCCATCCCTCTCCCAAATCCAAAGGACTCTGAAGGCTCAAGGTATAGTCAAGGAAGCTGGAGAAGCCAGAGGCAGAGGTGTCTGATGGGGGGAGGCAGAGCCTCTCCCTCTGTCTTCCGTAGGATGTGCTTGAGAGTCTGCATGAGGGGCTGGGTCTGTGTGTGGGAGCATGTCAATGTCTGAGGCTGCAAATCTGTCAGAGTGCACACGTCTCTCTGTGTGTGTCACAGTGTCTGTGTGGCTCTCACCTTATACCCCTTTTCTCCTCCCTGCTCTGTGCTGCCTTCTCCACAATTCTCTGTCTCCTGGGGTCCTCCCTGTTCCCTGTTCTTATTGGGTCTCAGACCCAGACTATGCCCCCTCTTTTATTTCTTCTCATTCCCTCTAGATCATCAGAAGGTCAAAGCTGAGCCTGGGCAAGATAATGAAACCCCGTTTCTACATAAAATTTAAAAATTAACCAGACATGGTGGCATGTGCCTGTAGTCCCAGCTGCTCAGAGGCTGAGATGGGAAGATCACTTGAGCCCAGGAGGTTGAGGCTGCAGTGAGCTGTGATCAAGCCACTGCACTCCAACCTGGGCAACACAGCAAGACCCTGTCTCAAAAAATAAACAAATAAATAAATAAATAAATACGAAATTAAGAAAAGAAGGTCAAAATTGGCAGTGCCCTTTAAGACCATCCCCTTATTTCAGTGAAAATAGAAATTGAGAGAGAGGAGAAGACTGGCTCAGGGTTACATAGCAGGTCAGTGGGAGGGCCCAGATGAGCACTCAGGCTGAATCCGTGCCACCTGCCTGGGCCACCGTCTCCAAATCATGGCTATTCTTGTTCAGCACAGACCTTTTCCACCCACATCTGCCCTCTGGGAAAATCAGAGCTCTGATCTCCCTTTTGGCCCCAGTGGAAACATCTGGGGCCACAATCTCTGATACCCAGGAGATAGTCACCCCTAGGGGTGCCCACCAGCACCTCTGAGCCAGCAAGTCTACAGCCAGACTCGCTCCCAACCAGAGATGGTCAGACTGTCTCTGTTGCCCCTTCCTTCTCTCCCTCATCCCTGGGGTATGGGGAACACAATCTTAGCTACCTTCATTTTTTCTCTTCCCTTTGCCCTAGGTCTAACTTGCCATCAAGTCCTGTTGTCTCTTATTTTGAAATGCTGTTGGTACCTTCATTATGTCCATAGCCAGTGACACAGCCGAGGGGCTGAAGTCAAACTATGCTCTTGCCCATGGGGCTTCCCTGCCTGGCAGGAAGTGCCTTTCTTTTGATTCCTCTGTTAGGAGGGAATGGCTTTTTCCCCCCAAAAGGTACAATGTAGGCTAGAAGTAGCCATGCCTATGGGTCCCCTGAAACTCCAGAATCCTCTAGAATCTGGTCTCAAAGTGCCCACCTATCTAGCCTCAGCTCTCATTGCTTACCTCACCACCAAATACTCCTCTCAAGCCAGCCTTCTCACAGCCAGACACGCCTCACCTCTTTGCTAAGCTATTTTCCTCTCCCCTAATATCCTTTCTTCTCTCCTGGGCTATAATCAGTCTTCAGGGCCTGGTTGAAGCCTGCTTCCTTATGATCAGCCTTTTCCAGTCTGGACAGTGGAGAGTCAGCAGCCTGGGCTGAGCACTTTGGGCATGAGTCAGTCCCCCACAAGCATGTAGACTTCAGAGCTCTCTGACCCTCACCTGGTGCTGTAGAATCCCAGGATGCAGTCTGACTTGAGACAGGTCTTTGCATTAAACCCCTGTCTGAGTCAGAAAAAAAACTCTCCAGACCTTTTTGCTCAATGGCAAGGAGTTGATCCCCTCCAATATGCCCCAGTCCACTTTTGAGCAGGTTGAAGGGTGAGAAAAGTTTATTTTTCCCATGGGGGAAATAAAAGTGCTTTTCCCTATGCACTCACTTCTCTCAGTGAGTGCTTAGTCCTCACTGGGTCTGGGACTCATAAGAGCAGGGGGTTTTCTCTCTTATAGCTCCCCTACCCTGGTTCCCACCCTGCCTTCTGTGCCTACACAGAACTGTCCTGCGGAGACATAGTGGCAATGCCTAGGACACAGTGATGTTCAATGAATGTCTCTTGGTGGATTACATAAGAGGTGCAGAACCCCCTTCTTCCTCCCTGGATCTATGTCAGGCTGTTTTGTTTATCTGCGTTCTTCTGCTCTCACACCCACTTCAGAGACAATGGAACCCAGACCTAGGGAAAGGAAGGGTTCACCCAAGGCCAACTATAGCCCATCAGCAGCAAAGTGAAGGCCAGAACCCAGCTGGGGACAATGCTCTGCTGGAGCTGTGGCCCTGCTGAACCTGGGCAGGCTCCTCTGCTTACCTCTTGAGGGCTATCCTCCAGCTGTGAAGGAGCTGAGACTGCCCCATACACAAAACCACTGCCCCAGCATGCCCAGAGGGTTCTTCAAGAGGGCTAAGGGCTGTGGGGCTTGAATGGAGAGGTGGCTGAGGCTTTGAATGGGAGGGACTGAAGGAAGCAATAATCCCACACCCTCACCCAGCTTCAGAGGAGCCGGTGCTGAGGCGGTTGCCATAGTGACAGTAGCTCCCTGGTCAGGAGATTTTCTCTTTCCTCTCCTCCCTTTGCTCTTCCCCAAGCAGCAGCAATAGCAGCAGCAACCAGGTCTTTTCCCTCTCCTTCTTAATGAGAGGCAGGGGATGACAAACAAAGAGTAAGCCCTGATGGTCACCTTCAATTTGGAGCTGTCCATGTCAGGATGGGCTAGTGGTCTAGGAGGGACTCCTAATAGAAGGGGCCTAGAGAGTGTGTAGGAGGAGGTAGCCTGTATCTAGGCTTAGGTAAGAAAGAATGTGCCTTCAGTGAGTTCTAAACCAACCCCGCCCCCCTCAGGCCTCCTCTCTTTAATGTCCTCTTGGTTCAGGGTTCTGTTTTTCCATAATCAGCCATAGAACCAGGGTGTCTTAGTACCAGAAGGCTGTTCAAGTTCATCTCACCCAGTCTACCCTCTCTCTTATACCCCTCCCCATTTTCATGAAGGATCAGAGAGGGAAGTGACTTGGCCAAAGTCAAACTTTGGCTGTGCAAGATATGAACCCAGCTCATCTGCCCTCCAGGTATAGTCCACTTTAGGGCCAGGAGCAACACAGCCCACATGGCACTTTGGCAGGGTCCACACGGAGCAGCAGGAAGATGGAGAGAGGGAGCAAATAGTCATACAAATTAGAGAGATATTTGACAGGCAGAATGAGAGGACTTGGTGCCTGACTGTGAGCGGGGAGGGAGGAGGTATGGAGGTTGGGGCCTTGGCAGCAACTGGACTGACAGGGCATGGGTGGTCTGCTGGGCGTGGTGTCCTTGGTTCATCCTCCCGTCAGCATGAGAGTTGCCAAATATGGGGCCTCTGCCTAGCACGGGGGGCCACTGAGGAGGGCTGTCGAGACTGTCTGTGAGGAGAAAAACTGGGGAAGGGGCATTGTCCCTCCCTCAGGTATGCTGTGGTCTCTGTCAGCTTGAGGGGTGGTAAGTGGGGACAGTGTCTGAGGACAAGGAGAAGGCAGCGCTCTGTGGAGGGGGAGGCTGTCTTTGGGGGCAGGGGCTCCCTGATGAAAAGTGGCTAGGGGCTATCTGTGGAGGTGGGAGTTTGCCATGGGGCTGGACAGACAACCCATATCCAAACAGAAGGGAGGGTGACCAGCGCCTGGAGCTAGCACCAGCGCCACCACACCCCCAGATGTATGTGTGTGCACCTGTGTGCGTGTGTGTGTGTGCATGCGTGTATGTTGGGGGCCAGAGCAATGGTTGTTCTCACCTGAGCTGGGGATAAGGAGGCGGCTCTGCCTCCTCCTCTGCACCCATGGGCCTGGACTGAGGTGGGCGGTCTCCTGCCCAGGGGTGGGTTCTTCAGTTGCTGCCGCCTAAGGCGGAACCACGGGTCGGGGAGTTGAATCAGGGCAGGACATGAGGATGGGAAGAGAGAGTGGAGGGGGAGGGGGAGGGGGCCAGGGCCTCCGCCGGGTGGGGTTGTTGCCTTGAGGATCCGGTCCCACTCGCATTACCTGAGGCCGCTCGCCGGGTCGCTGGATGGCTCCGAGCCTCGGCGGGCCGCGGGGACCGAGACTGGCTCCCGGGCCGGCAGCTGTGCTCTCCGAGGTCCGCGCTGGAGCCGCCTCCCAGATCTTGTATCACTATGTGCCTCCCGAAGGCGACACGTTTTGCATAAGCCCCGCCCCATCCCGGGCAGGTTGCACGGCTATTGGCTCCTCTGGAGCGGAGTGGCAGGCGGGGTTTCAGGTGGGGACCGGGTGGCCAGCGAGGCCCGGCCGCAGGAGCGCGCCCCGCCTTCCCGCGCTGACCTTCCCGGAGTCGCCGGGAAGCGGGAGGGCTGCACCCCCATCCGCACCCCTGCCCTGAGGCTCAGCCCCCGGCTTACAGGTCTGGGGTGAAAAGGGTCGACGATGGAAGTGGATTCTCAAAAACAACCTCACCGTTGCTATGGAAACGGGAGAACCACAGCCGAATCTCTAAGCTTCCTTTCCTGGGCCCCAGCATGGGTGGGGGCGGAAGAGGGGATGAATCACAAGATGAGACCCCCCCCTCCATATCCCAGCCGAAATTGGAGGGGGGCAATGAAGAGCTGCGGAGGAGCTGGGTGGGAGAGGGAGGAGGCGGGTGGTCAGCAGTCCACGCCACTGTGTCCCCCCTCCCCACGCACCCACTCCCTTCACGCCGTGGGGCAGAGAGGAGGGTGCTGGGTGCGCGCGAAGAGCTCGGTATGGGTGGCGAAGTCCCCAGACTCTACCTAGCCCCGCGCTAGTCGTGGGTTCCCTCCAGCCACCCCTCCAGCCCTTCATTCCGGTCCCTCCCCAGACGGGCCCTCCTCCTTTCTCACGGACCCCAAAGAGGCCTCTCGCGTTCTCCCCCAGAAGGACCCCTATGCCTACCCATGGATCCTCCATTCCCCACCCTTCCGTCTTCCCGTCCCGTAGACAGAGCCGGTCCCCAGCCGCCGCCAGTCTCCGGCCTCGGATGTTGACACAAACCCGAGGCGGTTTACACTGAGCGGGTCTGGAAGCTTTCAGGGCCTCGGCAACACCTCCTCCCCGCACTCGGGGGTCTCCCCAAAGCCCGGCCCGGCCGCCTGGGCTGCACTGGCGTCTGAGAGCTCCTGACACAAGGCGGTTGGAAGGAACCCTTTTAAGCCAAACTGGGGGCAAAAGGGGAGCAGATATCCCCGGGCTGGGCCACGTGCGGGGAAGGGACTTCTAAGGATCTGTCAAAAGTCGGGGCAGGCGGCTGGGGATTGGCCTAATGGGAGCGCGGACGCTGAAGAGCAGCGGTGAGAGGCGGGGCTTCTGTCCGCGCGGCGAAGGTAGAGGTGGGCGGGGCGGGACGATGGGGGATGGGGTCAGACCTGCCGCGAGCAGGGGCGAGGCTTCTGGAGCTGGTCCCAGAAACGCCTGGGCCAGGCTCGCTGGGGGAGGAACCCGTGGACGTCCCTTTTCTTTAGGAACTGTCTCGTTGCCCCTTGAAACGGTTTTGCTCTACCATTCTCGCGGCTGCGGGCTATGCCTTCTCTCTGCGGCCTTAGCAGGGGGCTGACGGCTCCAAAGAACCTGCAGCTGAAGGAGGAGGGGCATCCTTGGCACTATGGGTTGGTGACTCCTGAAAGACAGGTGTTTGAAGTTCTAAATCTTTCACTTCCCTGATACCTTCTCAGCTCTGGGTCTTGGGGACCCAGAGATGAGCAAGAACCCCCTTGCTCACGGTTAACCATAATCCAAGGCGTGAAGAAGTGGGGAGAGGCAGCACGGGTTACTAGAAGTGGTATCTGAAACCCTAACACTGACTGACCCAAGTTCACATTGCTAACATTGAGTCTCATTTTTGCCGATGATTCCATTTATGACCATGGGCAAAACCCTTCTCATTCTGGGCCTTCCAGTCTGTGAAATGTGGGAGCTGGCACAGGAGGTCCACAGGAGCAGGGGGAAATTTTCAACTAGGGGGGTGAAGAGAGACTGTCCCTTGGACAGAAGTATGTGGACATGAATCTGACTGCGCCACTTAGAGTCCTGAGCCCTTTAACAATAGCTAATGTGTATTGAGAGCTTACTTTGTGCCAGGTGCTGTTCTAGCATATTATATATATTACTCAATTTATTCCCCATAAGAGCTCTGTGAGGCAGGTTCTGTTATCACTCGGACTTAACAGATGAGGAAATCGAGGCACAGAGCAATTAAGTGACTGATCCAAGTTCACATTGCTAGTAAAGAGAGCTCCAGCGCTGGGATTTGAACCCCAGCAGTCTAGCCTCAGAGCCCACACTCCTAATCAGTACACAATACTGCCTCTCCTTATGGTCCTTCAAGTCCTTAAGGGTAAGGAGCTTAGATTGAAATATTTGTTTCTGATTCCCCAAGGTATTACAAAGGTAAAATCCAACCTCCTGGGAGCAGCCCCTCTGTCTCAGATGAACAAGACATGGGATCCCAGCAGTACAGTAAACTGGAAGTAGTGAAAACAAGAAGGCCTCCTGGGCTGGGTGTGGTGGCTCAAGCTTATAATCCCAGCACTTTGGGAGGCTGAGGCGGGTGGATCACTTGAGGTCAGGAGTTCAAGACCAGCCTGGCCAACATGGCAAAACCCTGCCTCCACTAAAAATACAAAAAGAATTAGCTGGGTATCATGGCCCATGCCTGTAATCCCAGCTACTCAGGAGGCTGAGGCGGGAGAATCGCTTGAACCCAGGAAGCAGAGGTTGTGGTGAGCTGAGATCACACCACCGCATTCCAGCCTGGGTGACAGAGTGATACATTAAAAAAAAAAAAAGAAAAAGAAAAAAAAAGAAAAAAGAAAAGGAAAGGAAAGGAAAAGAAAAGAAAAGAGCAGCTCTCCTGAACTGCAAGGGGGCCAGAGTAGGTTTCTCCTGGCCATCCTATCCACCAGGCATGACTACCCACGCTGCCTCACCCATGAATCATCCTGAGACCATGTGACTGTTCCTGAAACTGCCAGTCATAACCCAGCTTCACCTGTTCATCATACTCAACTTTGAAGCCCTGATATTGGACTCTGCCTCTGTCCCCTTCAGTTTGATGTTTAAAGCAATAGCAGCTGACATTGACTGAGTTGCTTCACTGTGTACCAGACTCTCTGCCAAGTCCTTTATCTGCATCATCTTGCTTAATCCAGAAGATGACCACTTCCAGGGATGATATTAAAAATATCTAACACTCCATACAGGCATGAGCATTATCAATCAGAACGGATACTGGCCTTAGTGCTAGATCAAGGTCTTAGTAGCTCTCTGTTCTGCCAAGAGCTAACATTTAGGTTATTGGATCAGTAAGGCAGGCAGGGAGAAGTGAGCATAGCGAGGAGTCAAAGGCTATGGCTGTTTACCAATCAATTTGGAAGTACTTTAATGTTTTAACAACCAGTTTAGCTGTACCAGTGCGTAGGGACTGAATTTCAGCCCTTGTTTCATTACTTTATTTCATGGCAGAGGATGGAGCCTCAGAAAGGTTAGACAACTTGTCCATTGTAACATAGCTCATTAGTCAAAGAGCTAGGATTCCAACCTGGGTCTGACTTCAGAGCCCACACTCCTAACCACTGGCTGACTTGTGTTCCTGAGAAGTGGTAGCATCCAGAATTGAGTTGGGATTTCCACTATTATGAGCCAGAAGAATGTGGTTTAAGTTTTGGGGCTTTGTCATGGCCTTACTGTTCTCAGGCTTGGAGTCTTGGCAAACACCTGTTCCACGTTGGTGAAGGAGCAGGCTCTGCAGAATGAGGAGGCAAGATCAAGCTGCACCGAAGGACAGGGTGGCTGTGCAGGAGGCCCCACAAAGGGGCACAGAGGGAAGTGAGCCCAGCAGGGTTTGGGTGAGGACAGAGGTCTGCAGACAGTGGCCACTTCAATTTGTTTCATTTAAGTGCTAGCATTCCTCTCCTCCTTGGTCCTGAACAGTGCCTTTATGATGGATAGTGCCTTAGTGATTCCCTGGGTTTTCTCTGCCTTGGCTAGTGCAGCTTCATGACAGCTGGAATTCCCCTAGGTCTTAGACAGTTCACTGTCTTCTTTGTGGCTGGGAGAGAGTGAGATCACCAGAGTTGGGTTCCTTCCTTTTACGCTATTGGCTAAGCAGGAATTTTTTTTTTTTTTTAATTTCCAAAATAAGAAATCTCTCTATTATCTGGAAGGAGAAGGAGAAGGAAAAGAAGAAGAAAAGAGAAAGAAAAGAAGAAGGAAGAAGGAAGAAAGAAGAAAGAAGACGACAACTACACAAAGAGTGGAAGTTCCCTATAACTCCTTGCATGATAACTCCAGGGGACCTTGTGGTTTTGCCTGTCCTGAATCTGTTCCCTCTTCTTCTATTGGAGAAGCCATATGTATAATGGGTTAAGTGCACAGACTTACAGCCAGGTGCCTGGGTTTGCATCCCACAGTTGTCACTTACTAGCTGTGTGACTGCAGGCACATTGCATTACCTCTCTGTGTGTCTGTCTCTTTATCTGTAAAATAGGGATAATAACAATAGTATTGGCCAGGAGCGGTGGCT
>NW_012101832.1:1410545-1420240 GCF_000951045.1 Mandrillus leucophaeus | reverse complement strand
AAAAAAAAAAAAAAAAGAAAAAAGAAAAAAAAAACAGAAATAGATTGGACTTTAAAGCCGGCTGGATTCTAGGGCTTAAACAACATAATTAATATCTGACCTCTTTCCAGGGCTCAGCTCTGCTCTCTTGAGTGTTGGCTTAATTCTCGAGATCCACATAAAGACAAGATATCTGCGGGCATCTCCAGGCCAACATACTCTCAGGTTGGAGTCCTACAGAAAAGAAGAGAGCTTCTCTTTACCCCCTGCAGCCAAAGTCCTGGGCTGGTTCTCACTGGCCTGATTTGGAGTCCATGCTAATTTCAGGGTCAATCGCTGAAGACAGGGATATGCAGTACTCAGATTGGTCAGGCCTAAGTCATTTTCCTACACCCAGAACTGGAAAGTCAAGTCAAGTCCTCCCAAAGCGTATGCCCCCACAACCACACTAGGGAAGGAAGGTGTTCCTTCCAAGAAAGGGGTGAATGGATGCTTGGTGAAGAAAAACAATAGAGGTGCCTAGAGTTTATAAGAACACATACAAGCTGTACTATCAAACAAGTGGCACTCAAAGGGATAATTAAAGATAGGTCAATGAGGGAACTATTTACATAAGTATGGTACAGTATGGTTGAGAGAAATCAGTGAGGTATTGCCAAGCACCATGAAGCTAGCAACAGTGGAGATCCAGTACCACCCCCAAGCCTTAATGGGCAATGGGAGGGGGCAGAGCTGTTATTATAGGAGATAGCTTTTTAGTGAGAGCCGTGGCCTTTGGTAAAGTAACACAGCCGTTGCCAACACATGGCCTGCTATACAGAGATTGAGGGTGGATGGAAAAAATACCTTGACCTCCTTCAATTCCCTTGTGCTGTTCTCCTACTATGTCTCCCATTGGCCAAAACCAACAGGAAGGCAGAGGGCAAAGAAGCCTATTTAGTGTAGTAGTGCAGTTCATATGCAGGCCTCTGGGGCACAGAGCAGGGTAGATTAGGGTAGAGAGAGGCAGCAAGCAGAAAACTATATATATATCTCCAAGTGCATAGGCTTTCAAGTCAGACAGATCTTGGACAAGTTCTGTCTGCATTTCAGTTACCTAGTCTGCAAAGGGGAATAATAATGGGAACTACTTGTTGTGTGAGGACTCATGAGGATAAAGTGCTTAGCGGAGTTCCATGGCACGAGTAAGAATGATACACAGATGAACATATAAATCATGGTTGTTACTCTGCTATATTAGTTGGGACAAAGACTAAGCTGTTGTAACAAATAGATCCAAACATACAATGACTCAAATGTGATAGAATTTTATTTTTTTGTTTATATGCAGTCTGGGGTCAGTGTCAGGTTGATGGGTTCTCTTCTTTGTGGGGATTTGGGGGACCTAGGCTCCTTCTACCTTGTGATGCTACCATCCCTTAGGGCCTCCAGTCAGTGAAAAGGGAAAGAGAGAGAGGGGAGGAGCCACATCTGCTTCTGAAGGCTTTGCTCTAGAAGTGGCACACGTCACTTCTTACATTCCAGGGAAAACAAAAACTATTCTGTTAGATTGGAGAGGGAATTTAAAATAAGAGATTCGATACAAAAGTGTTAGAAGGGCTGGAGGAGCAAAATGCAGATGGCATGGTTGCCCAGAGATTTCTAGTTGCAGGAAGCCACTAAAAGTGTTACAAGGGCTGGAGGAGCAAAATGCAGATAGTGAGGTTGCCTAGATTTCTTTTTTTTTTTTTTTTTGAGACGCCGGAGTCTCGCTCTGCTGCCCAGGCTGGAGTGCAGTGGCCCACTGCAAGCTCCGCCTCCCGGGTTTACGCCATTCTCCTGCCTCAGCCTCCCGAGTAGCTGGGACTACAGGCGCCCGCCACCTCACCCGGCTAGTTTTTTGTATTTTTAAAGTAGAGACGGGGTTTCACCGTGTCAGCCAGGATGGTCTCGATCTCCTGACCTCGTGATCCGCCCGTCTCGGCCTCCCAAAGTGCTGGGATTACAGGCTTGAGCCACCGCGCCCGGCTGGTTGCCTAGATTTCTAATTGCAGGAGGGACAAAAGGGAAAGTGATGCTCTCTGGAGCCTGTGTTTATTGCACTGCTGCTAACTCCATTGGAGTACCCACTGCCACCACCACTAGAACCAACACTACTACTGCCCTGCAGGAAGCCAGGAGCTCACACTCTCACTGATGCTGCAGTGCTGAAGTCTGAAGTCACCTGATGCTGTGTCTGTCATTGTCAGAGCTAGGGGTCATAAGATCCATGCTGCCAAGGCAGCTGGGGTGCCTGCAACCACTGCCACTGGAAGAGGGCTAGAAGTCTGCCTCCACCCCATTGTTTTTGCTGCTGCTCCTTCCACTGTTGGAGAAAGAAGAACAGGCTTCTCCCTTCTTCTTTCCAAACTCCCATAAGAGTCACTCACTGGCAGAACCTAATGGGAAGTCAGTTGAAGAATCTGAGAAATGTAGTTTGCAGGCTTCTAGCCCCTTGCTATACAGAGGGAAGCATAATAGGATGAGAATGGCATTGAGAGCAAACAGACAAGTGACTGGTACTGTAAATTCAGATTGCTGAAGACTGTAGTTTCAGTCACCTTCTTGCAGTGTTTGTGGAGAGATGCCCAACTTCAGAACCAGCCCAACAATCTCTCTACGCCACCCCTAGATTTCTATAGAGGGCTAAGACAGGGGTATAATGATTGTAAAGGGAGACAGACTGTAGTCTCCTCTCATTTCTTGTGGGTGTATTCAAATAGTTCCCTTCCCCAAATCTCTGGGAGGAGGACTCCTAAGAATTAGCTCATGAAGTTTTGGAGTATTATCAGGAAGGGAAGTCTCTTTTTTTCCAGGTTGTATCTCAGCTGACCCATATGATGCATCAGTCTGCCTCCGTACTGCAATGGCAAGAGTGGGATGGGGTGGGAAGAAGCATTGAGGAGAGAAGATGTGGTGGCAATGCCAGTTGGAGAGGGTAAGGACTGTGCCCTTAAGTGGTCAGTTCCTGAGAGTTATGGAAGGTAGATCCTATAACCCAGTGCTGACTGGTGGAACTTTTTGCAATGATGGAAGTATTCGGTACCCAACCTATCCAGTATGGTAGTTACTAGTCACATGGGGCTATCGAGCATTTGAAATGTAACTAATGCAAATGAGAAACTAAGTTTATTTTATTTTATTTTGAGACGCCCAGGTTGGAGTGCAGTGTCGCCCAGGCTGGAGTGCAGTGGCACAATCTCGGCTACTGCAACCTCCACCTCCTGGGTTCAAGCAATTCCCCTGCCTCAACCTCCCGAGTAGCTGGGACTACAGGTGTGTGCCACCATGCCTGGCTAAATTTTTTGTATTTCAGTAGAGACAGGGTTTTACCATGTTAGTCAGGATGGTCTTGATCTCCTGACCTCATGATCTGCCCATCTCGGCCTCCCAAAGTGCTGGGATTACAGGTGTGAGCCACAGTGTCCGGCCTAGGTTTAATTTTTAAATTAATTTTAATTTAAATAATCCATGTAGGTTGTGGTTATTAGATTGGACAGCACAGCTATAGACCCTGAAACTGGAGGTGAAGAGGCCAGACGAAATTGGGAGCTGAATGTTTATTACAACTCTTGCGGAGGAACATGGCATACTGCCCGCTAGAGATCTACAGAAAAATGTAGTTATGTTTCAAGGGACCATCGATACCTAAAAGAATGGCTTAGGACTGAGTATCTCACCAGCAGGGCCTATAGAAACCTCACTGCCAGCTCTTGAGTGTATAGACAGTGAATTGGATTCGTGACGGCAAGGCTAAAATTCAACCGCCATACCAATTGTTAAAATATTGAAACATTTCCATAACAGCTTGCAAATAGCCACTTCCCCAAGTGCCTCCTGCCACCCCAGCCACTCTGCCCCCACCCCTAGAGCACCCAGGACTTTTGAAATACCTAATGGAGTCCCTGCTGTCCCCTACCTCTGACCTGGCACAGCAGGGAGCTTTCAGGACCCTGCTCAGGGATTGGCAGGTGACTGTTCTCCTGGGTTGGTGCCTGTGCCATTCTGGCTATTAAGTATTTAAAAACATCACCCCTACTCTTGGGTATGAAAGCAGCTGATGTGTGGTTATTCACGCAGGGGAACAGACATTATGGCCCACAGAAAATGACCTGCCCCAGCTCACCATGGGCAGTCACATGATAAATCCTTTTCTTCCTTTCTTCCTCCTCCTAAAACCCAAAGCAATCACAAGGAAGGGGGTAGGTGTGGAAAGGCTCCCTCCCTGCCCATAGCCACCAGAGGGTTACGTCTGCCCTTCGTGGAATAGGGGCTGGGAGGGAGCTTTTGGTCAAAGGTGAAATTGAAATTTTACTAATTTGGAGGAATTTCAGTAAACTAAAAGTGATTGAAATTGTGGGCTCTGGATTAGGGTGAGTGTTAGGTTTTTTAAAGGGAAGGCGAGGGTTAAAGAAAAACACACACATAGAGAGGGCGGCTTTACAGCAACACGGGTATATTGCAAAAACCTGTGGCAGTCGGGGATCGGCTTAATGCCAGAGCCCACCGCTGCTTACAGGCTGGGGTAATTATAAGCATGGGCGGGAGGGATCTGGACAGTATGACTTGCAGCCCGGGAAGATGTTGATTACGTGTACCCAGGCTGAGGCGGTTTTGGCTCTTGTTCTGGCGGAATGTGGTGTTCCTTGCACTTTCTTCCAGCAGAATATGATAAGAGGCAGGCTGTTTCTCATAGCCTGTACCCCATGGAATGTTTCACTTCGATCAAGGTCTGCGAAATGGCCGGGTGGGGGGGCTTGCAAAATGGTGCAGTTTGGACTAACAGTGGGGAGGGGTGGGAGAGCGACAAGAATAGGCACTCTTTCTTTTTTTTTTTTTTTGAGACGGAGTCTCGCTCTGTCCCCCAGGCTGAAGTGCAGTGGCACGATCTCCGCTTACTGCAAGCTCCACCTCCCGGGTTCACGCCATTCTCCTGCCTCAGCCTCCCGAGTAGCTGGGACTACAGGTGCCCACCACCACGCCCGGCAAATTTTTTTTTTTTGTTTAGTAGAGACGAGGTTTCACCGTGTTAGCCAGAATGGTCTGGATCTCCTGACCTCGTGATCCGCCTCGGCCTCCCAAAATGCTGGGATTACAGGCGTGAGCCACCACGCCCGGCCAAGAATCGGCACTTTTGATCCAGGTGCTGACTTCCTTACTGACCTCCTGCTGTCTGCCATCGCCAGTCCCTGGCACAGAACCCCCTCCTTCATCCTGGCCCTGGGATGCTCGGCCACTCAGATCAGTGCTTGCCCCATTCTTTGGCCACCTACGCACACACACACCCACACACCCACCCACACCCACCCACACACACACACACACACACACACACACACACACTCACCCCTGCAGCCTCGGTCTGTACTTGCCGAAAACGCCTGGCTCAAGCTGGGCCAATCAGATGTTGTCTCCTGGGAGTGTGGAATTTTGAATGGAGAAGCAAAGAAATCTCATTATCATCACAGTGGAATCACGTGCTCTGGGCAGTGTTCTAGGAAGAAAGCTCTGTGATCTCTTGTTGTGGGATGCTCTAGGCCTGTCATTCTGTGACAATTTCTTGGCCGTTCAACCCTCTCTGGGAGCCCCTGAGATACCCCCATGAACCTTCTAACATGTCATGCCAGCTCTCCCTCTCCAACCTCTCACCATTTTTTCCCTTAAGTTAGCCCGAGCTAGTTTCTATGGCTCCCAGCCAAACACCTCTCAACTAATAAAGGCCATGCTAGGTCAGAGATAGGAGGTGTGGTGAGAGGCAGCTGCCAGCAGAGGGGACTGTGGGCTCACTTTGAAGGGGCCTTTGAGTGGCCCTAGAGGCCTTTGAAGGGAAGGTGGGTGAGGGAGTCAGGCAGTGAGGAGAAGGCTCTTCCTTGTGATATTTTATCCAGCAAGAGCAGGGAGGGCACACAAGGAGATAGTGAGATGGAAAGTCGGGAACTGTAATCGTATCACAGCTGCATCACCCACTTCACTCATACTGTGACTTTGGGCAAGTCACTCCTCCCTCTAAGTTTGCTCACTTCGAAAACTGGGTTAAGGCTAGAACTTCCCTTACGAGATCGTTGTGAAGATTAAATGTGATAATGTATCCTCTTAAGTGCTAGGAACATTGTCTGGCACACACACTGTTATATATTTTTGCTGTTATTATTCTCATTTCACAAAGCACAGAACAAAAGGGCCAGAGATAGAGCCCCAGGAGAGCATATAGACATGCGTCAGACCATGGGGGGACTCTTTCCACTACCCTGAGATTTGCAGTTCTGAAGCTAGATAGGGAGGATAGCTGGGTATCTTCCTGGGAGAGTCTGTGGTACTCCTGAGGATGAAAAGTTCTAGAGACCAGAACATGGGGATAGCCCAGAAACTGGAATCCATTCCTGATGACCAGATGGTGGGAGTAGGGCCAGGTCATGGCTGAGAATGTGATGCATCCTAGTGAGGGCGTCCACATCTCAGCATTTGTGATCTCCGGAGATGCCCTATTTGCTACTGGAACCCAGTGATGGCCTGATTGACTTGCAGATGCTGGGGGCCAGACAGGGATCCTTAGGTGCATGTGTTAGAAGCCAAGAGGACATTAAGAGATTATACCCAACCAGGGAATTCAGTCTTTTTACCTGAACTTTTGGGTGCTCAAGGCCATGAGTACAGTAGGGGTTGATGTGTTGTGGACCTGGGAGATCAGAATAGCAGTTAAGATCATGGACACAGCATGCACACAGAGCAGGCTCCATACTCACCAGCCATGTGACTTCGGGCAGGTCGCTTAATCTCTTTGAGCTTCTATTTCATCTTTAAAACTAGTTCAATTATAGTACTTTCTTTATATGGCTATGAGGGTTATTGTAGGATTTGAGGATTTTTTTAAGGATAGGGTTATTGTAATGATTTTAAAGCATTATCCATGCACAGCAGTTCATATCTGGCATACTAACATTCAGTAAATGTTAGCTGCCACACTAACCATCATCAGGCCTATCCAACTGCCGTTAGGACATGTGCACGTTTTCAAGATGGAAAACTGGTCAGCAGGGGCAGCCAGGTGGGGCTAGCATTTCAGATCTTGGCCCCTTTCCTTCCCATCCAACCAGAGCTGAGCTTTCCTGGCTTCCACACTTCCACAGTTGTTCTAGCCCAGAAAGATCCCCGGACAGATCCCTTCATGTGCATGCAACCTGTGCAGCCACACAGGGCCCCACTTGATTTAATGCTCCACTGGTGGCATTTTGAAATTCTTAGTAATTCTTTAACCAGGGCCCCCACATTTTTATTTTGCACTGGGCCCCTGGAGTTAGGGAATTTTTTTCTATTCCCAGTCGCACCTGTGATACCTTTCTTGCTCATTAAGTTCCTTGAATGGTTTTCTATAGAGATTTCTCCTCTTTAGAATCATGTTGGGGATTTATGTTTATTTTATTTTATTTTATTTTAAGACACAGTCTCGCTTTGTTGCCCAGACTGGAGTGCAGTGGCGTGACCTTGGCTCACTTCAACCTCCGTCTCCTGGGTTCAAGCAGTTCTCCTGCCTCAGCCTCCTGAGTAGCTGGGATTGCAGGCGCACACCACCATGCCCAGCTAATTTTTCTATTTTAGTAGGGACGAGGTTTCACCATGTTGTCCAGGCTGGTCTCAAACTCTTGACCTCAAGGGCCGCCTCAGCCTCCCAAAGTGTTGGGATTACAGGCGTGAGCCACTATGCCCGGCCTATGTTTAATATTTTATCTTTAAAATACTTGAGTTTTTAATATTAGTTTGGTAACTTTATCATTCAAATTGCTTTTCTTTAGAATTGTCCACTTTTATTTTCTGTCTTTTGAATATTTAACTCTTGGTTGTGCTAGTTTATTTATTATGTTTCTTCTTGAATATTTCTGCCACTTAAAGAAAAACTCTGAGTTTAATGATCTTAGAGCTTTTACTTTACTCATTTTGTCCTGAGAGTCTTCTTAACTTTTAATTTTTCATTTCTTACTAAGTTCAGTTGTATTACTTTTTAAAATCTTCCGTCTGACAGCCATTGCCTTATGAGGGCAATTTCTCAGTTTTTGTCTAATATTAATAACATTAACAACACGACTACTAAGACACAAAATGCTGTTAACTTTGTGGTGTGGATCCTTTCAGATTATGTATCTAGGTATTCATCTCTCCTGCTGGCCTATCTAAATATATATATATATATATATATGTGTGTGTGTATATATATATATACACACACACACACACATACACACAGACACATAATTTTCAATTTGTTCCTCTCAATTTATTTTTGGCCATCTTTCTAAAACAATTACAATTTTTTTCTTAAAAAATTATCGTAATGACTATGTTTTCCACTTCATATATGCATCACAGTTTATTTAATCAATCTGCTCATGTTGGATTTTGAATTGTTAACAGTTCTCAACTATTATAAATTATGGCATGGAGAATATCCTCGTGGATAAGCCTTAGCTCAGATTTATGATTTACTCCTAGGATAAATTGTAGAAGGAGAAACTGCTGGATTGGGGGATAGGAACTGTTTATAAATTTTTCATCAAGTGTTTTGACATGAAGTATGTTCTCATGGTATGAAATTCAAAAGGTACAAAAGGGTACATAGTGAGGTTTCTGTCCGTTGCCCCACTTCCCCTCCCAGTAAGTCCTCCAGCCACCATTTCTTCTCCCCAAAGCTAACTCATATTACCAGGTATTAGGAACATCTTTAAGGTTATTGACATAAGCCATCCTATCAGATTGCTCTCCAGAAAAGATGTAGTGTCAGAGAGTGCTTGTCTTATGACAGCTTTGCTACGGTTTCATATTTTTAATTTGACTAATGCTTTCACATTTAAATTTTGATAAGATTTTAAATTTTAATTTCACTTTTTCTTTTTCCTCTTTTCTAGTTACAAAATGCATGTTCACTGTAGTAAATTTAAACAATAAAAGAGAATATAGAATAAAAAGTAAAAGTCCTCACTTCCCACTCTACGCAATCCCGCTGCCTTCCTCAAGGGCATCTCTAGTTAAGTTTGGAGTCTTTCCTTTCCTTCTTTCCAGACCATTTATTTCCCTTGCAAACACACATACATCCCCCAGGCTTGCTCCTGATTCATTTTATCATTCCCCTATTAATGGATATTTATAATTGTCTTTCATTTCTCACTGTCAGAAACTTTGCTTTAGTGAACAAGCACATAAACTGAATCTCTTCTGTAGGGTTGGTTCCTAATATTGCTATCAGTAAACATGCCCACTACAGAATATGAAATTGGTTATTTCCCACACCTTGGCTCAAATTGGATACCATCTATTTTTAAAGTTTGCCAATTTGATAAAATTATATCTTGTTTTGATTTAACTTATATCCCCTGATAATTACTGCGGTTGAATATCTTTTCATTTGATTTTTGACCTCTCTTATTTATTTGTGACTGGCCTTTGTATACCCTTGGGCCTGTTTTCAACTGGGCTATCTTTTTCTTATTAATTAGTATATCTCTATATGTTATAGATCATTTTTGCCTATCATATTTTCTCAGTTTGTGCTTTTTAGCTTTGTTTAGGATTTTTTTTTTTTTTTTTTAGTATACAGAGACTTCTCATTTTACATCTATCATCCATGTTTACATTTTCTTCTGGTATTTTTAGAATTTTATTTTGTATATTCAGATCTCTCTTTCTCTCTCTTTGTTTCTTTCTTTCTT
>NW_012101832.1:1378584-1410076 GCF_000951045.1 Mandrillus leucophaeus | reverse complement strand
TTTTTTCTTTTTTTGTTTTAAAAATCTATTTCTAAATGAGTTGAAATCATTTTTGTATGATCTAGATGCAAATAGAAAGACAGAACTTCCCCAGAAGAGGATTGTTGAGAGCTTCATAGAGCCATGGTAGGCTGATAGTGATTTCTCTTTGACAATGTTCCTCACCCAAATTATTTTGGCCGTGCCTTGGGGTGCTCAATTTTGTAGAGACTTGTCTCTGCAAAAAAATACAAAGATTAGCTGGGCATACACTCACCTTGTGACTAGGCATTAGTCCTAGCTACTTGGGAGGCTGAGGCGAGACAATCGCTTGAGCCCAGCAGTTTGAGCCCACAGTGAGCTATGATTGTGCCACTGCACTCCAGCCTGGGTGACAGTGCAAGACCCTATCTCTACCAAACAACCAACCAACTAACACCTTGTGATACCTGTGATTGTATTTTTTGTTGATTGTGTTTTTGTATTTAATATTGAAATAGTAACATACTAGTTGGTTTTATCGTTGGTACATTGTAATACTTAGAGTAAGTGTGTGGAGTTTTGCTTTCCCTGTGATTTAGTTTCAGGGAAAATGGAGGCTAAAGGAGAAGCCAAAACAAGGTAGTTAATAACGTTGGGTGATACCTGTGGGATGTGGTGTGAGGAGCATTGGATGGGAAATAAAAGGCCCCCAGGATAAAATAAACATGGAAAGGATGAGGACGCAGGATTTGACTGTGTAATGGAAATGCTTTTCCTGTTTAAAAAGAACAAACAAAATACTTTTATAATTCGTATTCTGAAAGGAGAATTTGTAGGTGGGAAGAGACCTCTAACTAAATAATCCAATTCTGCCTGCGCTCTGCTGCCCACAGGGACAGGCATTGTGCTAAACAGGGTTGCTAAATAGGTATGCACGGTGGAGATTGGGACAGTTGATAAAATATTAATAGTAACATGCTAGTTGGCAAATGGTAAATAGTGACTGCAATAAATAGCAAAGTTAATTATTTATAAATCTAAGTTATAATATAAACTCATTAGGACACATTCATGAACATTGATAAATGGGCCTCCTAAAATAGCAACTTCTCAGAAACATTAGCTGCACTATCTGCCGCTTCGCCCACGTCACGGCAAACAGCACACGCTATATTGCTCATTCTTTATGGGGCACTCTGTGCTTTAGAGAAATCATCAGTTTATCTTTATCCTCAAATTGCTCACTTATTAGTGCTTCTAAATAACTTAGCCTTGACTTTGGTTTTATTGTTGGTGCATTATATTAAGTTGGTGCAAAAATAATAGCCTTTACCTTTAATGGCAAAAACTGCTATTACTTTTGTTCCAAATAATACTTATAGTAAGTGTGCGGGGTTTTGTTTCCTTAAAAGATCCAGAACTTACAGGAAAATTGTAAAAAGAACACCCAGGATGAAGAGACAACGGTGTTCAGGTAAGTGTTTCTTTTAAATATCGTAAATAAAAACATTTTGGCTGGGCATGGGCATAGTAGTTCAGCCCTGTCATCACAGAACTTCAGGAGGATCCCTTGAGGCCAGAACATTTGAGACCAGCCTGGGCAACATAGGGAGACCGCCGTCTCTACAAAGAAAAGTAGAAAAATTCTCCGAGCACAGTGGCGCGCACCTGTGGTCATAGCTACTCAGAAGGCTGAGACAGGAGGATTGCTTGAGTCCAGGAGGTCAAAGCTGCAGTGAGCTATGATTGCACCACTGCATTCCAGCCTGGGTAAGAGAATGAGGCCCTAGCTCTACCAAAAAATAAATAAATAAATAAAAATCTGAATCTGGGGGGCAAATTTTTAAGAATATATTAATAAGGAAAATCAATACTATGTAAAAGTCATAACAGCCTGGAAATGACTTTGATGCTATAGATAATTCATTCAAAACAAACCAAATAACTTGTCTTTCTAGAAGGAAAGCAGATTTATTATTTCAACAAAAATTATGAGTAGATGCTAAGTGCTAGTGAAGTGAATGTGGGATGAAAAGGCACCCAAATGTGATTAAGAGTTGAAAGTTACTCAACTTGTGTGTCACTTAAACCATACAGAATGGCAATTACGTTCTGTTAAAGCTCATGATTTGTATCAGTCAGGATTAAATCAGACAAGCAGAAACACAGAAAAGGGAAGTTATTATAGAGATTAGTCCTTATACAATTGTGGGGATTTGTTTAGGACATAGGTGGATTATCTTCCATCCCCAATGCCCAGGGCCTCAGCTGGGAAAATTTGACAGCTGAGGGCTAAAATCATCTGGGGACATTGTCACACACATCATTAGGTATTTGACACTGGCCGTTGGTGGGGACCTCAGCTGGTGCTGTCGAGGTATGGAATGTAACTGAGTTCTGGCCAATGGAATATCAATGAAAGTGATGTGTGTCTCTTCCAGGCCTGGCTCATATAAGCCTCCCATGCATGAGGCTTTCTCCCCTCCATTTATCAGCTGAGTGGAGAGGACTTCAACAATAGATAGGAAGGCAAAATCCTAAGGTGGAAGAAGTCTGGGTCTCTGAATGACTGTGTAGACTAAAACCCTCACCAACCTGCCTCAGGTTGTGACATGAATGAGAAACAACTTTCTATGAAGTTAAGCCATTTTTGGAGTTCTTTGTTATAGCAGCTAATGTTGATTACTCTAATAACCATTTATCAGGGCAGTCAAGATTACCTGGCTATTTACTGAAGTTACACATGACCAGAGATTTTCACCCTGTGTGTGATCTGGAGCGGGAAACATCCATGGTGATTCTCACCATGACAACTGTTACCTAAGCCATTTTTATAGTCACTATAGCAGGGGTTGGCCCTGTAACTCCTATTACCTAAAATGTGTGATATGGTTTGGCTGTGTCCCCACTCAAATCTTGTCTTGAACTGTAGTTTCCATAGCCCCGATGTGCCGTGGGAGGGACCCAATGGGAGGTAATTGAATCATGGGGGCGGTTACCTCCATGCTGTTCTTGTGATAGTGAGTGAGTCTCACGAGATCTGATAGTTTTATAAGGGGCCACCTCGCTCTGTACTTCTCCTTGCTGCCTCCATGTGAAGAAGGATGTGTTTGCTTCCTCTTCCACCATGATTGTAAGTTTCCTGAGGCTTCCCCAGCCCTGTGGAGCTATGAGTCAATTAAACCTCCCAGTGGCTCCAGGCCCACCACTGGCTCCCCACCCCACCTCACCTCTGGCCCCATTTCATCATCCTCGCCCCATCCTTCCCTCCCTTCTGTGACCCTGGCCTGTATTAGAGCACTCTTGAGAAACAGAACCAATGGGATGCATTAAAGAGAGAGAGATATTTGTTTTATTTATTTTATTTTTTATTATATTTATTTATTTTTGAGATGGAGTCTTGCTCTGTAGCCCAGGCTGGAGTGCAGTGGTGCCATCTTGGCTCACTGCAACCTCCGCCTCCTGTGTTCAAGATATTCTCCTGCCTCAACCTCCCGAGTAGCTGGGATTACAGGTGCGCGCCACCACACCCGGCTAATTTTTGTATTTTTTAGTAGGCAGGGTTTCACCATATTGGCCAGGCTGGTCCTGAACTCCTGACCTGGTGATCTACCTGCCTTGGCCTCTCAAAGTGCTGGGGTTACAGGCGTGAGCCACCACACCCGGCCGAGAGATTTATTTTAAGGAATTGGCTTGTGCGATGTGGGGACAGGCAAGTCTGAAATCCACAGGGTAAGTTGGCAGCCTGGAAATTCAGGAACAGTTGATGCTGTGTTCTTGAGTGGGAAGCCTGGAAACTCAAGCAGAATTTCGATGTTGCAGTCTGGAGACAGTAATCCTTCTTCCTCAGCATACCTCAGTCTTTATTTTATTTTTGAGAAAGGGTCTCAGTCTACCACCCAGGCTGGAGTGCAGTAGTGTCATCACAGCTCACTGCAGCCTCGACCTCCTGTGTTCAAGCAATCCTCTCACCTCAGCCTCTCCAGTAGCTGGGACTACAGGCATGAGCCACCACGCCTGGCTAATTTTTGTAATTTTAGTAGAGTCGGGGTTTCCTCACGTAGCCCAGGCTGGTCTCGAAGTCCTGAGCTCAAGCTATCCACCTGCCTCAGCCTCCCAAAGTGCTGGGATTACAGGCATGAGCCTCTGCTCCCGGCCACTCAGTATTTATTTTTAATTGGCTAGTTCAAATAATTTAAACAGGCTCCAGTGGAGCTGTCCTTAAGTGCCTGGTACCCTGGGGTGATTAGGGCAGGTGGTTAGTGACCTGACCTCAGCTAGGGAGAGACCAATTGAGTAGATGGTTGTGGTTATGGGTTTTGAATGGGTTACTTTGCATAAGAAAGGTGTGCTCTAGGATGCTGTTTGCGATCTCTAGGAATTAGTTAGCAAGGGAGAGATAGTTCGTGCAGGGTAAGGCCCCAAGTTCAACTGATTGGCCCAACCATTTTATAGAGGGGAGTCTGCTTTACTGAAAGTTTACGAGTTTAAATGCTGATGACAGGCCAGACGCAGCAGCTCACACCTGTAATCCCAGCTCAAGATGGGAGGATCACTTGAGCCCCAGACTTTGAGGTTACAGTGAGTCATGTTTGTGCCACTGCACTCCAGCCTGGGCAACAGAGCAAGACCTTCTCTTAAAAAAAAAAAAAAAAAGTTGATCACATGCAGATAATTACCTTCATAGCAACAGCTAGACAGCTAGACTTCTAGACTGTTGTTTGTCCAAACAACTGGGCACCACAGCCTGACCAAATTAACATAAAATTAACATCACATGGCCCCTTTGCCATTCCTTGAAGGCAGGCGTGGTCCTGTCTCAGAGAGTGATTCCCAGATATCTGCGTAGTTTGTCCCTCTCCTCCTTTGGAATTTGCTGGATATTGCCTTAGTGCAGTCGCTTCTGATAGACCCCTTTTACATGGCAAGCTCTCCTCTAGCCCCAGCACTCCCAGTCCTCCTCTGCTGGGCGTCTTTGTGTGGTGTCTCAATTGAGTCATGCCTCAAAGGTACAGGTTTCTACTCTGGTATGTTCTAGTCATGAACACTTTTGCCCTGGACTATAACCCATTTAACAGTCAGGACCTTATCTAACTTGCACACTGCGCTGGTGATTAAGCTGTCATCTCTCTGCTCCAAACCCTCCTTTCTATGACCTGCTTTGTGAAGCTGGGCTGGGACTCTGAAAACCACATTTCTGCTTTGCTGGCTGTTGGGCTTTGTCAATAGGGGATGCTCCAGGGTGTTTTAATGGAACCCAGATTTGCGTTTGTTTTAATCAGATATTGTAAGAGAAGCACACTTGGAAGGGAATGTCATGAATGAAGAGGTTTACTCACAGTTCCCTAGAAATGGGAGACATGGGACACCATGGATGTTGGGGTGGGGGCACAGAGAAACCCCGGGATCGGTCAGGAAGCAGAAGGAACAAGGGGAAAATGTAGGCAAGAGTTTTTATTGTGATTTTCATCGGAAAGAATGGCCAAGGTAGGGTAAGTAGGCCTAGAATTGGCTTGTTCGAATAATTTCAACAGGCTCCTAAGGAGCTGTCCTTAGGTGTCTGGTACGGGGACCTGGGATCATTAGGGCAGGCGGATAGTGACCTCAACTTAGGAGAGGCCTGGTTAGAGTAGATGGTTGTGTTTATGGGCTCTGGATGGGTTACTTTGCATAAGAAAGGCGTGCTCTAGGGGAAGTTGTTTACTATCTTTAGGAATTAGCTAGGGAGGGAGAGACAGTCCCTGAAGGGTCAGTAAGGCCCCAAGTTGTCAAAACATCGAATAAAAGGAAATAAAAAGACATGATTAATACACAGGGAGAGAGCGCATGCAATGATGGGGATGGGAGAAGAAACTCATTTCTTCTTTTGGTTCCCTGTGAATTTCCTGTGGGCTGTCTGATGGCCTGCATTTTCAGCGAGCATCACTCCAGCAAAGCTTCTATTCTACTCCCTGGTAGCAGCAGCGCCTTCCTGAAGCAGCAGCTGAGACCGGTTGCTCTGCAGTTCTCTCCAGAATTGACTCTGCAATTTCCCACCACTTGCAGAGTCAGCCCCAATGTGGTCTTCTCAGACACACCAGCACCAGCCAGACAGTGCCCTGTCCCCAAGAGGTCTGGCTCTCAGCCCCATGGAACCCTCTTCCAGGTTCAAAGGCACCAGCATCATCCAAGCAGCAGTCACCCATCCTCAGAGATGAGTTTCAGCTCTGGAGTTCCCTTCTTCTAAACTTACAAATTTTCATAATTCAGACCTCTTCTCCCAGTTCCCTCAGTCTTAGGAGTGGTAGTTACTCCTCTATAATATGTTGGTGTGTTGTTATTTGAGAGACAGGGCCTTGCTTTGTTGACAAGGCTGGAGTGCAGTGGCATGAAAACAGCTCAATGCAGCCTCAATTTCCTGGGTCAAGCAATCTTCGTGCCACAGCACCCTGAGTAGCTGGGACTACAGGCATGCACCACCACATTTTTTTGTTTATTTGTTTGTTTGTAGAGATAGGGTCTCACTATGTTGTGCAGGCTGGTCTCAAACTCGGTGGTTTTCTTTTTTCTTTTTTTCTCTTTTAGTGACTTCATTCACAACTTTATATCTAGTTAGCAATTATTTATTTTCAATTCTCTTTGTTCCCATTACTGGTGGTATTCTGTCTCCTCATTGGACCATAGCTGCTTGAGAAATTGGTCTCAGGAGTGGTCCTAAGAAATAATTCCTCAAAAATGTGTGTGTGTGTGTGTGTGTGTGTGTGTGTGTCTGTGTTTTGCATGGGGGGTGGTGATATGCTTTTTTTTTTTTTTTTTCCAGATGGAGTCTTGCTCTGTTGCCCAGGCTGCAGTGCAATGGTGTGATCTCAGCTCACTGCAACCTCCACCTCCCAGGTTCAAGCGATTCTCCTGCCTCAGCCTCCCGAGCAGCTGGGATTACAGGCATGTGCCACCACCACGCCTGGCTAAGGTAGAGAGGGGTTTCTCCATGTTGGCCAGGCTGGTCTCGAACTCCTGATCTCAGGTGATCCTCCCACCTCAGCCTCCCAAGGTGCTGGGATTACAGGCATGAGCCACGGCACCCTGCCGTGATATTACTTTAATGTGTTCTTGGGCTTGAACTCAGCACGGAGCTCCACTGGCAATGGAAAATGGCATGCTAGCAATCCATGGCATACAGTGACATTATGATTAATCACATAATTGCCTGTGGTTGATTGTGATGAAGTGCCTATTACAAGTGCCTTGGGGGACAAGGTGGCTGTTTCACTTGGTCATTATGGCGGTGATGATGACTGCAAGAACTATTTGGGATGTGAGATAGATTCTTTTGAATGTGCTAGAGTGCTTATAGAAAGAAATGACAAGCTCAACTGAATATTCAGTTGGGACTATGACTAAATTTGAGAAGTAATTAACATGTCTTAGAAGTGGATGATATGAATGTCTCCCAAAAATGGATACAGTGATTATTGCAACTTTGCATCTCTTCATTTTTGGGGAGAGAATTTGTTTATATGAAAGGTAGTTGTATCTTGTTAGGCAGAAAGGTAGTTGTTTTTATTGCCTTGAAAAGTTGACATATATGGAGAAAGATGTAAAAATATATGCACATGGATCTTGAATAGCTGAACCAATGGACTGTGGTGGATATTAAGCTTTTGTCTATTGCTTCAACCCATCCTTCTATACTCTGCACCATGATGCGGGGGCAGGGACTCTGCAAACTGTATTTCTGCACTGCCAAAAGCAGGCTTTCTATTAGGCTCTGTTGATGAGTGGTACAAGAGGGAGACTGCAAGGCTGAAGGAGGAAGGAACTGGTTTCTTTCTTTGGTCTTCCTGAACTTGTGAGCATCACCTAGCAACACTTCCTCACCTGGGCCACAGTGAGGTAGGAGGCAGGACTCAACTCCAGAGGTGGGGCTCAGACACTGGACCAGATTGAGGACTAGCTAAAACCGGGTAGGGGTGGAAGCCAATTTCCAATCAAATAGGCCCACCATGTACCATGTCAATTTATCATTGTCATGGCAACGCCAAGGAGTTACTACCTCTTTCCATGGCAATGACCCAGTGACCCAAAATTACTATGCCTTCCCTAGAAATTTCTGTGCAAACTGCCCCTTGATCTGCATGCAGTTAAAAGTGGGTATAAATATGACTGCAAAACTGCACTGAGCTGCTACTCTCCACCTCCAGGGTAACGTTGCTCAGGAGCAGTCACAGAATTGTAACATTGTAACACCACTAGAGCCATAACAATGCTTCTTCAGTAAAGCTGTTTTCTTCTACCTCTGGCTTACCCTTGAATTCTTTCCTGGGCAAAGCCAAGAACTCTCCTGGGCTAAGCTCCACTTTGGGGCTCTCTTGCCTTGCATCAGCTGCAGTTCCTTCCGGTGGAGGTTGTTGAATCCAGTTTGCAATTTTCCCAACATTTGCAGAGCAGCCTTAATGTGCTTCATTCAGAAACTCCAGCAACAGCTGAGTGGCACCTCTTGCTCAGAGATCTGAGGTGCAGCTCTGCAGGGCCTCGGCTAAGCTTGTTTGTTTGTTTCTTTGTTTTGAGACGGAGTCTCACTCTGTAGCCCAGGCTGGAGTACAGTGATGTGATCTCGGCTCACTGCAACCTCCGCCTCCTGGGTTCAAGCAGTTCTCCTGCCTCAACCTCCTGAGTAGCTGGGATTGCAGGTGTGCGCCACCACGCCTGGCTAATTTTTGTATTTTTTAGTAGAGACAGGATTTCACCATATTGGCCAGGCTGGTCCTGAACTCCTGACCTTGTGATCCGCCTGCCTTGGCCTACCAAAGTGCTGGGATTACAGGCATGAGCCACTGCACCAGGCTGACAACGATTCTTTATATTAAATTTTCTCTGCTCAAATAACTGCTGTGGTTTCTGTCTTCTGATTAGACCCTTCCTGATACAAACACCTTAGTATCCTTTGGATGGAGAATTGTGTCTGATATAATAGATGCTATAAACGATGTTTGTTGAATTAATGACAGTAACATTTAGTGAGTTCTTGCCATCTCAGGCTTTGTTCTACATGTGTCATCTCATTTCATCATTGAAGCAATCTTATGAGATAGGAACTATTTTCCCTAATAAAAGACAAAATAAATACTGATATGTAGTGAGTATTAAACTGAATGTACTGCTAGGTAAAGCAGAGGAAGCCTGATCCAATGCAAAGTTAGGCCATGCAGCACTGGGTCTTCAGATCAAATGTTAAAGAATAACTCAGGACAATTAGCTAAAGCATTGAGAGTTTCCCTTTTTTTGACAGTATTTTATTTTATTTTATATTTTTGTGGGTACATAGTAGATGTATATATTTATGGGATACATGAGATATTTTGATACAGGCGTGCAATGTGTAATAATTAGATCATGGTAAATGGGGTCAAGCATTTATCATTTGTGTTACAAACAATCCAGTTATACTTTTTTTTTTTTCTTTTTTGAGATGGAGTTTCACTCTTGTCACCCAGGCTGGAGTGCAATGGCGTGTTCTAGGCTCACTGCAACCTCTGCCTCCCAGGTTCAAGCTATTCTCCTACCTCAGCCTCCTGAGTAGCTGGCACTACAGGCACGTGCCACCACGCCTGGATAATTTTTTTTGTATTTTTAGTAGAGACGGGGTTTCACCATGTTGGCTAGGCTGGTCTCGAACTCCTGACCTCAGGTGATCCACCCGCCTTGGCCTCCGAAAGTGCTGGGATTACAGGCGTGAGCCACTGCACCCAGCCTAATTATACTCTTTTAGTTATTTTTAAATGTACAATTAAAGTATTATTGACTATAGTCCCCCTGTTGTGCTATCAAATACTAGATCTTATTAATTCTTTCTAACTACTTTTGTACCCAAGAAGCTTCCCCATTTCCTCTCCCCACCCTCTCCACTACCTTTTGCAGCCTCTGCTAATCATCCTTCTACTCTCTATCACCGTGAGTTCGATTGTTTTAATTTTAGTTCCCACAAATGAGTGAGAACATGTGAAGTCTGTCTTTCTGTGCCTGGCTTATGTCACTAACATAATAACCTCCAGTTCCATCCTTGTTGTTGTAAATGACAGAATCTCATTCTTTTTTATGGCTAAATAGTACTCAATTGTGTATATGTTCTACATTTTTTTTATCCATTTGTCTGTTGATGGACACAGAAGTTGTTTCCAAATCTTGGCTATTATGAATAGTGCTACAATAAACATGGGAGTGCAGATACCTCTTTGAAATACTGATTTCCTTTCTTTTGGGTATATTCCCATCAGTGGGATTGCTGGGTCATGTGGTAGCTCTATTTAGATTTTTGAGGAACCTCCAAACTGTTCTCCATAGTGGTTGTGCTAATTTACATTCCCACCAACAGTGTAGGAGGGTTCCCCGTTTCTGCACATCCTCACCAGCATTCGTTATTGCCTGACTTTTGGATAAAAGCCATTTTAATTAACTGGAGAGAGAGGATGTCTCATTGTAGTTTTGATTTGCATTTTTCTGATAATCAGTGATGTTGACTACTCTTTCATATAAGCATTAAAGGTTTACTCTTAGGTGAGTAATATACAAGGAAGAGCAGGTCTCATGAAGACTGACACCCAGTCCAAAGACAAGGGTGGGCTTGCAAGGGCAAAAGTCACACAGTTTCATAAGGAGAGGTGATTGGTTTCAATGGTTTAAATAAGTCTTTAGCTTGTCCTCTCGGGATTGTTTGGCTGTAATGGAACTGAGCCCCAGTTCCATTTGTGCTTTTTGGAAACTTTATGGACCCAGTAAATCCACGAAGTTGAATCCAAGTGAACAGTTGAAGCACAAATCACAAACACAAAAAGTTCCTCGTCAGGTTAGGGGTTTGTTTTTCTTTGTTTGTTTGTTATGGGTTTTTTTCTGATTCTGATCAATTTTCCCAGAAGCATTTGCTTTGCTTCCTTCTTCTGGGACCCTAACTGATTGATTTTTGCATTATATTACTCATCCAGGCTCAGAGCCAAGCAGGGTGTAAGTTCATCTACACATGCTCAAGGCTTAGCAAGAATTTCCTTTATCATCTCACTTTGACAGATGGACCTGTGTCACAGAGGAATTAAGTAACCTTCCCATGGTCACACAGCTGGTAAGTCATAGAGCCAGACTTTGGCAGGTGTGGTAGGTAATTTATTTTTCATGTGAGTCAATTTCTTGCTGCCATTCTAACCTTTAGGTACCCATATGGGCCAATCCTTCCTAGTCAAGCAGGTTGACGTCAGAATTAGTGCATTTAACCACTTTGCTGGACTGCTTCAAGGGGAAAAAGAGATTGAGAGGGGAAAGGAGGGAAGAAGAGAAAAGGGAGGTGTTCCTCTGTGTGTATTAAGAGCATGTACTGGCCGGGCGCGGTGGCTCAAGCCTATAATCCCAGCACTTTGGGAGACCGAGACGGGCGGATCACGAGGTCAGGAGATCGAGACCATCCCGGCTAACACGGTGAAATTCCGTCTCTACTAAAAAATACAAAAAACTAGCCGGGCGAGGTGGCGAGTGCCTGTAGTCCCAGCTACTCGGGAGGCTGAGGCAGGAGAATGGCGTAAACCCGGGAGGCAGAGCTTGCAGTGAGCTGAGATCTGGCCACTGCACCCCAGCCTGGGTGACAGAGCAAGACTCCGTCTCAAAAAAAAAAAAAAAAAAAAAAAAGGTATGTACTTTAGTGGCAAGTAGATGTAGGTTAAAATCCCAGATCTGGGTGAATTGAGTGCTGCTGCTGGGTGGTGGAGTCACCGCATCACCACCGAGAACATGGTGTTCTACTTCACCAGCAGCAGCGTTAATTCATTTCCCTACGCTATTTACATAGGAAAGGATAAATATGAAAATGAAGATCTGATCAAGCATGGCTGGCCTGAAGATATCTGGGAGATAATATAGAAGACATTCCAAAGGAAGTGCTGATGGACTGTGCCCACCTTGTGAAGGCCAGTAGCATTCAAGGCTGCAAGATGAACCACGTTAATGTGGTATATATGCCACGGTCTAACCTGAAGAAAACAGCTGACATGGATGTGGGGCAGATAGGTTTTCACAGGCAGAAGGATGTAAAAATTGTGATAGGAGAGAAGAAAGTAAATGAGATCCTGAACCAATTAGAAAAGACCAAAGTGGAGTGGTTCCCAGACCTAGCAGCAGAGAAAGAATGCAGAGATCGTGAAGAAAGGTGTGAGAAAAAAGCCCAAATTCAGGAAATGAAAAGGAGAGTAAAAGAAGAAATGAAGAAGAGGGAAATGGTTGAGCTTAGGAGCTATTTACCACTAATGAAAGTTGAAAATATGTCTTCAAATCAGGATGGCAATGATTCAGATGAATCCATGTAAAAGGACAACAGGATCTTTGAAAGATGTGAATGTAGAGACAATTGCAGACCTTTTGGTTTCATCTGTGTTCTGAAGTGTGAAATACAACCAAAATTCTACCTTCATCCTACCCAGAAATTATTGATTTTGGAGTTTTAAAAAAATTGTACCTTTTTTACTGACAGAAAAGATCAGCTATGTATAAAATAGTTGAACTTGACAGCATACAACTTAAAGCAGAAATGTTTTTGCCAGGGCATGTCTTGGTACCTTGTGAAAGCTGGCTGCCCTTGTTCTTGAGATTGACTTTAAAATGAACCAACTCTGAAAAGTACTTCTGTTGCTGTGGTATATCCCTGAAAACAGATGTCTTGAAACACTTTTCATATTCTTAAAATAATCTTCACTTTTGTTAAGAAGAACATGTTGGTGGATAATTATGCTAATGTTTCCCTGTCCCTGATTTCCTGATTAGAAAAAAGGACGTATGGGTTGTGAAAAAGAGATTTTCAGAAGATTGTTGGCTTCAGTATTCACGTTCCATCGCGTCATCTGGGTCTGTTAGTGTAGCGACCCTCAGCGCAATCTGTCCCAGCTTTTACGTCCTTGCTTCCTCTGAGCAGGGGCCTCCTCCATCTTAGTATCATCATATTTAAAGAAATTGATGATGTTCATCAAGGTGGGGCCTGTGGCAGTTGAGCACCAAGTAACCCAAGTCACCTGTACAACAACTTCTGGGCTCTAGAGTAATTTCTTAGCATTGAAGGTAAAATAGGATGGAGTGCTCCATTGATCATTTGGGAGATGTAGGTTACCTGATTTGTGCCTTGGGATGCAGCATGAAGCAGAAGTCCATATTGCAATTATGATTTTAGAAGGAAATAAGCCTTTCACTAGCCAGCCAAGAAATTATTTTCTTAACTTTGAAATCATATTTGAGTTGTAGCCCCAGAGTTCAATTTCTCATTGTAGATTCAATAACTTACTACATAACATTACTTGTCACTTGAACCACTCACTATCTGTTGTGATTCTGAGCAGAAGATGTCTTTTGATTGCAGTATGTAAGGCAACCCCTGCAGAAGGAGACAAAACAAGGAGAAAGAGAACAAAGCCTGCAGGACCAGAGGCCTACAGATGGACATTTTACTCACACCCACAGCAGCAAGAATGACCTCCTGCAGCAGATATTCCACCTGTAATATCGCTTTGGAACTGTGGGCAAAACCAAAGGGCTAGTGTTTCCATTTATTCCATGTTGGTATATGGGGTTGAACTGGAAAATTCCCTGAGGCATAATTCATTGGCCAAATTTTGAGAGGGTGTAGAATATGACTTTAGAGATGAGTGGTTTTGTGTACGTGTCTAATGATATTCAGCCTGACGTTCTGCAATTTTAAGTTATAACAAAGTATCATTTTTCATCTGAAAAAAAAAAATCCCAGATCTGCTTTTTGCTATTTACAAGTTATGTGAACTAAACAAATTATTTAGATTTTCTAAGGCTCAGTTCCTTCATCTGTAAAATGGAAAAAAAAAAAAAAAGTAAATAACCTAAAGGGCACTCAGTTTAATTTATTCTAGATGGTTTTTTAAACAGCATACCAATTTATGATCCACGACTGCCCCCTAGAGGTAAAATTAAAATACTGCCCCATAATTATGCTAAGTATAATCTCTGAAAGAAGGTGCAGGCTACAGCTGTGATTATAGGTTCAAGTTGACAACAAGACTCATGAGACAGAAATAAATTGTAACCTAGAATACAAGGCAGAAGATATGGCAGATGCTGCATCTTCATCTCACCAGGTGGCCCAGCAGCTACCCAAGTACACATGTCCCGTTGTCATTCATCCACAGGGCACTTACAGCTGCCATGGGTGAGCCAAGGTGTGCAGCGATCACTTTGACTCATAGAACCTAAAGCCTTAGCCACACGCAGTGGCTTACACCTGTAATCCCAGCACTTTGGGAGGCTGAGGCAGGAGGATCTCTTGTGCCTAGTCTGAGACCAGCCTGGGTCTCAGGCAAGGCCCTGTCTCTTTAAATAAATAAATAAATAAATAACCTGAAGCCTCTATTTCCCACCAATATTTCCTACCATTCCCAGTTGCATAAGCAACTGTACGCTCACTGACAGTGCCTCCAGACCCATGCGCAGTTCCACACAATTGTGTAGTCAGCATACGCAACATCGCCTGTTTATGTTAACTCTGCAGTTTCCAAGGAAACAGTATTGTGGAAGACCAAGGTCAGTGTCAGGCAGGCTTGCATCAGCCCCAGCTTGATATTAATTTTCCCTTTACTCACAGAAGCATAATTTAACATTAGGAAATCTTTCCCTGTGATTTGCCAATTAACTGATAAAGGAAAAAAAATTATACAATCCTCTCAAAAATGCAAAAAAAATCATTCAACATAACTAAATGTGGATTCATAATTAAAAAAAAAAACCCTTAACAAATTAGGAATAGAAGGGAATTTTTTCAACCTGTTAAAGCGTATCTACCCCCAAACATAAACTTTATGCTTGAAAGTTTGGAAGCATTTCCATTAAGTCAGGAACAAGATTGTTATCAGCACTACTATTCACTATTATGCTGGAGCTGTTAGCCAGTGTAATAAGATAAACAAATAAGACGTGTTAGCATAGAAAAAGAGAACACTATCCGTATTTGCAGGTGATATTACCGTCAATGAGAAAATCCAAGCAAACATAGAGAAAAACTATTTAAACTAATAAGAGAGTATTAGGCATAAAAGATACCTTTCCCAGGGTTGATAACAACTCTAAGGCATCCAGGAATATATCTCACAAAGGATGTACTTGATCTTCATAGAGGACAATACAAAATGTTTTTAAATATATAAAAAGAGGCCGGGCGCGGTGGCTCAAGCCTGTAATCCCAGCACTTTGGGAGGCCGAGATGGGCAGATCACGAGGTCTGGAGATCGAGACCATCCTGGCTAACACGGTGAAACCCCGTCTCTACTAAAAAATACAAAAAACTAGCCGGGCGAGATGGCGAGCGCCTGTAGTCCCAGCTACTCGGGAGGCTGAGGCAGGAGAATGGCGTAAACCCAGGAGGCGGAGCTTGCAGTGAGCTGAGATCCGGCCACTGCACTCCAGCCTGGGCCACAGAGGGAGACTCCGTCTCAAAAAAAAAAAAAAAAAGTGATTAATTTTTAAATAGCTTTATTGAGTTGTAATTTACCTATCATGAAGAGCATCCTTTGTAAATGTATAATTCTATGATCTTTAGTAACTCAATAAATCACAATCCAGCTTTAGAACATTTTCATCATCTCAAAAAGTTTACTTGTTCCCATTTGTAGTCAATCCCTGCTCCCACCTCCAGCCCCAGGCAACTATTGATCTGCTTTCACTGTCTATAGATTTGACTCTTTTTGGAAATTTTATAAAAATGGAATCACACAATATGTCATCTTTTGTGATAGCTTCTTTTACTCAGCAACGTGTTTTTGAAGTTCAGCCATGTTGTAGCATGCCCTTTTTAAATTGCTGAATGGCATTCCATTATGTGGATATTTTCTTTATGCACTCACCACTTGATGGACATTGCATTATTATCACATTTTAGCTATTTATGAACAATTGTGCTAGGAACATTTCATGGACAAGTCTTTGTGTGGACATATATTTTTATCTCTCTTGGGTAGATATCTAGGAGAAGAATTGCTAGGTCATAGTTAGAGTTTAAATTTTAGTAGGTGCCAAACTCTTTTCAAAGTAGTTGTACCATTTTATATTCCCATCAGCAGTGTATTTTCTTTTTTTGCTGAAGTGCAGTGGCAGGATCATGGCTCACTGCAGCCTCACTCTCCTGGACTTAATCGATCCTCCCACCTCAGCCTCCCAAGGAGCTGGGACCACAGAGCACGTGCCACCACGCCCGACTAATTTGTGTGTGCGTGTGTGTGTGTGCGCATGTGTGTTTTGTAGGGACATGTCTTGCTATGTTGCCCAGGCTGGTCTCAAACAGTTGGGCTCAAGTAATCCACCTGCCTTGACCTCCCAAAGTACTAGGACTACAGATGTGAGTAGCATATCCATTTTCGTTTTAATATGCATATACCAAATGACTAAAGACATTGAGTATCTTTTCATTTACTCATCAATTCTTTGTCTCTTCATCTCTCCTCTGGTGAAATGTCTACTCAAATTTTTTGACCATTTTTATTTTTATTTTTATTTTTTTATTTATTTTTGAAATGGAGTCTTGCTCTGTCGCCCAAGCTGGAGTGCAGTGGTGTAATCTTGGTTCACTGTAACCTCCGCCTCCCGGGTTCAAGCAATTCTCCTGCCTCAGCTTCCCAAGTAGCTGGGATTACTGGCGCCCACAAGGACGCCCAGCTAATTTTTGTGTTTTTAGTAGAGATGGGATTTCACCATGTTGTCCAGGCTGGTCTCAAACTCCTGACCTCAGGTCAGCTGCCCACCTTGGCCTCCCAAAGTGCTGAGATTACAGGCGTGAGTCACTGTGCCCAGCCACCCATTTTTAAATTAGACAATTTGTCTTCTTATTACTGAGTTGTAGGAGTACTTTTTATACTTATCTCTAGTAATATTTCTTATCTTAAAGCCTATTTTGTCTGATATTAATACAGCCAATTTAGCTCTCTTAGGGTTCCTGTTCATATGATATATCTTTTATTATCCTTTTACTTTCAACCTACTTTTGTCTTTGAATTTGACATGTGTCTCTGATAGACAATATATAATTAAATTCTGCTTTTTAAAACATTTAGTCTGACAGTCTGTTTTTTCTGTCTAGCCTATTCACATTTAATGTATTTATTGGTATGACTGGATTTATGACTGCCATTTTTCTATTTGTTTTGTATATTTATCCTGTCCTGTTTCTCTGCCCTTCCTTGACTGCCTTCTTTTGTGTTAAATTTTTTTAAGTGTACTGTTTTAATGTATCTATTGATTTTTTTTTTTTTTTTTTTGAGACAGTGTCTCACTTTGTTGCCCAGGCTGGAGTGCTGTGGCACAATCTTGGCTCACTGCAACCTCTGCCTCCCAGGTTCAAGTGATTCTCATGCCTTAGCCTTCCCTGTAGCTAAGATTACAGGTCTGCACCACAGTGCCTAGCTAATTTTTGTATTTTTAGTAGAGACGTGGTTTCTCCATGTGGAACACTCCTGTAATCCCAGCCACTCAAGAGGCTGAGGCAGGAGAATTGCTTGAACCTGGGAGGTGGAGGTTGTAGTGAGCCAAGATCACACCACTGCACTCCAGCCTGGGTGGCAGAACAAGACTCTGTCTCAAAACACACACACACACACACACACACACACAAATAACAAAAACACAGTTTGATGACAATGTGTTTAAATGTGGATTTCTTTATGTTTCTCTTACTTAGAGTTCCTTGGGTTTTTTTAATCTGTAGATGAATTTTCAAATTTGGAAAGTTTTTGTCCATTAATTCTTCAGGTCTGTTTTCTTCCCCTTTCTCTTTTATATTTCTGGGACTTCCATAGACATCATGCTTTGACATAGGTTTGTATGCTTCATGATATACCACAGATCTCTGAGGTTCTATTCCTTTCCTTTCATCTTTCTCTCTCTTCCTCAGATTAGATTATTTCTATTCTACTATCTTCAGGTTCACTGATTCTTTCTTCTGACATCTCAGGTCTGCTGCTGAGTCCATTTAGTGAATTTTTCATTTGTTATTGTACTTTTTGACTTTAGAATTTCCATTTAAGTTTTGTTTATAGCTTCTAATTCTTTATTGAGATTTACTATTTGTTGAGTCTTTGACATTAAATTTTTTTATTTCTCTAAACATAGTTGCTATAAATTTTGTAACGTATTTATAATAGCTGTTTTAATGTCTTTGTTTGCTGAATACAACACCTGGTCTTGAAAAGTGTCAATTTTCTATTGATGCGGTTTTTTCTGAGAATGAGTCACATCTTCCGTTTCTTTGCATGTCTCATTATTTTTGTCGAACACTGGATTTTAAAATAATATGCCGTAGTGACTCCAGATTCTGATTTTTCCCCTGAGGGCTGTTTTATTGCTGGTTAGTTTTTTGTTTCGTTTTAAAACAGGGTCTCCTCTGTCTGCCAGGCTGGAGTGCACTGGCAGAATCACTACTCACTGCAGCCTTCACCCCCGACCCCTAGGCCTCAAACAATCCTCCCATCTCAGCCTCCTGAAAACCTGGGACTATAGGTGCATGCCATCATGCCTGACTAATTTAATTATGTTTTGTAAAGATGGGGTCCCACTGACGCGGAAAAAGTTCCCTTGTGCCCCTTCACAGCGCCTGTGATGGGGGTGTGGCTCACATCTTCAATGCCCCGCTGTCCAAACCTCTAGAGGAGCATACAGACGGGGAGGCTGCGGGGATCCGACCCCACAGCAGTGTTTAGGGGTGAATGTTTACAGCTGAAGCCCCAGTGGGCATGTGTTACAGGGTGCTCTTTTAGTTTGCCGTCTATAGGTGGCTTGTGTTAACCAGCTCAATTAGACCCTCTACCTTGTCGAAAGGACAGAGGGCTTTCCGTATACTGGGGTTCTTGCCTTGGTGTACCGGAAGAATCGGATCACACGTGGGCTTGAAGAATGAGTGCAAGGTTTTATTGCGTGGAACTAGCTCTCAGCAGATGGGGGAGCCAGACGAGAGATGGTTTTCCCCTGGAGCCGGGCACTCAGCGACCCAGACTCGACTCTCACTGCCCCAGCCACACTCTGCATTGCTCTGTCAGGGGACTGCTGGCGTGCCGGTCCCTGTCGGTGCAGCCCTCTTGACGTCCAGCCACCCGTGTGTTCCTCCGCTGATGTGCCCCTCTCTACCTTCAGCTGCCTCTGTGTTCTTCCACCGATCTGCTCCTCTCCATGTGCAGCAGCCTGTGTGTCTGCCAGCTAGGGTCTTAGGGCTTTTATAGGCACAGGATAGGGGCGTGGCAGGTCAGGGTGGTCTTCGGAAATGCAGCATTTTGGCAGGAAAACAAAAATGCTTGTCCTCATCCAGAGACCAGCCTGGCCAACATGGTGAAACCCCATCTCTACTAAAAATGCAAAAACTTAGCTGGGCGTGGTGACACGCGCCTGTAATCCCAGCTACTCAGGAGGCTGAGGCAGGAGAATTGCTTCAACCCAGGAGGCAGAGGTTGCCGTGAGCAGAGATGGTGCCATTGTACTCCAGCCTGGGCGACAGAGCAAGACTCTGTCTCATAAATAAATGAATAAATAAATGGGACTATGCTCTTCCTTTACCAGCATTTCCGTATTACCACTATGTTGCCCAGGCTGGTCTCAAACTTTTGGGCTCAAGTGATCCTCCCACCTCAGCCTCCTTACGTGCTGGGATTATAGGCACGGGCCACCATACCTGGCTGATTTTGTTTGCTTGTTTATTATTTGTTTTGCCTTTTAGAAACTTACCTAGATTAAATTTGCAGAATCGTCTCTCTTAGTGGTGTTTTAGAGCTGTGTGTCTCAAGTATTTTTTGTTTGTTTGTTTCTAATTCTTCTTATTTTTTAAAATCTTGGCTTCCTAGGGGGCACCCTTGTGTCTGAATATCTTAGTGGTAAACCAATGATTAGTCAGAGGTTTTACTCAAACACTTTGTGCCAGCAAGCCTTCCACTCTTTGCCTATAAATCTGTGTGTGGGTTGAGGAGTGCATTCAAAGTTTGAGCACTTTCCAAGTTTTCCCCAGGTTTTCCTTTCCAATGGGCTTTCCTGGTACTTCCTTTGTGTGGATAGTCTTCAGTCTGCCAGGAATGTGTGCAGAGGTAGAGCCCTCTTGGGCCTTGCCTGTACGTGTGGTGCAGCCTTCCAACCAGCCAGGGATGTGGGGAGAGCTCATCCAGTCCCTCTTCAGTTTTCTTGTTTCCAGGATCTCCTTGTTAAATTTCTGGCTTGGCTGCCAAGTGGGACTGCAACCTCAGGCTAGCAGAGCTGTGGGCTTTCTCAGTTCAATTCCCACTGAGCTTGATATTCTTACTGAGAATATTACTTGGCATATGTTTTTCGTTCTCTATTCTAAATCAAGTCAGCCCTTTCCAGCATCAGCGAAGCTGCTGTTTTTCACAACCAGCTCTGCCCTGGTAGCATGGCTGTGCCATCTGCACCGGACAGGGAGCAGAGAGATGAGAGTACCTGGCAAGAGCACCGCAGATTGCCACCATTCTTACCTGAAGTTCAGCAGTTTTTCATGAATAACCATTTCTCAACTTGTTGTGTGCATTGTCAATTTCTAGTGCCCTGAGATGTCTGTCTTTGACAATTCTGTCCAGTTTTATAGTTGTTTTTCATGACAGAGTTTGTGAACTCTTCATTCCACCATCACCAGAAGTCCTGCCCAATCAACGATTCTTTTTATTATGGCAAAATACACACAACACAAAACTTGCCATTGTAACCATTTTAAAGTGTGCAATTCAGTGGCATTTGGTACTTTCGCAATGTTGTGCAACCCTCATCAGTATCTAGTTCTGGAACCGACCCATTAGTCCCATAGATAGTTTTATTGCATGAATAGGAATTGACCCTTCTGGTCTTAAGGCTTGAAACTTACATTTGTTTTATCTGAGTTTCTTCATCAGGAAATAACTTTCAGGCCTCTCAAAAAAAGTATCAAAGAATGGAAACTCACCAAATCACCACATTCCAACAATGAGATGCCAGACCCCTCCTTCACCATGTTTGCTTCCTTGCCCCTCCCCAGTCTGTTTTCTTACACATCATTACATTTCTCCCCTGCTACATAAACCATTAGTTTTAGTTGGTCAGGGAGATGGACTTGAGACTGAGCTCCCATCTGCTCAGCTGCAGCACCCGATTAAAGCCTTCTCCTTCGTTTTCTCAGTCATTGGTTTTCTGTGCTGTGAGCATCAGGACCTAGACAGAACTCCTGGTGTTTCAATAACAGTTTCAGAACATTTTCATCCCCCGAAAAGGAAACACTGTGCCTAAGCAGTCATCGTAAATGGAATCATGTAATACGTGGCCTTTTGTATCTGGTTTCTTTCACTTAGTGTAGTGTTTTCAAAGCTCATCCATGTTTTAACATGTATCACTGCTTCGTTTGTTTTTATGGCTGAATGGCATTTCACTATATTGATATACCACATTTTAAAATCCATTCATTTGTTGATGGATGCTTGGGTTATTTCCATCTTTTGGCTATTGTGTATGGTGCTGCTATGAACATTTGTGTACAAGTTGTTGTGTGAACATTTATTTTCTATTCTTTTAGGTATATACTTAGGTTGGAAATGCTGGGGCATATGGTAATTATGTTTAACTTTTTGAGGTACAGCCAAACTATTTTCCACAGTGGAAATTTGTACATCATTTAACATTCTTACTAGCAATGTATAAGGGTTCCAGTTTCTCCACATCCTTGCCAACACTTGTTATTTTCAACTTTTTAGGATAGCCAATCTAATGGATGTGAAGTGGTATCTCATTGTGGTTTTGATTTGCATTTCCCTAATGACCAATGTTGATCTTGTCATGTACTTTTTGGCCATTTGTTTATATTCTTTGGAGAAATGCTTATTCAAATCCTTTGCCTGTATATTAGTAAGATTGTCTTTCTATTGTTGAGTTGAAAAAGTTCTTTACGTATTCTGGATACTAGATTCTTATCAGATACATTAGTTGCCAAAGTTTTCTTCCATTCTGTGGGTTATCTTTCCACTTTCTTAATACTGTTGTCTGATGTGTAACAGCTTTTAATTTTGATGATGTCTAATTTACCTATTTTTTTCTTTTGTTGCTGTGTTTTTGATGTCTTGTCTAGGAAGACAATTACCAAATCCATGTGACAACTGTAAAGCTTACTATTTTACTGTACATTGTTTAAGGCCAAGTCCCACTGTTTGCAAATATTTTGTCTTAGAATCTTCATCTAGAACTTCACCCCAGAAAAAAGATGACTTGGAAAAGAAAAATCACATACAACCATATTATCTTTCATTAAATCTATTGTTTAAATGCAATCTGTAGTAACACAAGGCTTAGAGACACAAACTGTGACCACAGTGATCTTGAAGGAACTCAAACTGTTCTGAATCAGTAAGAACTTGCCCTCCAAATAAGCACATCTAGCTCAGTCCAGGTGTCTTAGAGACCAATTGTATAGTAAGATTCCCAAATTAACTTTTATATAGAATACAGTGTTTATTAATGATAAGCAATAAAATGTGCTAACTTGATTTATATTTAAGAGCATCCACAGCAACTATTTCAACTTAGAAACAATTGAAAGATTTTTTTTCAGGAGTGTTTTGTGACTGATATTGTTCAGAGTTGCATGAGCATGATGATAATAAAAAGTGACTGACTTTTTCTTTTTCTTTTTTTTTTTTTTTTGACACAGTCTCCCTCTATCACCCAGGCTGGAGTGCAGTGGTGCAGTCTTGGCTCACTGCAACCTCCACCTCCCAGGCTCAAGTGATTCTCGTGCCTCAGCCTCCCAAGTAGCTGGGATTACAGTCATGTACCACCATGCCTGGCTAATTTTTGTATTTTTAGTAGAGACAGAGTTTCATCATGTTGGCCAGGCTGGTCTCAAACTCTTGGCTTCAAGTGATCCACCCACCTCAGCCTCCCAAAGTGCGGGGATTACAGGCATAAGCCACTGCACTGGCTTTTTTTTCCTTTTTCTTTTTTCCAGACAGGGTTTCACTCTATCACCCAGGCTGGAGTGATATGATCGTGGCTCACTGCAGTCTTGACCTTCCGAGCTCAGGTCAAGAGCTTGACCTCCTCCTACCTCAGCCTCCCAAGTAGCTGGGACTAAAGGTGTATGCCACCATGCTAAGCTACTTTTTTTGTATTTTTTGTAGAAACAGGATTTTCAACCTTGCCCACGCGGGTCTTGAACTCCTGAGCTCAAGTGATCCACCCACCTCGGCTCCCAAAGTGCTGGGATTACAGGTATGAGCCACCACGCCCGGTCAAAAGTGACTGACTTTTTAATTGTTTTATTACTGTTTTAAAGTTGTCTCCAGACAAGACACCTCCGTATTGTTAGCACCCAGAATGGACTGCTTCTACTGCCTCTTAAGATGTCATTACTTTTCTTGGAAAAAGTGGTTCTCAAAGTATAGTCTCCAGACCAGCAGCTTCCACATCACCTGGGAACTTGTTAGAAGCGAGTATTCTTAGCTTTGCCTAAGACTGACTGAATTAGCAACCCTGGGAGTAGAGCTTAGCAACCAGTGTTGTAACGAGCCCTCCAGTGATTCTGATGCAGTTTCATATTTTAGGACCATTATGTTAGAGTATGGAACCTGCCAGACCTAAGAGACTAGAGTTTAGGGCACTGGTAAATGCAGCCCTATGAGGTTGTGGTGTAAGGCAGAAAAACAGCCCCAGGTTTTGGCAGACTTGGACATCTGTCCCTCCAGCTATCAGTGAAGAAAAGTGTCACTGAGTGGCAGATAGAATGTTTCAGCTTCTAGTCCCTCAAACAGTCTCTGTGATACAAACACTGACTCAGTTAAGAATCAAAGGAAGACTCTTGGAGACTGATTGCTAGGAGTGATGAACTTGAACTGGGTTTTTTCTTTTCTTTGGGAATCCTGCAGCTGTGCGGTATGTAGCACCTGTGTGGTATGTAGCACCTGTGCCACCACACTGACACTCACTGCTCCTCCTTGTGCTGCTGCTCTGTATAAATACACCTCCGATGTTGGCAGCCCACGGCCTATGATTCAGCCTCTGTAGCGGAGCCCAGGCACCCAATGTGCTAAGAATAGCATTTTCCATTTCAACTTTATTTGCAAGAAGGTTTTCTCTATTTCATTCATCAGATTATTAAAAGTCTACTAAATACCAAGGAATTGTGCAGTGGTATGGGATTACAGTGGTAAGCAAACTGACATGGTCCCTGCTTTCAAAATGCTCTTTCTCTGGTTGGAGAGAAGGGGTTTTAAAAAGTAAATGCATCCTCTATTTTTGAATATTTTTAAAAATGTAAATGCAGCCAGGCGCTGTGGCTCATGCCTATAATCCCAGCACCCTGGCTGGCTGAGGTGGGAGGATCACTTGAGCCCAGGAGTTCGAGACCAGCCTGGGCAATGTGGCAAAACCCCGTCTCTACAAAAAAAAAAAAAAAACGGAAAAATTAGCCAGGTGTGGTGGTGCACACTAGTCATTAGTTCCAGCTACTCGGGAGGCTGAGGCAGGAGGTTGAGCCCAGAGGTTGAGGCTTGAGGCTGCTGCTGTGAACCGTGATCACACCACTGCACTCCAGCCTGGGTAACAGAGTGAGACTTTGTCTCAAAAACATAAAAAGTAAATGTAAATACAAATTGTGCTAAGTGTGACTATGATGTCTAACTGCTCCCCTCAGAAATGTAGGAGAATGATGCTTCCCACACTCCCATTCATTTCACCTACTTAAATTCATTTCACCTTACTTCCCATTCATTTCACCTACATTTCACCTAGCTTTCTAAAGCGATTTCCAGAACTTAATGCCACGTGAAAAGATACGAAGCCTTTCTGCTGCCTTCAGGGACCTGCTTCTAGACTGGAGCTCATCACTGACATCGTATGCTAATGTTTCTAGAGCATTTAATGAAAGAGGCATTATGGCATATAATAATTATAACTGTTTTGGTATTTACACCTTTTGGTCCAATCATTTCTGGGCATCCCTCCAAAGGAGATCATGTGGTCCTTAGAAAAAAGCTGTACTGCTAATGATAGTTACTGGAGCTTTATATATTCAATCAACAAACAAATTAAATACTCAGTTATTACTTTGCTAATGTGAGTAAATTGCTTGACCTCCCTGGGTGGCCTGGGTAAAATGGGGAGATAATCTCTATCTCAAGTTTGTGACAACTAAATGTCTGTGGAAATATCTCCCTAGCACTAGGCCCAACACAGAGTAGGTGTGCTCTGTATGGGCTCTTTTCACCTCCCCTTTCTAATTACGTTGCATGTTATTATACATATGATGAGAATCTATATAGTTTTTCTGTTTGGTTGTTTTTTTGAGATGGAGTCTTACTCTATCACCCACGCTAGAGTGCAGTAGCGCCATCTTGGCTTACTGCAACCTCTGGCTCCTGGGTTCAAGTGATTCTCCTGCTTCAGCCTCCCGAGTAGCTGGGACTACAGGTGTGCACCACCATGTCCAGCTAATTTTTGTGTTTTGAGTAGAGCCAGGGTTTCACCATGTTGGCCAGGCTGGTTTTGAACTCCTGACCTCAGGCGATCCGCCCACATCGGCCTCCCAAATTGCTTGGGATTATAGGCATGAGCCGCCACACTCAGCCTCATAGTTATGTTTTTTGAGACGGAGTTTCACTCTGCCGCCCAGGCTGGAGTGCAATGGTACGATTTCGGCTCACTGCAACCTCCGCCTCCCAAGTTCAAGCAATTCTTCTGCCTCAGCCTCCTGAGTAGCTGAGGCTACAGACGGACACCACCACGCCTGGCAAATTTTTGTGTTTTTAGTGGAGGCAGGGTTTTGCCATATTGGCCAGGCTGGTCTCGAACTCCTGAGCTCAAGAAATTCACCCACCTCAGTCTTCCAAAGTGCTGGAATTACAGCCGTGAGGCACTGTGCTTGGACAAGAATCTATACAGTTTTGTATCACCCCCACTCCCCTCACAATGGGCTGAATTTGGTAAAAAACCATTACTTCTCCCCTTCCCCTGGATTCTGAGTGGTAGCATTCAGGTGTCAAGTGGTTGGAGTGTCCTAACTTTGACCACCATCGAGTGCTATCCTTTCCTTGGGTGCTAACCCACTGCTTCTCCTGGTTCCCAGGCACCCCAGCCTGCTGTCCATGTGCAGGCCAGGAACCCCTGACTGCCTCCATGCTGGCAGCAGTACTTTCCCAAGAACAGAAGCAGGTGCTGAGTGAGTGACCCACGTGCCTACAAAAGAAGAGAGGGCCAGAAGCTTGTGCTGACCCAGACACCAGGGTTACTGAGATTCCATCTGGTTTTTTTATGAACAATCTTCCCCACAGGAGAAGTTTGTTCCTGCTTATCCAAACAATGCATTCAAACCTGCCTGTAAAGATTATAGGAAAAGATGCACAGGGCAAGGTGAGAATGGAGAGGGGCTGGAGAGCTTCCATGCCCTCTCTAGGCATGCTGCGTTCCAAGCACATCAATGTGTTCACCAACCTGGAAACTCCCCAAACTGCATTAATTAAGAGTGTTTATATGAGGTTTCATTACCTAGGCATGGCTGATTAAACCATTGGGTGTTGGTGATTGAACCCAATTTCCAACCCCCTCCTCTCCTCAGAGGTTGAAGGCGGGAGCTGGAAGTCCCAACCCTCTAATCACGTGGTTTGTTTCTCTGGTGACCAACCCCCATCCTGAAGCGAGCTAGGGGTTCTATCTTGAGTCATCTGCTTAGCATAAACTTAGGTATGGTCAAAATGGGCTCATTATGAATAACAAAAGACACAGCATTCAGGATATTCCAATGGTTTTAGAAGCTCTGTGCCAGGAACTAGGACAAAGACCAAATATCTATTTTTTATTATACACCACATAAAGGACGCCTGGTCAGATTCTTCTTGAGAGTGACCTTTTGGTTTGGAATAGTGAGGGGTACACAAACAGCTCTCCTAATCAGATCTCATAGTCTCATTCCTATAAGCATCGACTCCCTGGTTTGGCATGAGGTTGGTAAGATCAGCTGTGTGTGCAGCCACTGCTTAGCTCTGGGAATACAATGGGTACAGGCCGTGGTGTCAAATACCTCCATCTACTGGGAGACAGAGAGACATACCTGACTATAGTTATAGGGTGTGTGTCAATTGACTTCTAAACTTGGGGACTATGGACTCTGTCTATAGGGGATTTGGGTGAGTGAAGCTTAACTAGGACCTCTGACAAGGACTGGTGGGTGCCTCCAGATGGAGAAAAGAAAGAACTCAATGAGCAAAAGCAGAAGCAAGGAAAAAGAGCCCGTGGTAAGTAGGTGAGGAGCTGATGTGGAGGTTAGGGTTGACTTGAGGTAGGCATGGACCCCTTGTCAAGGACCTTGTGAGCAGCATCAGTGATTTAAGTAGGGAGTTCTAGAGAATTTAGGTTTATTTTGAAGAAAAATCACCCTAGGCCGGGTGTAGTGGCTCACACTTATAATCCCAGCAGTGTGGGAGGCCAAGGCGGGAGGATTGCTTAAGTCCAGGAGTTTGAGACCAGCCTGGGCAACATGGCAAGACCCCGTCTCTAAAAAAAAAAAAAAAAAAAGTTAGCTGGTCATGGTGATGTGCACCTGTACTCCCAGCTGCTACTCGGGAGGCTAAGGTGGGAGGATCATTTGAAGCTGTGAGGCTGAGGCTGCAGTGAGCCATGATCATGTCACTGCCTTCTGGCCTGGGTAAGACAGCAAGACCCGGTCTCAAAAAAAAAAAACAAACAAAAAAATCACCTTGGACAAGTGGACTGAAGGAACAGAGCCACTATCAACTCCTCCCTAGCCTACTACATTAATTTCCTGGTCTCCAGGGTTCCAATCAATCCATTCTGGGCCTAGTGTCAGAGCACTATTTAAAATGATGTGATCATGTAACTCTCCTGTTGTAACTTCAGCAGCTTCTCAAAGCCCCCAAATCTTCCAGGTGGCTTACAGTGCCCTCATGATGTGGCCCTCTGCCCACCTTTCCCACCTGATATGCCCTCCACCCCACTACCCCAGGCTCTGGTCTTTTAGTTCCTTGAGTGTGCAGAAGCTGCCTCCTCCTCTCTCTGGCTCCTTTTCCTTCAGAATTCAGCTTAACTATCACCTCAGGAAGGTCTTAACCCCCTGCTCCATATAAAATAGATGATCCCATTATTTCGTGCCACTATGTCAACCTGTAATTTATGTATTAGTGGGTTTAGTCCAAGATATTAGTCTAAACGGCACCATTTTGTAAGCTCCCTGCTATTCTGCAGACCTCGGTCAAAGTGAAACATTTCACAGGGGTTTGGGCTGTGAGAAACATCCTGCCTAACCCCCTGACCACAAGGCAGACAAAGGCTCAACTAAAGAAACATCCCTCTCATACATTGCTGGGCAAAGGTCCAAGGGACACTATGATGACATCCCACCGGAACAAGGGCCAAACCGCCTCATCATGAGAACATCTTTATATCAATATCCTGCCGGGCAGCAAGCCATACTGCCCAGACGCCTCCCGCCCATACCTTTACATTGCCCAGTCGGTAAGCAGTGGTGGGCACTGGCATTAGGCTGGTTCCCTACTTCTGTAGGTTATTATGCTGGACATAAAGCCTACGTTTGCTGTTGAGCTGCCCTCTTTCTCTGTGTCTGTGTGTCTTTCTTTAACCCTTCCCTTCTTTTCAAAACCTAACACGAGTCGGCAAACGTTCTTCCTGAAGAGCCAGATGGTAAATATTATTGCAGGCTTTGCAGCCTATAGCTTTTCCGCCCTTATAGCAGCCACAGTCATACTTAACGGAATGAACGTGGCTATGTCCCCATAAAGCTTTCTTTATGGACACTGAAATTTTAATTTCACATAATTTTCATGTGCTAAGAAAAGAAAAAAAATTTTTTTTGAGACGATGTTTTGCTCTCATCACCCGGGCTGGAGTGCAACGGTGCAATCTCCGCTCACTGCAACCTCCACCACCTGGGTTTAAGCGATTCTCCAGACTCAGCCTCCTGAGTAGCTGGAGTAGCTGGGATTACAGGCGCCCGCTACCACGCCCGGCTGATTTTTGTATTTTAGTAGAGACGGGGTTTCACCATGTTGGCCAGGCTGCTCTCGAACTCCTGACCTCAGGTGATCCGCCCGCCTCAGCCTTCCAAAGTGCTGAGGCTACAGGCATGAGCCACCAAGCCCGGCCAAGAAAACATTTTTGTTTTAATTTTTTTCCAAATATTTCAAAAGGTAAAACTCATTCTTAGCTTCCGGGTTGTCCAAAAACAGACGCGCACGATGACCACGCACCATAGTTTATCGTTTGCCCATAATAATCGGGTTGATTCGGCCAAGGTTTGCCTCCCCCAACAGCGTGAGCACTGGGAATCGCGACGACCACGTCCCTTTGTTTATCACTGCGCACCGCACAGGGCTCCCGGTGCTTCCGGGTAGCGGGATGAGGGTTGCACCAACGCGAGGGTGGGCGGGGTCTGAGAGCTAAGCGTTGCGGGGGCGGGGCGGGGCCAGAGGGGGCGGAACGGGGGGAAGAGGGCGGGCCGAGTGCTGGCTTCCGGCGGAAAAGCGCGCGAGCAAGATGGCTACCACCAAGCGCGTCCTGTACGTGGGTGAGCAGGCGGGGTTGCTAGGCGGAGTCTGGGTAAACGCGACCCCCAGAGGGTCGGGCGTGGGGTGGGACGCATCTCTGAACCAGGAGGACGGCGAGCAGCTGTCAAGGCCGGGTCTCTGGAGGTAGTACTGGCGGTAGCTCTGGCTCTGCTTAAACTTCTTCAAAGGCTTCCCACTGTCCTCAGGAAAAAGTACAAACTCCTTAGCAGTAGCCACCTCTTCAGCTTCTTTGCTTTTCTTCCCAATTCCCTGGGTCTCCCGAAAAATGACCCACTTGCCCCCAAGGGTCAGGTTATTTAACAACCTTGGGCCTCTGCTTTTGCGACTCTCTTTCAGTGAACAGCCTTGCCACACACCTCAGGTGTGTGAACCCGAGACTGAATGGTTATTCTGACTTCTTCCTAGCCCGCTGAGCTCCACGGGCCCCGAGGAGCGGTAGAGGAATATTATGGTCCTCCAGATCCTCTCGTTCATTTGTTTTACAAACATCAGTGCAGCGACGGCTCAGCCCCAGCCCCAGCCCCAGCCCCTGCCCCAGCCCCCGCCATAAAGGAAGGAGTTCCCAGACTAGCCAGAAAAAAAGTGGAATTACCTCAGTAGCACACTTTTGATAAGCGCTGTAGTGAGGATGGACCATGATGATATGGGCCTGGCTGCGGGACAAATGACCCATGCATCTGGAGAAGTGAGGGCAAACTCTGGATGTGGCGATGCCAGAGCTGATGAGCAGGAGTTAGCTACGTAACCGAAGCAGAGGCAGGGCTGTTCACTGCAAGGGAGTCGCAAAGGTGAGAAATAGCCTGACACTTGGGGGCAAGTGGGTCATTATTCAGGAGACCCAGGAAATTGGGAAGCAAAGCAAAAAAGCTGGAGAAGTGGATACTGCTAAGGAGTTTGCACTTTATCCCGAGGACAGTGGGAAGTCTTTGAAGGAGTTTAAGCAGAAAAGTTACGGGTTCAAATCTGCACTTTCCTAAGATCATTCTAGTTGGCTTTGTGGAGTTGATGGAGTGGAGGCAGGGTCAGTTGTGAAGCTATTGCAGTAATCCCAGGACTAGATGAGAATCTGAAAGAAGGGCGAAGAGAGGAATATTTTTCATAAGTGTGGGTGGGCAGAGATGAAAGGGGGATGTTTGTGTACCCAAAGAACTGAATGGAAGGATCCTGTCCCCTGGCTAGCATGCTAACTGGGCTGCAGTGACTTCTGCAAGAGTATGGAGATCAGTGGCTCAGAAGGCCCTTGGCTTATTTGCAGGTGGACTGGCAGAGGAGGTGGACGACAAAGTTCTTCATGCTGCGTTCATTCCTTTTGGAGACATCACAGATATTCAGATTCCTCTGGATTATGAAACAGGTGAGTTAGCGTCTCTCACATCCAGAATCCTCTTACTAGGAAAAGACCTTAAAAAATTAAAGTCACATCGCAATTCTAAATATGCATTCTAAATATGGTTAGTATACACTACAGGAAAGTTCATGAAGGTGCCTGGTGACAGTGATCTTGATGGAGAAGGAATGTTCTGAGGCAATGTGGTTGTGAACTCTGAATACTTTTAAGTCTTCAGCTGTTGGGTTGAGATAAGACAGATTTTTCAATAGACCAGTGGGGAGATAGGTTTGAACTACACTGAGATTTGAGTGTTGTTTTAATCTACCTGATCCCACCTGCTCCTTCTTGGTAGCTGTGCTGTTAAATGAGGCAGCAGGAAAGCCTAGCCCCATAATTGGAGCGGGGAGTGGGGGACAGGGGTGGGGATTCTTGCCCTCTACACACCTGGGTGGGTTTCCCTTTGACTGGTATCACAATCACAGTTCAGTTTTCTGTTTTACCTTTGTTGTCATTTTTAAGATTATAGTTTTAGGTCTAGTTTTATCATCAACCTTGCATATGATTGTTAGCAAGGTCTTTAAACTCTCCAGAGAGTTTAAAGGCCTGGGGAATCTTTATTTGCAAAATGATAAGGTTATATTGG